>NW_022631097.1:1399594-1750567 GCF_010015895.1 Lontra canadensis | reverse complement strand
TCCATTGTGTATATATACCACATCTTCTTTATCCATTCGTCTGTTGAATGCCAGTACCATGCTGTCTTGATGATGACAGCTTTGTAATAGAGCTTGAAGTCCATAATTGTGATGCCACCAACTTTGGCTTTCTTTTTCAATATTCCTTTGGCTATTCGCGGTCTTTTCTGGTTCCATATAAATTTTAGGATTATTTGTTCCATTTCTTTGAAAAAAATGGATGGTACTTTGATAGGAATTGCATTAAATGTGTAGATTGCTTTAGGTAGCATAGACATTTTCACAATATTTATTCTTCCAATCCAGGAGCATGGAACATTTTTCCATTTCTTTGTGTCTTCCTCAATTTCTTTCATGAGTACTTTATAGTTTTCTGTGTACAGATTCTTAGTCTCTTTGGTTAGGTTTATTCCTAGGTATCTTATAGTTTTGGGTGCAATTGTAAATGGATTGACTCCTTAATTTCTCTTTCTTCTGTCTTGTTGTTGGTGTAGAGAAATGCAACTGATTTCTGTGCATTGATTTTATAGCCTGACAGTTTACTGAATTCCTGTACAAGTTCTAGCAGTTTTGGAGTGGAGTCTTTTGGGTTTTCCACATATAGTATCGTATCATCTGCGAAGAGTGATAGTTTGACTTCTTCTTGGCCGATTTGGATGCCTTTAATTTCTTTTTGTTGTCTGATTGCTGAGGCTAGGACTTCTAGTACTATGTTGAATAGCAGTGGTGATAACGGACATCCCTGCCGTGTTCCTGACCTTAGCGGAAAAGCTTTCAGTTTTTCTCCATTGAGAATGATATTTGCGATGGGTTTTTCATAGATGGCTTTGATAATATTGAGGTATGTGCCCTCTATCCCTACACTTTGAAGAGTTTTGATCAGGAAGGGATGCTGTACTTTGTCAAATGCTTTTTCAGCATCTATGGAGAGTATCATATGGTTCTTATTCTTTCTTTTATTAATGGGTTGTATCACATTGATTGATTTGCGGATGTTGAACCAACCTTGCAGCCCTGGAATAAATCCCACTTGGTCGTGGTGAATAATCCTTTTAATGTACTGTTGAATCCTATTGGCTAGTATTTTGGTGAGAATTTTTGCATCTGTGTTCATCAAGGATATTGGTCTGTAGTTCTCTTTTTTGATGGGATCCTTGTCTGGTTTTGGGATCAAGGTGATGCTGGCCTCATAAAATGAGTTTGGAAGTTTTCCTTACATTTTTATTTTTTGGAACAGTCTCAGGAGAATAGGAATTAATTCTTCTTTCAATGTTTGGTAGAATTCCCCCGGGAAGCCGTCTGGCCCTCGGCTTTTGTTTGTTTGGAGATTTTTGATGACTGTTTCAATCTCCTTACTGGTTATGGGTCTGTTCAGGCTTTCTATTTCTTCCTGGTTCAGTTGTGGTAGTTTATATGTCTCTAGGAATGCATCCATTTCTTCCAGATTGTCAAATTTGTTGGCATAGAGTTGCTCATAGTATGTTCTTATAATTGTCTGTATTTCTTTGGTCTTAGTTGTGATCTCTCCTCTTTCATTCATGATTTTATTTATTTGGGTCCTTTCTCTTTTCTTTTTGATAAGTCTGGCCAGGAGTTTATCAATCTTATTAATTCTTTCAAAGAACCAGCTCCTAGTTTCGTTGATTTGTTCTATTGTTTTTTTGGTTTCTATTTCATTGGTTTCTGCTCTGATCTTTATGATTTCTCTTCTCCTGCTGGGTTTAGGGTTTCTTTCTTGTTCTTTCTCCAGCTCCTTTAGGTATAGGGTTAGGTTGTGTACCTGAGACCTTTCTTGTTTCTTGAGAAAGGCTTGTACCGCTATATATTTTCCTCTCAGGACTGCCTTTGTTGTGTCCCACAGATTTTGAACCGTTGTATTTTCATTATCATTTGTTTCCATGAATTTTTTCAATTCTTCTTTAATTTCCTGGTTGACCCATTCATTCTGTAGAAGGATGCTGTTTAGTCTCCATGTATTTGGGTTCTTTCCAAATTTCCTCTTGTGATTGAGTTCTAGCTTCAGAGCATTGTGGTCTGAAAATATGCAGGGAATGATCCCAATCTTTTGATACCGGTTGAGACCTGATTTAGGACCGAGGATGTGATCTATTCTGGAGAATGTTCCATGTGCACTAGAGAAGAATGTGTATTCTGTTGCTTTGGGATGAAATGTTCTGAATATATCTGTGATGTCCATCTGGTCCAGTGTGTCATTTAAGGCCTTTATTTCCTTGTTGATCTTTTGCTTGGATGATCTGTCCATTTCAGAGAGGGGAGTGTTAAAGCCCCCTACTATTATTGTATTATTGTTGATGTGTTTCTTTGATTTTGTTATTAATTGGTTTATATAGTTGGCTGCTCCCACATTAGGGGCATAGATATTTAAAATTGTTAGATCTTCTTGTTGGACAGATCCTTTGAGTATGATATAGTGTCCTTCTTCATCTCTTTTTATAGTCTTTGGCTTAAAATCTAATTGATCTGATATAAGGATTGCCACTCCTGCTTTCTTCTGATGTCCATTAGCATGGTAAATTCTTTTCCACCCCCTCACTTTAAATCTGAAGGTGTCTTCGGGTTTCAAATGAGTTTCTTGTAGGCAACATATAGATGGGTTTTGTTTTTTTATCCATTCTGATACCCTGTGTCTTTTGATTGGGGCATTTAGCCCATTAACATTCAGGGTAACTATTGAGAGATATGAATTAAGTGCCATTGTATTGCCTGTAAGGCGACTGTTATTGTATTTTCTGTTCCTTTCTGATCTACTACTTTTAGGCTCTCTCTTTGCTTAGAGGACCCCTTTCAATATTTCCTGTAGAGCTGGTTTGGTGTTTGCAAATTCTTTCAGTTTTTGTTTGTCCTGGAAGCTTCTAATCTCTCCTTCTATTTTCAATGATAGCCTAGTTGGATATAGTATTCTTGGCTGCATGTTTTTCTCGTTTAGTACTCTGAATATATCAGCCAGCTCTTTCTGGCCTGCCAGGTCTCTGTGGATAAGTCTGCTGCCAATCTAATATTTTTACCATTGTATGTTACAGACTTCTTCTCCCGGGCTGCTTTCAGGATTTTCTCTTTGTCACTAAGACTTGTAAATTTTACTATTAGGTGACGAGGTGTGGACCTATTCTTATTGATTTTGAGGGGGGGTTCTCTGAACCTCCTGGATTTTGATGCTTGTTCCCTTTGCCATATTGGGGAAATTCTCTCCAATAATTCTCTCCAATATACCTTCTGCTCCCCTCTCTCTTTCTTCTTCTTCTGGAATCCCAATTATTCTAATGTTGTTTCGTCTTATGGTGTCACTTATCTCTCGAATTCTGCCCTCGTGGTCCAGTAGCTGTTTGTCCCTCTTTTGCTCAGCTTCTTTATTCTCTGTCATTTGTTCTTCTATATCGCTAATTCTTTCTTCTGCCTCATTTATCCTAGCAGTGAGAGCCTCCATTTTTTATTGCACCTCATTAATAGCTTTTTTGATTTCAACTTGATTAGATTTTAGTTCTTTTATTTCTCCAGAAAGGGCTTTTATATCTCCCGAGAGGGTTTCTCTAATATCTTCCATGCCTTTTTCGAGCCAGCTAGAACCTTGAGAATCGTCATTCTGAATTCTAGATCTGACATATTACCAATGTCTATATTGATTAGGTCCCTAGCCTTCGGTACTGCCTCTTGTTCTTTTTTTTGTGGTGAATTTTTCCGCCTTGCCATTTTGTCCAGATAAGAGTATATGGAGGAAACAAGTAAAATACTAAAAGGGTGGCAACAACTCCAGGAAAATATGCTTTAGCCAAATCAGAAGAGATCCCAAATCGTGAGGGGGGATAAGGGGATAAAAAGAGGTTCAGAAAGAAAAAAAAAAAAAAAGAAAAAAGAAACAAATAAAAAAAGAAAACCAATAATGAAAAAATATGAAAAGGAAAAAAAAATATATATATTAGATAAACTAGTTAAAAAACGTTAAAAAAGAAAAGGGTGAAAGTTAAAAAATTTAGCAGAAGAAGAGAAAAAAAATTGAAAAAGAAAAAAAAATTAACTGCATGGCTAAAGAATCATGGGGAGAAAGCCATGAGCTCTGTGCTTTGGTTTCTCCTCCTCTGGAATTCCGCTGCTCTCCTTGGTATTGAAACTGCACTCCTCGTAAGTGAACTTGGTCCTGGCTCGGTTTCTTGTTGATCTTCTGGGGGAGGGGCCTGTTGTAGTGATTCTCAAGTGTCTTTGCCCCAGGCGGAGTTGCACCGCCCTTACCAGGGGCTGGGCTGAGTAATCCGCTCGGGTTTGCTTTCGGGAGCTTTTGTTCCCTGAGCGCTTTCCGCTTTCCAGTAGAGTTCCGGAGGACGGGAATGAAGATGGCGGCCTCCCAGTCTCCGGCCCGGAGGAGCCGAGAGCCCGGGGCCCCACTCCTCAGTGCGCCCTCAGAGAACAGCGCCCAATTACTCCCGTCACCCTGTCTCCGGCCTCGCTCCGAGCTGACCGAGCCTGCGATCGGTTCAAGGTAACCCCAAGCTGAGAGTCACTCCTCGGCTCTGTCTCAGTAGCCAGCTTCCCCGTTCTAATACCTGCAAGCTCTGCGACACTCAGACACTCCCGATCCTTCTGTGACCCTGCGGGACCTGAGGCCACACTGACCCCGCGTGGGCTTCACCCCTGTTTAGCCTCTGGAGTGATGTCCCTCAGCGGAACACACTTTTAAAAGTCCTGATTTAGTGCTCCGTTGTTCCGCCGCTTGCCGGGCACTGGCCCCTACCCCCGGGGTCTATCTTCCCGTCGCTTTGGATTCACTTCTCCGCCAGTCCTACCTTTCAGAAAGTGGTTGATTTTCTGTTTCTAGAATTGCTGTTCTTCTTCTCTTCGATCTCCCGTTGGATTTGTAGGTGTTTGCAATCTTTAGATAAGCTATCTAGCTGATCTCCCGAAACCTGAAGTAGTCTCAGCCTGCTACTTCTCCGCCATCTTGACTCCTCCCCCCTATTTCTTTTTTTCCTTGGTTTTTCACTTAACATTGTATAGTATTTCCTCCTCAGGTCTCTGAAAATATGACTTTTGTATTTTGCTGCATTCTATGTGTAAGGATAAGGACTTCTTTTCATTTTTGATCTACTTAGTACACACAGTTTTAGTTTCCTCTGTTCAACAATGACTGAAAAAAAAGTTTAAAAAAAAGGCTTTAGTGGTTCCTTTGTCAAGATATTATTCTTAAAGAATGGCATGTAATCTTACATTTTGTAAGATTTTTTCTTTTTTCACTAAAATTGTAAAGTCATTCTTCAATCATAGTCTCTAGCCCTATTTCAACAGAATCCCACTGTCAACCTAATTTAAATAGTAAATAAAACTGGTAAAAGCACATTAAATTTAATTAATTAAAACATATTAATATAGGGCTAGAAGAAACCTAAAAGGTCACCCATTCCAACTTCTTCATTTCTAGAAACAGAAAAGCACAGATAACTGGTAGCTGGCTACACAGCAGTCTTCTTCATACTCACACTTGGTGAAATATATTTATCATCTTCATCAATTTCTAATGGAACAGCAATCAATTTTTGGAATGCCTTCTTCATTTTGTCTCGATCTCCAACAGCAAAGTAACTAAGAATTAGGTTGAAGCCTGCCTTCAGATTTGGTGCCATACTCATGATGTGCTCAAATGAATTAATGGCATCTGAATACTGACCAGTTTTTATAAATGTAACACCAATGTTCTGCATGATTTTAATCCTAAAGAAATACAAACATAGATAAGCTTTAAAAGTCTCACTTCTTTAGTATGGTAGTAAAGACATTCCACAGATAGGTTCTTTCTTTCCTTTCTCATTTTTTATTGCTTTGTTAAAGCTTTATTGAGGTTTAACTTACATATCATAAAATTCACTTGTTTTTAGTATACAATTCAGTGAACACTGCTAATATCTACACAGCTGTGAAACTATAACCACATTCCTATTTTAAGTCACCTCCATTACCCTAAAAAGAAAATCTGTGCCCATTAGCAGTCACTCCCCATTCTCATCTCCTGCCCTACACAATCATTAACCTACTTTCTGTCTCTCTAGATTTGTTTCTTCTAGACGTTGCATAAAAATAGTCATATATAATATTTTATATCTGGTTCTTTCAATTAGCATAATCTTTTGAGGGGTCCTCCATACTACAGCATATATCAGTACTCTATTCCTTTTATATTTCCAAATAGTATTCCACAGTATGAATATAGCATATTTTATTTATTCATTGCTTATTTGACAGACATTGGATTGTTTCCACTTAGGGGCTATTATGAATAATGCTATGAACATTCACACACAATCCTTTGTGATAGCATGTTTTAATTTCTCTGGGGTATATACCTGAGAGTGGAATTGCTGGCCCACTGGTAAATTTGTGTTTAACTTTTTAAAAAACTGCCATATTATTTTCCAAACTGGCTGTACCATTTCATATGCCCAGGGTATGAGGTTTCCAATTTTTCTACATGCTCTTCAATAATTATTTTCAGTCATTTGATTATAGCCATTATAATAGATGTGATCCCATCTTATTTCTAACCACTCCTCAACATAACACTGTTTCAACTAAATTCATCTATTCATAATTCTCTAATAAGATCACAAATACTGTTATTTCTTTGGCTCATCCCAATTTTCCCTTTGTCTGGAATATAACCCTTTCTGCCTTCATCACGTAGGTAACCTATTGCAAGTACACCTCCTTCATAAAGCCTTTCTTGACCATTCTTGTTCTTAAAAATCAGTCCCTCAATTTAGTTACTATAGCACCTCTTGATTACTGGTAATTAAACACCTGACATAAACTATCTAATATTATTATCTTTTTCTACAGTGCTCAAAGTTTTGGACTTACCTGAGTTAAAAGTGCCTAAGAGCATTGTGTCCTAGAAGCTAGATATTTCCCAATAATAATGATATATATTATTAAAAAACAAATAATCACTAAAGGTGGCATTCACAAATAAACTAGCTTTCACAGAGGAATTATACTAAGCCCAAGGAAAATTATAATCAGTAAATATCCTGGAAATCATCTATGGTATCAAGGTCACTACAAGACCATAAGGTAATTTGCTGTTTCTGCTCCTGAAATATTGTATGAATAGAAAATATTCCAGCTTCCTCCTCCTCTCCCCTCTTCTAAGATTCAAATGCAATCCCTTCCTAAACTATTTCATTCTCAATCTACAGCAAGAATATAAGGTGGTCTTAATTTCTAGCCTATAGGAATTAAGGTATTCTGTAGTCTGTTATGTTCTAGAGGACTGCTATTTTGATTTTACATTGGCAGTAACTTATATTTGCCATTAATGGCCTGCTAGGTTATCCCTTATACAGGCCAATTAGTTTTGTCTTATTTTAATTGATTACATATTTTGTCTCTAACCTTTAACTAGTCATTATATAAATGTGTGTAAGTAGTCAATAGGGGAACACACCAAAATGCTACTGATACAACATAAATCTAAACACCTAACATGTACAAACACCTAAAAACATTCAACCCACTGGTGACAGGTCAGAAGAGTTATCTTGTTTCTGAAAACCAACACTTAAATTTCACCAAGTTATCCCTATGTAAACTTACCTCATTTCTTTATGGACGCTTGGAATTTGATCTAGTGCCATTCGGTAGAATTTAATGGCTTTGGAATAATTTCTTTGCTTTAAATAAATATTGCCCATATTCACTTTCAATCTTCCTAATAAAAAAATAATGAATATATAATATTCTGTTTTCTTCACTTCTTCTGTACTTTAAATGTCCTTACTTCATATTCTTTGACAATTTTCTCAAGTTAGGAAGCTTCAGACACTACCTAAAATTCTCACTTTTAAAGAGTTATACTATTTTCATGCATCTACACACTAATCTCCCATAAGGAAATGGAACTAAAGACAGATGGAAATACGAAGCCTGAAGATATGGCTAGAAAACAAGTGATTTACATTATAAAACTGGAATTGTGCTTTTCTAAAAAAAAAAAAATGGGTTTAAAAATTAGATTCAATAATGCTACACACATTTTAATATATTAAAGAAAATGAAATTCTGATAAATTTTAATACTACTACCAAAAAATTACACAATATAAATGATATATATAAACTATAGTCTCTTGGGAATAAATTTACAAGGAAAAGCAATTTTTTATTTTTATTTATTTATTTATTTATTTTTTAAAGATTTTATATATTTATTTGACACACAGAGAGAGAAATCACAAGTAGTCAGAGAGGCAGGCAGAGAGAGGGGGAAGCAGGCTCTCCGATGAGCAGAGAGCCCAATGCGGGACTCGATCCCAGGACCCTGAGATCATGACCTGAGCTGAAGGCAGAGGCTTAACCCAGTGAGCCACCCAGGCGCCCGGAAAAGCAATTTTTTAAAAGATTTTATTTACTTGAGAGAGAGAGAGGATGAGCAAGAGAGAGCATGAAAGAGGGGGAGGGGCACAGGAAAAGAGAGAAGCAGATTCCCCACTTGAACAGGGAGTCCTAAACCAGGCTCAATCCCAGGACCCTGGGATCATGACCTGAGCCAAAGGTAGCTGCTTAACCAATTGAGCCACCCACACGCCCTTTGGGAAAGCATGTTTGATGGGATTGCAATGGTTCATTCTACTTGTGATGACAGAATATAATTTTTGTATACTGTTAGGCAATATACCTTATACCAAACAAACAATACATTTTTTGTTTACTGTTAGGCAATATACCTCACACCAACAAATGTTTCTTCATTTGTATTTATGTGGGTTTTCATATAAACAGTATCTTTAAGCAGGACACTTCCATATAAACACAAATTTGTTTAGACCATAGATTATCTTAAGAAAACAAGGGGAAAAGTAAATTAACACTACAAAACTACTATACTCAGTCTGCCTGGCTGGCTCAGTCAGAAAAGCATGCAACTCTTGATCTTGGGATCATGAGTTTGAGATCCACACTGGTTGTACAGATTACTTAAATACATAAACTTTAGAAAAATAAAAAGAATTATACTTACTGGGAAAATTGACTACATATACCCACCTGCATTGCTAAACATCTTATTTTTCACTATAACTTGATATGTGTTTAGTGCTTCAGCATACATTTCATTAGCTGAATATTGACTAGCCAAGTTGAAAAGAACCTAAGGAATAAACATTGCAAAAACACATGTAATGACCATTATAGGCCCCTTTTATCTATACTCTTTTCAGAGATTAAGATTCTATAACAAAGCTACATGCCTTTCTCAAGATACCTAGCCAACTAGGAAGTGAAGCATGCACAGAAATATCTTGCATTCAAAATGAACCTGAACATTGAGACAAGTATAGCTATCCTCTATATGGCACCTTAATTTCATAAGTATTCTTTCTAATTTAGGTGGTATTTGCCATCCATTAATCTCAGAAAGACGTACAAAGAATAAACTTATATTGTTAATGTTGCTGGTAATAAAAGGAGAAGGTAAGATAGTGGGTCAAATTTTCTTTGTAAATAAAAATTAAACATTACATGGAAATATTTTAAGGATTCATTTGTGTACTTCTTTACATGCAAAACTGTAAAAAGTATTTCTCTGTATGCAACATTATAATTTAAGTCACTAAGTTATAGAAATTTACCTTCCTACAGATAAAAAAAAAAGATCACTAGAAATTATTCCCTAAAGATTCTATGGAATTTAAAGATACTAGCTACTAAGAATAAACATCTAAAAATTCCTATTCAAAGTTTCAAATGCCCTTTTTCCCCATTTGTATGGCAGATGAACACTTTTCCCACTAAAAATACACCCTTTTTAAAACACCGGTATAAACATCTAGTGTCTTTTTAGAATTAAAAAAAGTTCTGTAAGAAATTAGCTTTTGTTTTTTTTCACTACCCTCACATAACACTGTATTATATACCTAGGTGGAAGTTCTTAAAAATCACAGACAAAAAGTCCACATTAGAATTTCATTAAAGTAACCACACTAAAAACAGAGTATAAATACTAGCAATCTTCCAGAAATAGTCATTGGGTGGTGGGTTTGCGGGTATTTCCTAAGTTATTAAAAACTAATTAACTAAATAAAAAAAGTCTCTGCACAGAACAAAGAGTGCCTCATGAACTTCATAAATATGTCTATTAATTGAATTCTGAGCACCTAAGGTCCAATAAGATTTATAATAGCTAACTGAATTTAAATAAAAATAAAGTCTTCGTAAAAATTAAAAAAAAAACAGAAAATAAGAAAAAAGAAAAAAAAAAGTTTCAGAATCTATAAATCCTAGCCAAAATAATTTTACTCAACAGGTATTTTATACTTACTGAGTATGTTAAATCCAAATTGATATTTTCTGGAGTTGTAACTTGTTCTCGTTGTCTCACCAAGACTCTCTCTTTTCTTCCTGCATCTTTTGCCTTTTCTAAGGCCTGAAATCAAGTTCTTACTTTGTAAATTTCTTTAAGCATTCATTATGAGCATTTTATGCTTTTGAAAGATATTTGCATGTGAGGCTTGGTTGGATTCCTTATACTTCCTTGGATTCCCAGTATGCCCTCCTATACTCTTACAATAAACTCCCCTTGAAAACAAAAGAACCCAGAGTATTTGTTTAAAGTGGAACTTACCATCATAAAATTGTCACATGTTCTCCCCACTGATCCCCAGAAAGAGGAAGTATGAGTGATAAAATGGAGAGTATATTAGCCCCAAGTCAAGTTTCTTTATCACCATACCTGCTATCACCATTTAGATTTGACTCTACGTATTTTCTTCTTTTTTCCATCCAATTCTGAATCTTTGGGTATATTAATTCCAACTTATATGATAAAAATTTAGATGGATTTGTTTGGTTTCTGGGATGCTCAAAACACAGAAAAATCAAAGGATAACTGCTATCCAATATTACAACAAATGCTTATTACTTAGTTTGGCTCCTTTATCCCACTCAGAATGCCAAGACCCTTTTCCTGATTTCCACCAAGAGACTAACTACAGGCAGATTAATTTAACATGGGATTTTTTTTTTTTTTAGAGGTAGATAAAAAAAGCACCATTTCTGTGAGCAATAAAAGTAGCTTTAATACTGAACAATTCTAATGGTACTCATTAATGTGATAACTAAGTCTTAGAAAGTACACTTATATGGTATGACAAAGTAATGAGGACAAAGCAAATAAAGAAAAAATATTTAATTAATTTATTAAGATTCTATTTATTTATTTATTTACTTGAGAGAATGAAAGATCACAGAGGGAGAGGGAGAAGCAGACTTGCCACTGAGTGGAGAGCCCTATGCAGGGCTCAATACCAGGACCCTGAGATCATGACCTGTGCTGAAAGCAGACGCTTAACCTACTGAGCCACCCAGGTGCCCCAAAAATATTTAATTAAGAAAAGAAAAGCAGAGGGATGCCTGGATGGCTCAGATGGTTAAGTGTCTCCTCGGGTCATGATCTTGGGGTCCAGAATGGAGTCCCGCAAAGGGCACCTTGCTCAGCAGGGAGCCTGTTTCTCCTTCTTCCTGCCACTCCTCCTCCTTATGCTCGCTCTCTCTCTCTCTGACAAATAAATTAATAAAATCTTTTCTAAAAAAAGGCATGAAAAACCAGAGTTGGGGTACCAAAAAGCAAACTATGATTTTGCAGTTTATTTAGGAAAGAGTATTTTAGGGTAGTAAGGCTTAAATAAGAAAGCAACACTTAGTACTGCATGTGGACCATGGTAACTATGCCTTTCAGCAGGCTTTGAGTCTAATTCAATAGGAGGCCACCAAGGCTGCAAAATTTAATCAACCGTTCCACCAGAATTTGTTTTCCTATTGTATTGACCAATGTCAAAAAATTATAAAATCAGTTAACTGTTTTGACCTGAGAGTTTTTATGAAGCAGCTGCCTATTGTTTTCAAAAAATTGCTTTAGTGAAAACTCTAAGGCCTGTCAACAGCAAAAAACAAACAAACAAACAACGCATGTGCATCTATTTAGGTATCCCTTACTTTTTGAAAGTTCATAAAACGCCACTCTGCTTTAACAAAAGACCTACATTAGCACCTGTTTTTTGCTAACTCAAAGAAATATGAAGAAGATTTCTGCTTTTACAAAAAAAAAAAAAAAAGGGAATAAGTGAAATAGTGTGCAAGCTCTGTTTTGTAGCAAACCCTTCGGGAGGCAGTGCACATCTCCAGTAGTGAGAGCAGCCTCACCACACTCAGCATCTCAGCATCAAGCCATCAGAGCTCTGGACTGCCTGTGAGCATCTGTGCTTTATTTTGATTTTCTTTGTGCATCCACTAGCAAGATGTGTCCCAAGACATCAGAAAAGCTTAAGAGAGGTTAGTTTTGGGGTCTAGGAATGCTCAAAGATTTTTCAATATAAATTCATAGTAATTGTTTGATGCTATTTGCTTATGAAAGATTTTGCTCTACTTCTGGATAGCAGGGACAACCTGTACATTTGCTTTTTATTTGTGCACATACATATGACATATACTTCACCATCTTGAATCCTAGAAGTTTATGAACTTACCAATTTTAAGTCTCCACAGCTGTTGGCAATACAGCTTTCTTCTACCAATTCATTTACTTTCTTCTCTAATTGTCTAATCTTTTCTTCTGGACTATTAAAGAAAAAGAGGTACTGATTCATTCAAGCACAAATAATACATATTAAAATTTAATTTACCTGTAATATTATCCATTATGTGCTTTTATAGGAATAGGTTACAGATAAGACAAATGTATAAATGGCATTAAAGAGCAAATGCAGTACTGTTTTTAATAATTATATAATTAATAGTAAAAATAACATCTTTGGTTAATAAAACTAAATAATTACTTGGCACAAGTGTAATTTAATACTGAGCCAAATGCTTTACCCTATTTATGTCATTTAATCCTCCCAGTAACATCTGATATAAGTACTACTGCTATCATTTTACTGATAGAGAAACTGGTTTAGAAGGTTAATTTTTAAGCCCAAGATCACAAAGCCAGTTAAGTTATAGTGCCAGGATTTAAACCTAAGTAAGGTAATTCAAGGACTTGTGCTATTACATTATCATCCCCAAAAGAAAGCAGATCCTTTCTTAGAGCCTATGACAAATGAAAACTTTACTTTATGGTGAAGAAAACTGAAGACCCTATAAAAGGGATGAAAATTATTATTACTTAATATGAGATGGGTACTCTAGAGAGTATTTCCAACAATGTGAAGAAGTTAAAAAATCCTGATTCAGTTAGTGGCAAACACAGTACTCCCAAATCAGTCACATTTCAAAAATAACATTAATGTCATTTTGCTACCACTTTCTTCCAGCAAAGTATCACAATGGTCTGAATGTACATCAGTGCCTAAATAAAATTTTACTATGAATATTTGAGAATACACACTATTTCTTTTAATTTTCTACAAATGGACTTATAAAAAATACAGGAATAAATCCAATAGTACAGCTTTGTCTATAGAATCATGTTTTTTGGTAGAATCTGACTAAAATTTAGTCAGGTGGGATACAAATTTTGTTGGTTTACTAAAAATTTGCAAATTTCTTACTGAGCAATGAGCATAATAAATGCCATCTTATAAAGGTTACAACAAAGTACAGAATTCTATTTTATAGTCCAAAATGCCCTAATAAATGTCTTCAGATATTACTTACAGATAATTATTAAACCTAAAATATGAATACAAAATTTTGAAGTTATAAACGTTATAAAGACACTAAAATTTTTAGTGTTTTTTAGTGTCTATTTTACAGAGTAAAATAACTGCCCTATCCCTATATATCCCTATATCCCAAATGCCAGGAAAACGAACTCTATATGCAGATAATGTTAGACACCTACCCACACAAGAACCTGCCACCATCTTTTCTCCTCGCATACAAATCTAATCTAGTCAAGAGTCTCATTCTCTTGCCAAATGTTTGGTTCAGTCATGCACATATGATGCACTTCTGGCCAGTGAGAAATTAAGACAGGTTTGCTTAGGGTAGAGGCTTTCTGGGAAGATTTTCTTTGCTCTATGAAAGGGACCCAAAACTGGGAACTTTCTGGCTCTAGGATTTATTAACTACATGGAGATTTTGAACTCTCAGGGCTCTTTTGGCATGATAGGATGGCAAGTTTTTAAGAAAAGCCAAGAGAAGGGCGCCTGGGTGGCTCAGTGGGTTAAAGCCTCTGCCTTGGGCTCAGGTCATGATTCCAGGGTCCTGGGATCGAGCCCCACATTGGGCTCTTTGCTCAGCAGGGAGCCTGCTTCCTTCTCTCTCTCTCTCTCTTCCTGCCTCTCTGCCTACTTGTGATCTGTCAAATAAATAAATAAAATCTTTAAAAAAAAAAAAAAAAGAAAGAAAGAAAAGCCAAGAGAGCCACAGAGAAGCTGAACCAGGGATGATGTTATTGAGCAGTTAAATTAACCATCCCTAGAAGTGCCTTTCCGCCAGACTTCCTATTAAGATAATAAATGTTCTTATTGTGTGTGTTTTCCTCTTGTTGGCAGCTGAAAGGATTCTAAATGACCTGGTATTTAAATAAAGTAACATACTTTTATTAGCAAATGTGCTGTCATTAACTAGGACATGGAGAAAATAGATTTTCTGTAGAGGTTTGTTAGTGAAAAAGAGAAATCATGTAATTTATACAATAGCCCAAATAGTGGTTTTAAGAACTACAATTTTTAAATCTTTATTATACAGAAGAAAAGTAGTGTTTAATAACAAGAGGCTCTGTAAACAGCTTGGGTTCAAACTCAGTCCTGCCACTTATTAGAGATACTAAGTGAAGACGGCTGTGTTTACTTTCTCCCTCAATGAACTAATGATAAAAACATCTCAGTCTTCATTTATATATAGCCCTTGCACAGAGGCATACAGTGAATATTCCGTAAACACTGGCTTATGTTACTACTTGTAAAATGTTTCCATCAATGGTACTTAGATCCCAGTAAGGACATATACCTGAATTTTTACCACAGCTCTTGGCTACTCTTTAGCTGCCAGCAAAAAACTAAGTTAATGCTCTAAAAAATTAAATTTCTCAATATTGATATGACTCTTCCTATATGTTCTCTTAATTTTTTCATTGAAATATTCTTTTAAAATAAGCATATTCTATTCCGTTTTCAACTCCATTTGGTCTCTAAGAGAATCAATATTAGCATCTATAAACATTAGACTTATCTTCACAAAAATATTAAAACTGCATAGAACACACAAGGCTGTTTTTCTTAGACTTGATTCTTTTGCCTATTCTAAGAACCAGAGATGATGTTTTGATTACAATTCTATTGACAAGAACTTTTATTTTTGAGGATACATGATTAATTTTTTTAAAAACTTTTTAAAAATATATTTTTATTTATTTATTTGACAGAGAGAGACAATGAGAGGGATAACACAAACAAGGGGAGTGTGAGAGGGAGAAGCGGCTTCCCATTGAGCAGGGAGCCCAATGTGGGGCTCTATCCGAGGACCCTGGGATCATGCCCTGAGCCAAAGGCAGACGCTTGACTGAGCTACCCAGGCACCCCAAAAAACTCTTTCTTTTAATCACCCAGTGCTCATCATGACAAGTGTACTCCTTAATTCTCATCACCTACTCCCCCTATCCCCTATCTACCTCCACTCTGGTAACCATCAGTTTGTTTTCCATAGTTAAGACTCTCTTTCCTGATTTGTCTCTTTTTTTTCCTTTGCTCATGTGTTTCTTAAATTTCACATAGGAATGAAGTCAGCTGGTATTTGTCTTTCTCTGACTTATTTCACTTAGCAGCATACTCTCTATCTCCATCCGTGTCCTTACAAATGGCAAGGTTTCATTTTTTACGGCTGAATAACATTCCACCAAATATATATATATGCCACATCTTCCTTTTCCATTCCTTTATCTATGAACACCTAGGCTGCTTTCATAATTTGGCTATTATAAATAATGTTACTATAAACACAGGGGTGCACGTACCACTTTTAACTTGTATTTTTTTATTCCTTGGGTAAATATTTAGTGGTGCTATTGCTAGACTGAATGGTAGCTCCATGTTTAACTTTTTGAGGAAACTCCATACTGTTTTCCATAGTGGCTGCACCAGTTTCAATTCAAACCAACAGTCATGAGAGCTCTCCTTTATCCACGTCCTAGCCAACACCTGTTGATTCTTATGTTGTTGACTTTAGCCATTCTGACAGGTGTGAGGGGTTAGCTCACTATAGTTTTGATTTGCATTTCCCTGATAGTAACTGATGATGAGCATCATCTCATGTGTCTGTTGGCTGTCTGGATGTCTTCTTTGGAGAAATGTCTGCTCATGTCTTTTGCCCATTTTTTAACTGGATTTGTTTTTTGGATGTTGAGTTTTATAAGTTCTCTCTCTCTCTCTCTCTCTCTCTATATATATATATATAGGATACTAACCTTTAACTGGATAGGTAATTTGCAAATATCTTCTCCCCTTCCATAGCTTGCCTTTTAGTTTTATTGGTTGTTTCCTTTGCTATGCAGAAAGATTTTTAGTTTGATGTAGTCCCAATATTTTATCTTTGGTTTTACTTCCCTTGTCTCAGGAGACATATCTAGAAAATGTTGCTATGGCTGATGTCCGAGAAATTACTGCCTATGTTCTTTCCTAAGATTTTTATGGTTTCAGGTCTCGCATTTAGGTCTTTAATCCATTTTGAGTTTATTTTTGTGTATGGTGTAAGAAAGTACCCCAATTTCATTCTTCTACACATGGCTGGCTGTTCAGTTTTCTCAATACCATTTGTTGAAGAGACCATCGGATAATCTTTCCTGTGTTGTCCAAGATTAATTGACCATATAGTTGCAGTTTATTTCTGGATATTCTATTCTGTTCCACTGAACTTTGTATCTATTTGTGTGCCAGAACCATACTGTTTTGTTTACTACAGTTCTGTAATATAACCTGAAGTCTGGAATTGTGATGCCTCCTTTGCTTTTCTTTACCAAGACTGCTTTGGCTATTTGGGCTCTTTTGTATTTCTATACAAAGTCTGGGATTGTTTGTTCTAGTTCTGTGAAAAAGGCTATTGGTATTTTGGTAGGGACTGCATTAAACATATAGATTGCTCTGGGTAACAGAGACATTTTAACAATTTATTTGTTCTTCCAACCCATGAGCATGGAATGTCTTTCCATTTCTTTGTGTTGTCTTCAACTTCTTTCATCAATATTTTATAGTTTTCAGAGTAAAACTCTTCACCACTTTGGTTAGACTTATTCCTAGGTATCTTATTATATTTGGTGCAGTTATATCTGGAACTGTTTTTTTTTTTTAATTTCGCTTCCTGCTACTTCATTATTGGCATATAAAAATGCAACAGATTTCTGTAGTTTGATTTTGTATCCTGAAACTTCCCTGAATTTATCAGTTCTAGCAGTTTTTTGGCAAAGTCTTCCTGATTTTCTATATATAATATCATGTCATCTGTAAATAATGAAAGTTTTAATTCCTTGCCCATTTGGATACATTTTATATCTTTTTGTTGCCTGATTTCTGTGGCTAGGACTTTCAGTACTATGTTGACTAAAAGTGGTGAGTGGATATCCCTATCTTGTTCCTGACCTTTAGGGGAAAAGGTCTCTTTTTCCCCACTTAGGATATGTGTTGGGGGGTGTCTCATATATGTTGAGGTATGTTGCCTCTAAACTTACTTCGTTGGTTTTTATTATGAATGGATGTTGTACTTTGTCAAATGCTTTTCCTGCACCTATTAAAATGATCCTGTGGTTATCCTTCCTCTTATTGATGTGATGTATCACACTGATAGATTTGCCAAATCTATCAAACCACTTTTGGAACCCAGGAATAAATCCCACTTAATCATGGTGAACAATTTTTTAAATTTATTGTTGGGTCCTATTTCCTAGTATTTTGTTGAAGATTTTAGTATCTATGTTCATCAGAGATATTGGTTTGTAGTTCTCTGTTTTTGGTGTCTTTATCTGGTTTTGGTATCAGGGTGATGCTGGTCTCAGAGAATGAATTGGAAAGTAATCCTTCCCTTTGTATTTTTTGGAATAGTTTGAGAAGAATAGGTCTTAACTTTTCTTTAAATGTTTGGTAGAATTTCCCTGTGAAGCCATCTGGTCCTGGACTTGAAAAGAATGTATATTCTGCTGTTTTAGGATGGAATGTTCTAAATATATCTGTGAAACCCATCTGTTCCAGTGTGTCACGCAAAGTTATTGTTTTTTTGTCGATTTTCTATTTAGATGATCTGTCCATTGATGTAAGTGGGGTGTTACAGTCCATTACAGTTATTGTATTATTAGCGATTATTTCCTTCATGTTTGTTATTGTTTCATGCATTTGGGTGCTCTCATGTTGGGTGCAGAAATATTTATAATTGCCATATCTCCTTGTTGGATTGTCTCCTCTATTATTATATAGTGTCCTTCTTTGTCTCTTGTTACAGTCTTGTTTTAAAGTCTAGTTTGTGTGATATAAGTATTGCTACTCTGGCTTTATTTTGACATCCCTTTGCATAATAAATGTTTCTCCGTCCCCTCACTTTCAATCTGCAGGTGGCTTTAGGTCTAAAATAAGTCTCTTGTTGGCAGTGTATAGATGGGCTTTGCTGGTTTTTTTTTTTTTTTTTTTTTTTTAAGATTTTATCTATTTGACAGACAGAGATCACAAGTAGGCAGAGAGGCAGGCAGAGAGAGGGAGGGAAGCAGGCTCCCCACTGAGCAGAGAGCCCATGACCTGAGCCGAATGCAGAGGCTTAACCCACTGAGCCACCCAGGCCCCTCTGGGCTGTTTTTTAATCCATTTTGTTACCCTGTGTCATTTAATTGGAATGTTTAGTCCATTTACATGAAAAGTAATTATTGATAGCTATGTATTTATTGCTATTTTATTACTTTATAGTTGTTTCTGAAGATTTTTCTCTGATCCTTTTTTTTTTATCTTTCTCTGTTTTATAGTTTTCTTTAGTGATATATTTGGATTTCTTTCTCTTTATTCTTTCCATATTTATTATTTTTTGGTTTGCAGTTACCATTAGGTTTGTATAAAGCATCTTCTGCATATAGCCATCTATATTAAGTTGATGGCTCTTTTGAGTTTGAACGCATTCTTCACTCCTGTTATCCTCTCACTTTAGGTATATGATGTCATATTTTACATCCTTTTGAGTTCCTTGACTGATTTTTTAATAAAATATTTTTACTGCCTTTGTGTTTCCTACTTTCTCACTGTCACTTTTGGTCTTCCCTTTTCACTCAGAGAATCCCCTTTAAACATTTCTTGCAGGGCTGGTTTAGTGGTCATGAGCTCCTTTAGTTTTTGTTTCTCTGGGAAACTCCTTATCTCTCCTCCTATTCTGAATGACAGCATTTCTGGATAGAGTAATCTTGTCTGAAAAGTTTTCCTATTCAGCATTTTGAATATATCGTGTTGCTCCCTTCTGGCTTGGAAAGTGTCTGCTGAAAAATCTCTGGTTATCCTAATGGATTTTTCCTCATAAGTTACTGTCTTCTTTTATCTTGCTGCTTTTAACATTTTCTTCTTTATCACTATATTTTGCCATTTTAATTACAGTAGATCTTGGTATGGGTCTGCTTTTGTCGATTTTGATGGGTGTTCTGTGTGCCTCCTGGCTCTGGATATCTGTCTTCTTCCCCAGATTAGGGAAGCTTTCAGCTATTATTTCTTCAAATAAATTTTCTGCTCCCCCTCTTTTCTTTTGATGGACTTAATATGGCTGTTATTATATTTGGTGGAGTCACTGAATTCCCTAAGTCTATTCTCATTTTGCATAATTTTTTTTCTCTCTTTTCTTCAGCTTGATTACTCTCCACTACTCTCGTCTTCGATGTCATTAATTCGTCCCTCTGCTTCTTCCAGACTGTTGTTCCTTCCACCATGCATGTTTCTCATTTCATTTATTATACTTTTACTTCTGGTATACCTTATATCTATATTAAGGGTCTCAATGTCTTTCACTCTTTCCTCAAGTCCAGTGAACATCTTTATGATCACTACTTGAAATTCTCTCTCAGTCATGTTATTTCTATGTGTTTCACTTAGATCTCCTGCTGTTGCCTTGTCCTCTGTTCTTTCATTTGGGACAAATTCCTCTGCCTTCTCATTCTAAGTCTCTGTGCAACTTCTCTGTGTTAGGAAAGTCAGCTATGTCTCCTGTTCTTGAGGATAATGGCCTTATAAAGAAGAAGTCCTGTAGTGCCCTGCTGTATAGCGTCCCATGTTCCCCAGGGCCTGGCGCTTCCAGGAGTGTCTCCAGTGTGTACTATGTGCATTTGCTGTTGTGTCCTGGCCACTTTATCCTTCGGGCCCGTCACCTGCAGAGGCTCTCTTTGCCTGCTGTGGACAGTTTTTGGTCCCTGGTCTGAATCTGGAAAATTTTAATGAAGTATTCTCTTACCTGTTTGTGAAATGAGACCTGTCACCACTGCCACTGGAACTGAGAGTCTGCAAAATTCCTTCTTTGGGAGGTGCAGTGCTGGTAGGGGTTTGTTCTGGTCTTCTGGGGGAGGGATCTGTAGTACTGGGACTTATACAATCCTAACTCTAAAGTGCCTTTTCATTGGAGTATAGGGGATGGGGCTTGGTGTATGCAAGTTAGGTAGCAAATGTCTGTGCTGTGCTGGTTCCTACAGGTGGTCCGATACTTATGCTGAAGGGCAAGGGAGGGAAATGGCAACAGCCCATTTATTTGTTCCTGGCAAGGTCTCTCCATGAACACTGTCTCTCTGGGATACCCTCTGACTTGACCAAATAACCTCCCCACTGTGTGCCCCAGGCACTCCTCAGATCACTGTTTCCTTGCCTTGTGTCCATGGGTCATTTATCTGCCTTCTCTCCAAGAGTAATGCAACAGCTGCCAGGCTCTATCCTGGCCATGCCTGCTAATCTTTAAAACACTAGGCTTTGGGGCACCTGGGTGGCTCAGTGCGTTGAGCCTCTGCCTTTGGCTCAGGTCATGGTCCCGAGGTCCTGGGATCGAGCCCTTCATGGGGCTCTCTGCTCAGTGGGGAGCCTGCTTCCCGCCCCCCCGCCCGGCCGCCTGCCTCTCTGCCTACTTGTGAGCTGTCAAATAAATAAATAAATAATAATTTTTTTAAAACTCTAAGCTTTAAGTCCCACTGCTTGCCAGAATCCATGAAATTTGGCCCTTTTGGCTTTCCAAGCCAAATCTATGTAAGTCAGTTTTCCTTATGCACTCTCCTGTTAGTCTTTCTCTCACCCTTCCCCATTACCACAGCTCTCTGACCACTGCAGCAGCCATGTTTCTGTCCTAAACCCTGTCTCCATACTTCCTACTTCCTTCAATGTGTCCTCTTCTCTACCTTTAGTTGTGGAGTTTGTTCTGCCAGTCTTCAGATTTCTGGAGTATTTAGGATGATTTGATAGTTATCTAGTTATATTTGTGGGATGAGGTGAGCCTCATGAAGTGGGGGTAGGGTCCTCCCTGTTTTCTTAAAATTTACATAGAGTGAAATCATATGGCATTTATCCTTCTCTGACTTATTTCACTTGGTAGTATACTCTCTAGTTCCTTCGATGTCATTGCAAATGACAAGACTTCATTCTTTTTAATGGCTGAATAATATTCCATCACACTCACACACACACACACACACACACACACACACATACACACACAGAAAATCAATATATATACCATATCTTTATCCATTCATGAATTGATGGACACCTGGGCTGTTTCCATATCTTGGCTTATAAATAAGCTGCCATAAACATAGGGGTACTGCTGACATGACCTTTTAAAATACCTGAAAATTATATATTTGGAAAATAAAAATTAAAAATACACAACACTAAAACAACATGAGAACTTACATACCTATCTTCATTTTTGGCTTCCAGAGGAGGAGCAGGGCCCCTTGACTGACCAAGGGGGTCAAATGCAGAGCCTGAGATATAATTTAAGAGCTCATATTGAATTTGTGATACAAATAATTAAAGAAAACTTGCACAAGTTAAATTTACCTATTTATTAAATGGCTTAAATTACCTATTTATTAAATAGCCAGGACATTTATTATGTTTATATAAATGCTTTATATATCAAGAAATTGGTAAAATTTTAACATACATCAAATTTTATAAATAAAATGTGAAAACAAAAATGAGTATTCTCTCAGCATTTACTTCTCCTCCACAGTAATCTATCCTAACTCTAGGAACTCTAAATTATCAATCATGTGAGTAATGACCTGGTATTGAGTTTTTAACTATTTTATTGGTATGATACTATTTTCACCTGTAAATTTTTAATTAGGCTTTAACTTACATAAAATAAATTGCATTTTTTAGTTTTTTAGAAATGCACACATTTTTAATGTACAGGTCAGCACACTTTGACAAATTACATGCCAGTATAACCACCATTCCCATTGAGATGCAGAACGTTTTCATTGCCCCTTTCCTCTTTTATTTATTTTTATTAACATATAATGTATTATACCCCTTTCCTCTCTTAATGGTACCTAAAATAATAACGAACCTTACCATCAATGGCATGTTAGATTTTATTTAAAATGGTAACATTTTACATTTACACACAGAAACACAATAACAACATTAAAACATCTGAAAAAAATTATTAGAAGAGATAATATAACAAACCTCTCAAAGCTGCTTTGGTAAAACCAGCTGCTCTCACTGCTGTCATTGGTCTAGTAACTCCATCCTTGAAAGAAAAACAATCATTTAAAAGGTGTTCTTAAATTAAGATTTGCTTCTTATTTCTAGTTCTGGACATACATTAACATAGTCCCTTTTTTTATAGTCCCAATTTTTCTGATTTTTTAAAAAGACCTATTCATTTATTTGAGAGAGAGAGAGAGAGAGAGAGAGAGAGAGCACGCACATGTGCGGTGGGGAGGGGCAGAGAGAAAGGAAGAGAGAAACTCTAAGCAGACTCTGAGCTGAATGCAGAGCCTCACGCAGGGCTTGATCTCTGAGATCATGACCTGAGCTGAAACCAAAAGTTGGACATTTATTCGACTGTGCCCCCAGACACTGCTTTAACACTTATTTTTAATCACTCTCTGCTTTTTCCTTACACCTGCCTCCTCATATGTCCGTTCTGTCTCTACTTTCCCTTCCCCCTATAAAATTTCAATTCCTCACTTTGATCTTACTCCTAGTTTGGAAAGAAAAACTCAAAAGATTTTTATATAGCACCTAATATAAGTTATATAGGTTATTAGCTGCCTACTCCTCTACTTTTTTGGTCTCCTATATGCCTATGAGAGAAACTACAGAAATTCTTACAAGTGATAGCACAGGAAAAATGGGACCCAAAGTTCACTACACAAGCAAACTATCAGTTCTATGTCCACTCCCCAATGGGATTTCATTTGAGACCTGAGTAAATCCAATGTGATTTTGACTCCAAAGATTCTGAACAGTCTAAACTTCAGCCCATAATTTAAAGAATCATGGTCTTTATATAAGAAATACCTTCTTTAACATTTTAAAATAATATAATAAAAAATGTCAGCAATAATATTCTAAGTCACAAGAGAGGCCCAAAATGAACAACCACATGACAGAGATACCTGAATAGCCCCTGTCATTGGTCTTCCCATCGAGGATGCCAGGGATGTCTTGGACTAGCAAACAGAAAACTAAATTAAAATGATTCCAAAAAAATCTACATTTAATTTTATAAAAACAAAGTTACAAAAATTTTCTTCATAACTTTTTTCTTCATTCTATTGGCAAGTAAACCTAATCCTTTCCATTTATAACCTAAAGATATAAGATTAAACAATAAAATTCTAAAACAAGCCTCAGCAAACTACAACTGTCAGCCTTTGTCAATAACATTTTATTGGAGTACAGCCATACCCCACTGGTCTGCACACTATCTACAGCAGCTTCTATACTACAAATGCAGAGTTTGGTAGCTGCAACTAGGGACTATGACCTGCAGAGCCTATACTGCCTGGCTCTTCACAAAAAATGTTTGCTGTTTTCTATTCTGAAGCACCACCAAAAATCAAATTTATGAGTAATACAAGCTTAGGCTGATTAATAAAACCATGTTTCACTTAACACACAGTTATATTATGTGTATGACTAATTTCCTTATTCGTATCAATAAATATGAAGTCAAGTGTCCTGGACTTCTGGGTACTAAAACCATTTTTCTGATCCCTATAGGATATTACAATAAAGACTAGGAAATACTATTCTACTTCATTCTTTCGTTTTTCTCCCACTCTCCCTTTGGATGCTAAAGACATCCAAATTTGGGCAAGACTTCAAACTTTTCCTTTCTGGATTTTTATATAGCATCTTTCCTCCAAATATCTCAAATAAAAGCAACACCGAAATATATGCCTCTGAAAATTTTCTCAAATTTTATAATTTTATTTTTCATGTATTAATTGGTAAGTTTTAAAATATAAACATCATTACTTTTATATAACATTTAACTTCACATAAAAATATGAATGGAATACACATGAGACTTGGTAATATTACAAAAAAAAATGAAAGGAAGTCAATCAACAAACACAAGGTTTACAAATAGAAATGATAATAAAATATTTTCTGATAAATTTATAATCAAAATGACTACAATATAAAAGCTATTAATCAAATTAGACTTTTATAAGGTTTGTAACTATCTAAAATGAAAAATATATCTGGGTCACAGACTGAAAGATAACTCAAATTATTTAGAACTGCCTAAAGTGAACTGATGGATGAGAAAAAGCACCTTAGTATTTTTAGCTTAAGTAAACCTACCCCATATCCAGTAGCTACAGGTCTAGTAACTGCTGTGCTTGGTATTTTAGCAGTTATCTTGGGGAGGAAAAAAAACATAGTTAATAGAATTCAAATTAAGCTATACAATAGAAAACTAGAAAAGCAATGGGAAATATAGACTCATCAATAGAGAAATATTTATATAATATTTAGAATAACTTCTCTTAAATTACTCTAAATATTAAGGATCCCAGGTATTTTAAAGTATTAAGAAGGAGAGTTATTCTGGAATTCATTTTAAAGGAGAAAAGAAATTTGAGAATTATCAGAGGTACCAGTGAGAAAGGTTAGTTTTCATGACTGCTTCAATCATTCATTATGTATACTGACTACAGCCAGCCGCTAGGCCAATAGACACAGGATCTGGCATCAGAGAATCTGCATTTAAATTTCAGCTCTCCTTCTACCAGCTGTTTTTATTCATACTTTTTTGAACCTAAATTTTCTCATCTTTGAAATAAGGATATCCTGATGCCAAAATTGTAATTGGAATCAAACAGGACCATGTAGACGGAAATGTCCCATATGTTAGTTGTTAGGCATATTTGTTTGAAATATTTGATTAAAGCATCATTAGTACAAAAGCTCTACTTCTGGTTATGATGGACTGCTGTTTTAAACAACTTTAAATAACTTTCCCACTAAGAATAACTAAAAAAGCTGGGAACATTAAAAAAAAAATTTTTTTAAGAATTGTCTCTCTCTTTTTTTTTTTTTTTTTAAAGGATTTTATGTATTCATTTGTCAGAGAGACACACAGCAAGAGAGGGGACGCAAGCAGGAGAGTGGGAGAGAGAGAAGCAAGCTTACTCCTAAGTAGAGAGCCCAATGCGTGGCTTGATCCAAGGACCCTGGGATCATGACCTGAGCCGAAGGCAGATGCTTAACAACTGAGGCGCCCAGGCGCTCCAAGACAAAAATATTTTTATAAAAAATCAATTTGAATATATTAGAGAACCAAAAAGGCAGTGAAGAATTAACAAGGTTTCAAGATAAGGAAAAGGAAAAGCTAGAGAGGTATGCCTGCATTTGAGCCTGCTTTTCTCCAAAAGGCATGACTAAGAAGCTGAACACAGCTCTCTAAAGACTCTCTTAAGACGTAAAATGTTGGAGTTGGGGCTGGGGGTGCTGCCACGGAGGCAGCCTTGGTAATACTCTAGGCTTTGACTGTGATCTCAAAAGGCTATACTCTACAACTGAAAGTAGATAAAAAGCATACAAGCCCTCATAAAAACTGAAGTCCAATTTGGAACCATCTCAAACTCAACTGGATTAAGGTGAGCCAGGACTCCTAATGTCTCTAGGACCATAAGCAAAAGTAAATTCTCTAGTGAAAGGTAAGATCATCTAGAGTTGTGCTAACCAGTGGAACTTTTCTGCAGTGGTGAAAATGTTCTTTATTTGCCCTTTCTGGTAAGAGCTATTAGCCACATATGGCTATTGAGCATTTGAAATGTGAGTGATTGGTGTAATCTGAATTTTTATATTTTACTTTATTATAAATAGTTTAAATGTACATAGCCACATGTACCTAGTCATTAGTATACTGACAACTTAGACATATACCTTTAAATTATCTCTAAAATTTTTCATTTACAATGCCTGACATTGAATCAAAAACAACCTGACATTCAGGAGGCAAGACTACCTAATGAAAAGGGAAGAGAAACAAAAGACTAGAAAGACACTCAGAAAAGGATACATATAATGGAAATGTCAGACACAGACTTCAACATAACTATGCTTAATATGATCAATGAATTAAAAGACAAGATTGATAACTTCAGCAGAGAACTGGAAAGTATAAAAAAGGAATAAATAGAAATTATAGAACCCAAAAACAGTTGAAAATATACAATTCTGGCATTGTTGAGGAAGTAGTAAAACACTAAATAATACTAGACTTTAATAATTTAAAGATGAGTATTGTAATCTTTAGGAAACACCAGAGAGAATGGTTAAAGAATGTAAACGCACAAAATAACATTGGGAAGATATGGAATAATAAAAATAGAAATAAAAGAAGGCAAGGAATAAGAGAAAATGATACATAAAAGAGTCAGAAAAAACAAAAAGCAAATAGTGAGACAAGTTAAAACCAAATCAGTAATTTCATTAAATGTAAATGAACTAAATACTTCCGAGCACATTTTAAGAAAAAACTCAGCTAACTTCTGCTAATGAGAAATACATCTTAAATATATGGATATGGAAAAGTTGGAAGTAAACAGATGGGAAAGACATATCATGCACACACTAGACAAAAGAGAGCTTCTGTAGCCCCATGAATATATCAATATTTGACAAATAGACAAACAGCATGACTAGATATAGAACATTTCAAAAATAATAAAAGGCTCAATTTACATTGAAAATATAATAATTTGAAATAGTTCTTGCTCCAAATATATAAAGCAAAACTCTAAAAAAAGAAATAAACCCACAGTGTAAATTTTGGTATCTTTCTAACAGAACTAGTAGCCCCCCAACCCAAAAAAATCAGTAAAAATATAGAATTTTTGAACAAAACCATTAACAAACTTGATCTAACTGACAGATCTTAGAAAAAGCTGAAAAGGAAGGATATGTGTCTCAGCAATTTTTCCATGAGAACAAACTAAAGAGACCATTATTCTTTTAAGTACTTACTAATGACTAAATTGGTGTTTCAGTTTTTTACTTTTAGCATGGGATTGATCTCCTCAGATAAAATGGATTCTACACTGGCTCTTTATTTATTCACTTATATCCTCATCTGCAATGCCCTTCTTCCCATATCTCAAGTCAGTCTTAATTGTACATACCCTTTAAGATTCAACTGTAAATTTATCTTCTAAGCAGTCTTGCTGATTGTCCCAACTAGTGACAAATAACCTCTTTTTGTGGTCCCATAACATTTGTACTCTTTTCTTTACAATACTTATTACATTATGCTTTGAATATATGTATCCATTTTATTTTCCTTCATAAGATTATAAAGTCCTTGGAACTAGCTAGAATTTTATCCCTTGAGTAAGCCTACCACCTTTCACATAAAAGTTAAATAATTTTTCCCTGATTAACATAATAAATAGGATACGAAGAAAATATTCAATATGGGGTCAACAGACTTAAGCTCTGCCCCAATTATGGATACCGGTGAGATATGGCCCTCTAGGCCTAAGTTTTCTCATCTTTAAAATGAGGATCTCTAAAGCTGCTCTGAATATCACTGAAGGGCCAGCATGATAAAATGATCACCTGATGTCTGATACCTGAAATCACTAAAAATACCATTTACCACGATCAAGTGGGACGTATTCCTGGTTGCAAGAGTGGTTCAATATTTCAAATCAATCAATATGGTATGCTACGTTAATAATAAAGGATAAAAACCATGTGACCATTCCAATAGATGCAGAAAAAGCATCTCACAAAGTGCAACATCCATTCCTGATTAAAAAAACCCTCAACAAAGTAGGTTTAGAGGAAACGTACCTCAACATAATAAAGGCCATATATGAAAAACCCATAGCTAACATCATCCTAAATTGGGAAAAACTGAGAACTTTTTATCTACAGTCAGGAATAAGACAGGGAGGGGGAGGAGCAACATGGCAGAGGAGCAGGAGACCTAAATTTCATCTGGTCCAAGGAATTCAGTTAGATAGTTATCAAACCATTCTGTATACCTATGAACTCCACAAGAGATTGAAGAAAAGAATAGCAGTAACTCTGTGAACAGAAAAGCGACCACATTCTAGAAGGTAGGACATATGCAGAAGTGAATCTGAGGTGATACATGGGAAGAGAGACCACAGGGGTAGGAAGTCTCCGTCACCTGGGTCCCAGCAAGTGATAGAGCAAAGTCATTTCAAGCAGGGACCCCACAAGTGGCAGATGTGGGGAACAATCTTCTTCCTCCACTGGGAGGAGGGGCAAGGAGCACACTGAGGAATCTACTGGATTTGGAGACTCTAAATGGGGTCGTGCCCCAGAGACAGAAATGCTTGGTCATAGGCCAAATGAGCATGGAACATGGCCAAAGACCAGGGAGATGGGAGTAACTGACTGCTTTCTCTGAGGCACACTGAGGAATGGAGCCCCAAAGTTTCTCCTCCAGGGCTGGAGATTGGGAGGCAGCCATTTTCATTCTCTTCCTCCAAAGCTGTACAGAATTCAGGGAATAAAAGCTACCTAGAGCAAACCCAAACAGATTGCTTAGCCCGGCCCCTGGCAAGGGTGGTGCAATTCTACCTCAAGCAAAGACATTTGAGAATCACTGCAACAGACCCCTCCCATAGATCAGCAAGAACATCCAGCCAAGACCAAGTTTACCAATCAATGAGAACTGCAAAACTCCAGCACTAGGGGAATACAGCACATAGAATTCATGGCTTTTTTCCCACGATGCTTTAGTCTTTGAGTTAATTTTTTAAAAATTTTCTTTAATTCTTTTTAAAATTTCTTTTTCCTTTTTCAACCAACATCTTATATCAATGCCTTATTAAAATCTTTTTTAATTTTCATTTTTACTGCCATACTCTATCCTTTCATTATATTTAACCTTATTCTTTTGGATATACCTAAGTTTTTCTTTCGTTAAAATTTTGAATACAGTTTCTTCTAACAGACCAAAATATACCATATATCTAGGATATGGCTTTTTAAAGATTTTATTTATTTATTTGACAAAAAGATGGAGAGAGAGCACAAGTAGGCAGAGCAGCAAGCAGAGGAAGAGGGAGAAACAGGTTCTCCACTGAGCAGGGAGCCCGATGCAGGGCTCAATCTCTGAACCCTGGGATCATGACCTGAACCGAAGGCAGCTGAGCCACCCAGGAGCCCCTTATCAAGCCCACTTTAAAATTTTTTTAAAAATTTTCATCTTTACAGTCATATTCTATCCCTTGCTTACTCTATTTTTGTATGTATGTAAGTTTTTCTTTCTTTGAAATTTTGGGAGGCAGTTTCTTCTAAGAGACCAAAATACACCCCAAATCAACTGGGTGGCTCTGTTCTATTCACCAGCCTAATCATATTCTTTTTTTTCTTTCTTTTTTTCCCCCTTTCTTTTCCCCCTGGTTTTGGTCTCTTCTGATTTGTTCAGTGTATATTTTTCTGGGGTCGTTGTTACCTTTTTAGCATTTTGTTCTCTCATTCATCTATTTTTTGCTGGATAAAATTACAAGGCAGAAAACCTCACCTCAAAAAAGAAGAATAATAGGCAGTACTGACTGCCAGGGACCTAATCAATACAGACATTAGTAAGATGTTGCAACTAGAATTCAGAATGACAATTATAAAGATACTAGCTGGGCTTGAAAAAAGCATAGAAGATACTAGAGAATCCCTTTCTGGAGAAATAAAAGAACTAAAATCTAACAAAGTTGAAATTAAAAAGGCAATTAATGAGGTGCAATAAAAAATGGAGGCTCTAACTGCTAGGATAAATCAGGCAGAAGAGAGAAATAGTGATATAGAAGAACAAATGATGGAGAATAAAGAAGCTGAGAAAAAAGAGAGATAAACAACTACTGATCATGAGGGGAAAATTCAAGAGGTAAGTGATACCATAAGATGAAACAATATTAGGATAATTGGGATCCCAGAGGAAGAAGAAAGAGAGAGAGGAACAGAACATATATTGGACCAAATTATACTGAAGAACTTCCCTTCAGTATAGGAAACAGGCATCAAATGCAGGAGGGGCAGAGAAACCCCCCTCAAATCAATAAAAACAGGTCAACACCCCGTCATCTCATAGTAAAACTTACAAGTCTCAGAGACAAAGAGAAAAGCAGCTTGGGACAAGAGCTCTGAAACCTACAAGGGTAGAAATATTAGACTGGCACCAGACCTATATCCACAGAGACCTGGCAGGCCAGAAAGAACTGGCATGATATACTCAGAGCAAAAAATGAGAGAAATACTATATCCAGCTAGGCTGTCATTGAAAATAGGAGGAGAGATAAAAAGCTTCCAGGACAAATAAAAACTAAAAGAATTTGCAAACACCAAACCAGCCCTACAGGAAATACTGAAAGGGGTCCTTTAAGCAAAGAGAGAGTCTAAAAGTAACATAGACCAGAAAGGAACAGAGACAATATACAGTAACAGTCACCTTACAGGCAATACAACGGCATAATATTCATATCTTTCAATAGTTACCCTGAGTGTAAATGGGCTGAATATACCAATCAAGACACAGGGTATAGATTAGATTAAAAAAACAAGACCCATTGATATGCTGTCTGCAAGAGACTCATTTTAGACCCAATGACACCACCAGATTTAAAGTGAGGGGGTGGAAAACCATTTACCATGTTAATGGACATCAAAAGAAAGCTGGAGTGGCAATCCTTGTATCAGATAAATTAGATTTTAAACCAAAGACTATAATAAAAGATGAGGAAGAACACTATAACATACTTAAAGAGTCTATCCAACAAGAAGATCTAACATTTGCAAATCATTATGCCCCTAGCCTGGGAGTGGCCAATTATATTTATATTAATAACAAAATCAAATAACAAATAACAAAAATCAAAGAAATACATCGACAATAATAAAATAATAGTAGGGGACTTTAACACACCCCTCACTGAAATGGACAAATAATCTAAGCAAAAGATCAACAGGATATAAGGGCTTTAAATGACATGCTGGATCTGATGGGCTTCACAGATATATTCAGAACATTCTATCCGAAAGCAACAGAATACACATTCTTCTTGAGTGCACATGGAACATTCTCCAAAATAGATCACATCCTGGGTCACAAATCAGGTCTCAACCAGTACCATAAGATTGGGATCATTCCCTGCTTATTTTTGGACCATAATGTTTTGAAACTTAAACTCAATCACAGAAGGAAAGCTGGAAAGAACTCAAATACATGGAGGCTAAAGAGCATCCTGCTAAAGAATGAATGGGTCAACCAGGAAATTAAAGAAGAATTTTAAAAATTCATGGAAACAAATGAAAATGAAAACACACTGTTCAAAATCTTTGGGATACAGCAAAGGCGGTCCTAAGAGGAAAGTATATAGCAATACAAGCCTTTATCAAGAAACAAGAGAAAGGTCTCAAATACACAACCTAACCTTACACCTACAGGAGCTGCAGAAAGAACAGCAAAGAAAGCCTAAATCCAGTAGGAGAAGAGAAATAATAAAGATCAGAGCAGAAATCAATGAAACAGAAACCAAAAAACAGTAAAACAGATCAACGAAACTAGGAGCTGATTTTTTGAAAGACTTAATAAGATTGATAAACTCCTGGCCAGATTTTTCAAAAAGAAAAGAGAAAGGACCCAAATTAATAAAATCATGAATGAAAGAGAGATCAAAACCAAACCGAAGAAACACAAACAATTATAAGAACATATTATGAACAACTATATGCCAGCAAATTAGATAATCAAGAAGAAAGGGATGCATTCCTAGAGACATATGAACTACCAAAACCGAACCAGGAAGAAACAGAAAACCTGAACAAACCCATAACCAGTAAGGAAATTGAAGCAGTCATCAAAAATCTCCCAATAAACAAGAGTCCAGGGCTGGATGCTTCCCAGGGGATTTCTTCCAAACATTTAAAGAGGAATTAATACCTATTCTTCTGAAGCTGTTTCAAAAAACAGAAATGGAAGAAAACTTCCAAACGTGTTCTATGAGGCCAGCATTATCCTGATCCAAAACCAGAAAAAGACCCCACCAAAAAGGAGAATTACGGACCAATATCCCTGATGAATATGGATGTAAAAATATCACCAAAATTCTAGCCAATAGGATCCAACAGTACATTAAAAGGATTATTCACCACAACCAAGCAGGATTTATTCCTGGGCTGCAAAGTTGGTTCAATATCTGCAAATCAATCAATGTGATAAAATACATTAATAAAACAAAGAACAAGAATCATATGATACTCTCAATAGATGCTGAAAAAGTATTTGACAAAGTACAGAATCCTTTCTTGATCAAAACTTTTCAAAGTGTAGGGATAGAGGGTACATACCTCAATATCATAAAAGCTATCTAGGAAAACCCCACAGCAACTACCATTGTCAATGGGGAAAAACTGAGAGCTTTTCCCCTGAGGTCAGGAACACAGCAGGGATGTCCACTACCATTGCTGATATTCATAATAGTACTAGAAGTCCTAGCCTCAGCAATCAGACAACAAAAAGAAATTAAAGGCATCCGAATCAGCAAAGACATAGTCAAACTTTCATTCTTTGCAGATGATATGATTCTTCACATGGAAAACCCAAAAGACTCCACCCCAAAACTGCTAGAAGTCATACAGAAATTCAGTAAAGTGTGAGGATATAAAATCAATGCACAGAAATCAGTTGCATTTCTATACACCAACAACAAGACAAAAGAAAGAGAAGTTAAGGAGTCAATCCCATTTACAGTTGGACCCAAAACTATAAGATACCTATGAATAAATTTAACCAAAGAGGCAAAGAATCTGTACTCAGAAAAGTACAGAATACTCATGAAAGAAATTGATGAAGACACAAAGAAATAGAAAAACGTTCCATGCTCATAGATTAGAAGAACAAATATTGTGAAAATGTCTATGCTACCTAGAACAATCTACACATTTAATACAATCCCTATCAAAATACAATCAACTCTTTTTCAAAGAAATGGAACAAATAATCCTAAAATTTGTATAGAACGAGAAACGACCCCGAATAGCCAGAGGAATGTTGAAAAAGAAAGCCAAAGTTGGCAGCATCACAGTGCCAGATTTCAAGCTCTATTACAAAGCTGTAATCATCAAGACAGTATTTTGTACTGGCATAAAAACAGACACATAGATCAATGGAACAGAACAGAGAGCCCAGAAATGGACCCTCAACTCTATGGTCAACTAATCTTCAACAAAGTAGGAAAAAATGTCCAACGGAAGGAAGAAAGTCTCTTCAACAAATGGTGTTGGGAAAACTGGACACCCACATGCAGAAGAATGAAATTAGACCATTTCCTTACAGCACAACAAAAATAGACACAAAATGGATGAAAGACCTCAGTGTGAGACAGGAATCCATCAAAATCCTTGAGGAGAACATGGGCAGCAACCTCTTTGGCCTCAGCCATAGCAACTTCTTCCTAGAAATATCACCAAAGGCAAGGGAAGCAAGGGTAAAAATGAACTATTAGGACTTCATCAAGATCAAAAGCTTCTGCACAGCAAAAGAAAAAGTCAATAAAACCAAAAGACAACCGATGGAATGGGAGAAGATATTCACAAATGACATATCAGGTAAAGGGCTAGTATCCAAAATATATAAAGACCTTAACAAACTCAACACCCAAAGAACAAAGAATCCAATCAAGAAATGGGCAGAAGACATAAACAGACATTTCTGCAAAGAAGACATCCAGATGGCCAACAGACACATGAAAAATGCTCCATATCATTCGGCATCAGGGAAATACAAATCAAAACCACAATGAGATACCACCTCACACCAGTCAGAAAAGCTAAAATTAACAAGTCAGGAAACAACAGATGTTGGTGAGGATAGGGAGAAAGGGGAACCCACCTACACTGTTGATGGGAATGAAAGCTGGTGCAGCCCTCTGGAAAACAGTATGAGGGTTCCTCAAAAAGTTAAAAATAGAGCTACCCTATGACCCAGCAATTGCACTACTGGATATTTACCCCCAAGATATAAATGTAGTGATCTGAAGGGACACATGCACCCGAATATTTGCAAAAGCAATGTCCACAATAGCCAAACTATGTTAAGAGCCTAGATGTTCATCAACGGGTAAATGGAAAAAGAAGATGTGGTATATAAATATATACAATGGAATATTATGTAGCCATCAAAAAATGAAATCTTGCCATTTGCAATGATGTGGATGGACCTAGAAGGGATTATGCTAGGCAAAATAAGTCAAGCAGAGAAAGACAATTATCATATGATCTCACTGATATGAGGAATTTCAGAAACAAGACAAAGGATTATAGGGGAAGGGAGGGAAAAATGAAGTAAGACGAAACCAGAGAGGGAGACAAACCATAAGAGACTCTTAATCTCAGGAAACAAACCGAGGGTTGCTGAAACAGAGGCGAGGAAGAGAGGTGGGGTAGCTGTGTGATGGACATTGGGGAGGGTATGTACTACGGTGAGTGCTGTGAATAGTATAAGACTGATGAGTCATAGACCTGTACCCCTAAAACAAATAATACATTATATGCTAATAAAAAAATTAAACTAAAAATATAAAAGAAAAAAAAAGAAAAAAATAAAAAAGGACGGGTGCCTAGGTGGCTCAGTGGGTTAAAGCCTCTGCCTTTGGCTCAGGTCATGATCCCAGGGTGCTGGGATCGAGCCCCGCATCGGGCTCTCTGCTCAGCAGGAAGCCTGCATCCCCCCCCAACCTCTCTCTGCCTGTCTCTCTGCCTATTTGTGATCTCTGTTTGTGAAATAAATAAAATCTTTAAAAAAAATTAAAAGGAATAAGACAAGGATGTCCACTTTCACAACTTTTATTAAACATGTACTAGAAGTCTTAGCCATAGCAATCAAACAACAAAAAGATATATAAGTCAAATCCAAATTGGCAAGGAAGAAATGAAACTTTCACTATTTGCAGGTGACATGATATTCTATATAGAAAACCCAAGACACTCCACCAAAAGACTGGTAAAAGTGATAAATGATTTCCATATAGTCACAGGACATAAAATCAACATACAGCAATTTGTTGTGTTTCTATAATGAAGCAGCAGAAAGAGAAATTAAGGAACCAATCCCATTTACAATGCTACCAAAAATAATAAAGATACCTAGGAATAAACCTAACAAAAGTGGTGAAAGACCTGTATTCTGAAAACTGTCGAACACTCATGTAAGAAACTCAGAAATCCAAAGACATTCCGATTGGATGAACAAATATCATTAAAATGTTGATACTATCCAAAGCAATCTATACATTTAATGCAATTCCTATCAAAACCGAGAGCATTTTTCACAGAACAAGAACAATTCCGAAATTCCAAAATTGTTCCAGAAGACCCCAAATAGCGACAGCAATCTTGGAAAAGAAAAGCCAAGTTGGAGGCATCACAATTCCAGACTTCAGGTTATTTTACACAGCTGTAGTAAGCAAAAGAGTATGGTCCTGGCACAAAAATAGACAAGTACATCAATGGAACAGAACAGAAAACCCAGAAATGACCTCACAACTATATGGCCAATTAATCTTCAACAAAGCAGGAAAATATCTATCGGAAAAAAGACAGCCTCTTCAATAAGTGGTGCTGGGAAAACTGGACAACCACATGCAAAAGAATGAAACTGGACCATTCTCTTTTACCATAAACGAAATAAACTCAAAATGGATTAAAATCCTAAATGTGAGATCTGAAACCATAGAAGTCCTTGAAAAAAGCACAAGCAGTAATTTCTCTGGCACTGGCCATAACAACTTTTTTCTAGATAGGTCTCCTGAAGCAAGGGAAATTAAAGCAAAAATAAACTACTGGGACTATATCAAAATAAAAGGCTTTCTGCACAGCAAAGGAAGCAATCTAAAATACTAAAGGCAAACTTTATCCAATAAAGTTACTATCCAAAATACATAAATAACTTATAAAACTCAAGTGATCATCATCACTTACCACCTGGGAAATGCAAATCAAAACCACAGTGAGCTACCACCTCACACCTGTTAGAGTGGCTAAAATCAACAACATAAGAAACAGCAGGTGTTGGCGAGGATGTGGAGAAAAAGAAACATCCTTGCACTGTTAGTGGGAATGCAAACTGGTACAACCACTGTGATAACAGTATGGAGGTATGTCAAAAAGTTAATAATAGAACTACTCTATGATCCAGCAATTGCACTACTGAGTATTTACCCAAAGAAAATAAAAACATCAATTCAAAGGGATTCATTCACCCCTATGTTTACAATAGCATCATTTACAACAGTCAAATTATGGAAGCAGTCTAAATGTCCAACGATTGATGAATGGATAAAGAGATGGTATATATATAAAATGGAAAATTATTCATCCATATAAAGGAATGAAATCTTGCCATTTGCAAGGAAATGGATGGAGCTAGGGAGCATAATGCTAAGCAGAATAAGATAGAGAAAGACAAATGTCATTTGATTTCACTCATATGTGGAATTTATGAAACAAAACAAACGAGCAAAGGGAAAAAAAGACAAATCAAGAAACAGACTCTTAGCAATAGAGAATAAACTGATGGTTACGGGGGGGGAGGGTGTGTGAAATAGGTGACGAGGATTAAGGGGGGCACTTGATGTGATAAGCACGAGGTGATATATGTAACTGTTTATTCACTATATTCACTATATGCTACACCTGAAACTAACATAACACTATTAACAACAGGAATTTTAAAATAAAATAAAATAAAAAGTGGCTAAGATGGCAAATTTTATGTTATGTGTTTTTTTTATCACAACAACAAAAAAATTTCACTTACTGGAGGTCTTCTGCCATGACTAGTTCTCACTGCTTGCTGAAAAGCTGTGTCATTCTCTAATTCCTAAAACGAATAAGCAAATTCAACAATTTAACAACATGAAGTGAGAATTAAGGAAAATAAGTTTAATGTCTTCTGTTTGGTATTCATGATCCTCTGTAATTCATCTCACCCCACCTGTTGGTACCCAGATAGCAGCTAAAGGACTCTTGTCCTCAAAGCTCCCCCCTCAAGCTTCCCTAATATCAAGGCTCCTTCCTTGTCTAGGAAGAGGAATACTGGTAATGTCAGTCAACTGTAAGGGTATCTTATCTTATTGGCCACAATTTAAATTTGTGGTATCATTATGCCTGGATAAAATATCAAGTACACAAGGATATGGCCTTTATTCTTCTTTCTTCCAAAGAGCTAGAGCAGTAAGAGCAGAGAACCATCTCTTTCTCTCCCTCTGTCTGTCTGTCCTCTCTCCCTCCCTTCACTTCTTCCATATTCTGGGACCATGGTTACTAGCCCCATCTTGAAAAAGCCTTAAGACATTTTATTTTGCGGAGAAGTAAATTCTGGAATTCAAACTGGAGCTGAGCAAACAGAGGGCTCCACAGGGTCCAACTTGCCATCCCATTTGGAGATAAAGCCTCAGTTGAAACAAAATGTTATTATGCTTTGCTGATTCCTGCATGTACTCATATTCTTCATCAGGAGAGGTGAGGAAAGTACTCTTGATCAAGAGCAAGATACAAATGTTTTAAACTCTCTCAAAAGCACCCAGTTTTGCCAACCACCAACCTTCTAACCAGCCTCTATTTCCCACTCCTTCACCAACACAAACTCTGGCTCTAACTATTCATACAGATGTTACAGGCAACTGTCAGACTTGCCTCTGATTTATTTCAGTCTACCTCCCTCAAAAATGTACTTCCGATTGTTAAAAAAAAACAACAAATTTAAAAAGATAACTATCAGTTAACTTTTAAAACCTCTGCAAACAAAGTAAAATGTTTATATAACCAGGAATAAATATGCACTTTATTTAATAAAATGCACTTTATTTTTTCTATTTAAAATTTTTTTTCTTTTCAGTGTTAGAGAATAAAATGCAATTTAAATGTGATTTTATTATGTCCAAGCATTCTTTAATTTTTACCTTAAATAATCTTTATAACCTCCATATCAACTACAGAAAATTAGTAAGCACACAATTTTTCAGTTACTCATGGAAACTAGGCAACTTTCATATGAAGTATAAAGCAAAAGGCAACCTTCAGCACAATTATTTATACTACTTTGGCAGATGCTTTAGGAAAAGGAAGCTTCCAATATTCCTAAACGATAAGTAAAATTTTATTAATGAACTTGGTGAACTTTAACTAAATGACAAACTAAAAAATTGTCAACAAACTCTCAACTTACAAATACCAAACTAACACAACTTTTGTAATTTCTGTTTGCGATTTTATTAGCAATTTGCATAATTTTGAACATCTTAGAAACTGTTTCAATTTATTTACATATGGAGCTTGTTATTATTCCAATTAATTAAGATATTAAAAAACTGTGAGTAAACCAAATGTCATTTTTATTTTACTATTTAATTAATTTTTGTGTCTGGCATTCTGAATTTTCTCTTTGAATTAAACAATGAAACCACACTGTGATGACCTGAGAAGTTAGGAAGTTTCTCTGGTGCTTTAGAAATGGTCATATTCCTGATCTATTAATTCCACTTCTGGGACTCTAGCCAAGGAAATGTTTGCTCAAAATATAGAAAATCATTTATGCATAAAATTGTTCACTGCATAGTCATTTAGAACAGTAGAAAACTGGAAATAAATATCCTGTGATCTGAAAATAGTTCTAATCATCTATACGTATTTAGTAAAATGCAGCAATTAAAATTATACAGTTGACTTTGAACAACACAGGTTTGAACTGCATGGGTCTAATTATATGTGGATTTTTCCCCAATAAACATATTGGGAAATTTTTGGAGACTTGTGACAATTTGAAAACTTGCAAGCCATCCAGCCTAAAAATATTGAAAAAATTAAGAAAAAGATATTATTGTAAGGATACAGTATATGATATATAAAACATACAAAATATGTGTTAATTGATGATGTTATCAGTAAGGCCTCTGGTCAACAGTGGGCTATTAGTAGTTATGTTTTGGGGGAGTCAAAAGTTGTATGTAGATTTTTGATTGCATGGGGGGAATGAGGTGAATCAGTGTCCCTAAACTCCATGTTGTTAAAGGGTCAACTGTATTTAAATTCTTAGTATTATGAGTTACTGCTCATGATGTAGCTGAATGTACAAAAGCAAACAGAAAAGTAAATGCTAGTTCAATTCCAAAGATGCTAAAGGAAAACTGTACATGTATGCATGAAGGAAGGACAACGTAACAAAATATTAACAGTAGTTATTTTGGAGTGATAGGATTATGGATAATTTTGTTTTCAACACTGAGCATGTACATTTCTTTATACATACAAATTTTAAAACTGGGAAAAAGGGGAAGGGTTCAGTTGTTTTCAAAATCTATGCAAACTTAGTAAAACACCTATGTTTTAGTATAAGTTTTTAAAAAGGAGTCCACATAATCATATCTACGTGTATACACAGTATACACAAGGAGGGAAACACCTGTGTATATTAAAAGATGGAATACAGCAAAATGTCATGTGATTAATTATATCAATCTATAAATGATCTTTGGGTGATAGGATTTACATTGTTTCATTTCTCTCCAAACTTCCGTGTTTTTCAAATTATCTACAAATGATTATATGTCTTAGATTTTTATTTCATATAGAGTTAAGTGAATGGTTTCTATTTTCTTTCCTTGTTTTCTTTCCAGATCTCACATTCACAGACTACTTTTTCTCCAGAGGAAAAAATCAATTGAAAAGTTACTAAAGCAATTTAAAAACTCTAGAATAAGATTTCCTAAATTCATATAAAGTCCTATAAATGCTAGTATTTGATTATTATATACTAGCAAAAAAATTAACAACCATATCCTTCACCCTTACTTTATTCACACACTAATTCAAGGTAACTTTATAAAAAAGTTTTCTTTTGTTTTACAGTTTGGAAACTCTAACTCTCATAATGATATAAAGATTTAAAATACACAAATATTTTTTAAAAATTCAAGTATTTGTCTTAACAATTTCATCTTTTTTTAAAGTTTAAGTGGATATAGATGGATATAAATGGATGATTAATGATACCATTTTATCCAAAATATACAGAGATACACATAAATTTACATAGGGAAATGTTTGGTCAGATATGCATATGCTAGTTAACATTTACTTCTGGATGGTCACCATTCCTTTAATTTTAATTTTTCTTTACACTTATTTCTATTTCCTAAGTTTTCTATAAAATAATCATAATTTAATTAAAAGAAAAAATCACTATACAACATTTCACAATTATAGCATTAAAAAAAACTGGTTTTAGATGCCTCAAGTGACTTAAATCTTTTTACACACACATTGAGATAGCTAGTGCTGGGAAACGCAAGTATATAATTATTCCTAATTTGTTTATATAGCCTTTCTCATGATTTTCCCTTTTGCTGAAATTAGTACTATTAGTAGAAGTTAGTACAGACTTCAGTAACGGCACTTTTCTAGGCTTTTAACCAGTTTATTTAATCTAAAGCAAAATAAAGCAGAACACTCAAACCCGAAGTTTTCATGAACCAGGTGGTTAGCAAAGACAAACATAAAATATTCAGGTTTTGTTTTTTGTTTTTTGTTTTTTTTTTACCTCAGTATCATAGGTTGGATTGTAGTCATTATAACCAGAATAAAGGTCATCCTCATCTGTCTCTGGGGCCAGGTGTACATTTTGCATCATTTGTACCTATGAAAAATTGGCAGTGTAAATATGTTCTTGTTATATGGAATCTTAATTGAAACAAAATATAGCTACTTAACAACCATTCTGGTCAAATTTACTGCTACATATTTTTATGACTTAAGATTTTTTTCATATCAAATTCTGAAAACCAGGTGTCAAAACATTCATTTATTGCTCTCACTTCAAATTTATTCCACACTTATTACATTAAAAACACAGTGACAGGCACTCGAGAGAAGTACAGTTGGTTGCCCTTATTTTCAAAGAGCTTAGTATCAAATGCAGCAGAAGGTATGTCAATTACAAAGCAATGCAGAAACCACTATACACATACCACAATGGTTAAATTTAAAAAACCAAAAACACAAAAAGTCAGCAGAGATGGAGTAATCTAAATAGTCATACATTGTTATTGGGGGTGTACTATAGTACAAATTTTGGGAAAAAAAGTCTGGCAGTTTCATAAAATTAACTTTTATTTCTTATGACTCAGCAACTCCACTCCAAGTATTTATCTGAGAGAAATGAAAACATTGGTCTACAAAAGTGCTAAAAACTAGAAATGGACCAGGTGCCTATCAACGGAATGGATAAGCCAATGTGCCAGATTTATGCAACCAAGTATTATTCAGCAAGAAAAAATAGTGTGCATTAATGACATATAATATGGAAGAATTATGTTGAGTGAAATAAGCCTCACAAAACTGTACCTTATGGGTTGTTTTGTTGATTTAAAATTCTAGGACAGGCAAAACTATTGTGGAAAACAATCAGAATAGTGGTTGATTTTTAGACATTGAGATTAGAGACTGAAGGAAAAAGTGCGTGATTATATAATTTTCTAGGGTGACAAATATTCTATATCCTGACGGGTTTGGGTTATACTGGTATAGATACTTGTAAAAACTCAACAGATACATACTTGAAATTTTTCTTTTCATTGTACATTTTTTCTTGAAAGAAAAAACTGTAAATAAATATCAAACTATAATTAATATGCCTACCTAAGTATTTAAGGGAAAGCTTAAGATCTACAATTTAGTTTGATGTGCATAAAAAAGATGCCCCATAAAAAGGGGCGCCTGGGTGGCTCAGTCATTAGCTGTCTGCCTTCGGCTCAGGTCATGATCCCAGGATTCTGGGGTCAAGCCTCACATTGGGCTCTCTGCTGGGAGGGAAGCCTGCTTCTCCCATTTCCCCTGCTTGTGTTCCCTCTCTCACTGTCTCTTTCTCACTCTGTCAAACAAATAAAATCTTTTAAAAATTTTTTTAAAATAACATGGATAAATACATAGGTTTGTGATAAAGCAAGTATAGAAAAATGTTAATTGTAGAATCTATGGAGCAGGTATGACATTCCCTGTAAAATTCTTTAAGCTTTACTATACATTTGAAAATTTCCATAAAAAATGGTGAGGAAAAAATGCAAGACAGAATAAAACAGATGTCAGAGAAAAGTAACATAAAAAGTGTGGGGAAAATATAATTACTGTATACATATACTTTAAGTAAATGCTGTAATTACTAGAGAATTTGGAAAGAATTCTTGGACAAGTAATCATTCAAACTGAGAAATATTTTAGGCAGTTTGGGGGAGGGGGCAGGACAGTTACCCAAGAAATGTAGTACTGAACTACTTTATCTTAAAGTCCATATTTTCTTTATAGCTTGTACCATTTTAAGTGTGCCAGTAAATTCAGACAAAAATTTCAGCTTAATCTTATTGCTCAGGATAATGCCAAACCTATGTGGCTACTTGTAACCTTTAAAAAAAAGTTATGTGAAATATAAATTAATTTTTTGTATAATTCACATACCACAAAATTTACTTTTAAGGTGTACAATTCGGTGGTGTTTAGTATATTCACAAGGTTCTGCATCTACCACCACTAATTCCAGAACACTCTCATCACTCCAAAAGAAATCTGGGACCCTTTTGGTAACTACTCTCCATTCCTCCCTCCACTCAGCCTATGGCACTAATCTACTTTGTCTCTATGGATTTGCCAATTCTGGATATTTCATATGGAATCATCAAATATGCAGTCTTTTATGCGTGGCTTCTTTCATTAGTATAATGTTTTCAAGGTGTGTCTATGCCGTAGCACATACCAGTACTTCATTCCTTTTTGTGGTTGAATAATATTTTATCTATTTATTAGCTAATCGACATTTGGATTGTTTCCTTTTACAGTTATTATGAATAATACTGCTATGAACATTTGTGTGAGTTTAGTGTGGACATAAATTTTCAATTCTTTTGAGTGTATACCTAGGAATAGCATTGTTGGGTCATGTGGCAACTCTACGTTTAATTCTTGGAGAAGCTGCTGGATTCCAAAGGGGCTGCACATTTTACATTCCACCAGCAATGTATGAAGGTTCCAATTTCTCCATGTCCTAGTCCACTTGTTATTGCCCCTTTTTGATTACTGCCATTCTAATGGGTATATAATGGTATCTTTGTGGTTTTGATTTGCACTTCCTTGGAGACAAATGATGTTTAGCATCTTTTCGTACACTTATTGACACTTATTGACCATATCTCATTGGAGAAGCTTTGCTCAGACGCTTTGCCCATTTTTAAAAATTGGGTTATTTGTCTTATCTGATTTACAAAAATCTTTTATCTATTCTGGATACTAGACCTTATCAGATTGATTTGCAAATATTTTTTATCCCATTCTATGTTCTGTCCTTTCATTTTCTTGATAGTACCCTTTGAAGTGTCCTTTGAATTTTGATCATGTACAGCTTCTCCACTTTTTCCTTGGTTGCTTGTGCTTTTGGTGTTGCATCTAAGACAAACAAACAAACAACAACAAAAAAAACCACTGCCTAATCCCAGATCAAGAAGATTTACACCTGTTTTATTTTAAGAGCTTTATGGTTTTAGCTCTTACACTTAGGTCTTTTGAGTTAATCTTTCTTTAGAGATGAAAACTATGAGAGAAAATGGCAATCAGATAGAAATGTTCATTCCAAACACGATCAAAAGTATTAAAAGTCATCAGTAATAAAATAAGTCATGAGGATGTACATTATAGTATAGAAATAACTTTGGTGACAGATGGTAACTACATTTATTGTGGTGATCATTCTGTGATGTATATAAATTTCAAATCACTATGTTGCACAGCTGAAACGTGTTTGTCAATTATACTTCAAGAAATAAAAATTTGAAAAATAAAAGTCATTGGTATAAGAGAAAATATTTTAACTTAGAAGCTTTAGCTCAGAGAATATTAAACCGGTGGTTCTCAAACTTTAGCATGCATGGAAATCCAAGGGCTTGTTAAAATACAGATTGTTACTCCCTCACCAGCAGAGTTTATGTTTCATTAAGTCCTGGGAGGGGAGTCATCACGATCCCCTCTATTCCTTACAGTGTGCATTTCTGATATGTTCCCAAGTGGTGTTGATGATGCTGATATGAGAACCACACCTTGAGAACTTTCTGATTATGAGCCCCATTTCGGTCAGTTCAACTTACTTGCATGTCATGAAAAAAAAGCAACTTTTAGAACTAGAGAAATACCCTTCTCGCTGCGTTGCAACCCCAATGTAATTAGCTTACATCTGGGACTTCTGCACAGACATCTAGTGAGCAAATTAATCTTAAAAATGTGGAAAGTGAGGCCAGAAAAGGTGAAGTACAGGTGGCAGAGCAAATACAACTTCAGTTCTCTGGATTCCCCAAGGGTTCAAAAGCAGTTCTCACAAAACAACCAATTAGCGTTGAAGCAATCTGGGGATAACACTACTTCAACATAAATTAAATGCCAGTAACATCTTTTTTAAAAATGCAAAAGTTTGTTTATTTTCTTTTTTAAGATTTTATTTATTTATTTGACAGGCAGAGATCACAAGTAGGCAGAGAGGCTGGCAGAGAGAAAGGGGGAAGCAGGCTCCCTGCTGAGCAGAGAGCCTGATGCGGGGCTCTATCCCAGGACTCTGGGATCTGTTTTTGAATGACACACTCCCACTAGTCAGTGGGATAGTTGGATAGTCTACATCCAAGATGCCTATTGTAGTTCCTCAAAAGGTCACAAGCAGAAAATCCACTTGGTAAAAGGAAAAGTGGGATTTTAGCCCTAGAAAGAATCTCGGAAAAACAACACTTCAAGTCTTTGGAAATTTGTTTCATCCTTGTGAGGCTAAGTACAGGCTTATGCCTTCTTTTGTGCCCTCTTCTATTTCACGTATTAAACATTTTATTAGAAAATTTCAAAAAGTCTGGGGCGCCTGGGTGGCTCAGTGCGTTAAGCCTCTCTGCCTTAGGCTCAGATCATGGTCTCAGGGTCCTAGGATTGAGCCCCATATCAGGCTTTCTGCTCAGCGGGGAGCCTGCTCCCCCCGCCCACCTGCTGTTCTGCCTACTTCTGATCTCTCTCTATATATACAATAAATAAAATCTTTTAAAAATTTTTTTCAAAAAGTTTTAAATAACACACAAAAATAAAGATGAATATTCAGTGTATTTCCTATGAAATTCCAGAGGTGGTGGAAAGGTCTAATCTGGGTTCGAATTTCCCGGTTGTAGGGTGACTGATTTGGTACCGCCGCCAGGTGCAAAGCAGCACCGCCCAAAGCTGCTTAGAAGAGTAACCCAAATTCGGGGAAGCAACGCCCGCGCTTGAGAGTGACAGACGTGGGGCCTGCAGGCCGCGTCCAGCCGCAGGCGGGAGGGAAGGAAGTGCCAGTACGCAGCCTGGGCCCCTCCGCAAACCAAACCCCCGCCCCGAGCGGCGCGCCAAGCACCCGCGCGGGGGCGTGCCGCCAGGTGCCCGCCTCCGGACCGCCACCAGCCTCGGGCCGCCCACGCCGGCCAGAGGCGCTCCTTGCCCCCGGGCCCTTCTCCTACCTCCCAGCGAGGGGGAGCAGAGCGACCGTGAGTCTAGCAGGGTACGACGTGGTTTTCTCGAGAAATCTACCAAGAGCACGCGTAGGCCAGAGCGCGGCGCCCAAGTCGTTGCCACGCGCGGAATCCAAGGAAGCGGCTCCCACAGTCCTCCGCGCCAGAGCGAAAGGGAAGAGGCGAGGCGCGGGGGGCGGGGTGGAGAGAAAGTGGGGGTGGGGCTGGAAAGCAGTGCGGCGGGGCGGCCGGCCCAGAGCTGGAAGCGAGTGGAGGCGGGGGCGGCCTGTGCGTGGTGGGAGCAGGACGGGGGTACCCAGTGAGCGGCTTCTATTTAGAGTGCGAAGGGAAAAAACCCAGCAGTTTATAAATCTTGATGAAATCAGTCAGGATTACCCGGGGATGATACTAGTTTACTCTAAAGTAGCTCTTGTAGCCATCATGCTGATGTGAGCTTGGAAGCCCGAGTTTTGTGAAATCACTGCCTCCCTTTGGTCACCCTGTGAAGTTGCTCAGCTGTGCCTGCTTCTTCCCTCCTTCCTCATGTCTAGGTGGTCACACAGCACCCCTGTGTACACCTTATTCGAGCTCTTGATGTATTTTCGTCTGGTGAGTATCTTAAAGGGCAGGAACTGAAATTTTATGTCCCAAGCACCTAGAACCAGATTCTTACTAAAAATAAATGCACAGTATGAATGAGAAATGCATAATTTCTGTTTAATGTTTAATGCTAACGGTTAATGTTTAATATTAAGGTTTGTTTTAGATTTTGAAGGTTAATTGGAGTCAGGAAGGGAGGTCTAGACACCAGCAATTAATGAATTTCAAACATTAAGTACATGTTGGGAGACAGTTTTTTAAAATACGTTATATGTATGTCAATGTAATATTTTAATTATCATATTAACAAGGTTATCTTGAGGGAAAAAATGACACACAGTAAAGAGGGACAATTTTTTATGAATCTCTGGACTAATGTGGTTAATTTAATGAGTCAGCTGGACTAGCCCACAGTACCTAGTTTTTTTGTCAAACACTACTACAGATGTTGCTGTGAGGATTTTTAAACACACAGATAGATTTAGAACAGTAGACTTTGAATACAGCCGATTACCCTCCATCATGTAGGTGGGCCTCATCCAATCAGTTAAAGGACTTACGAGAAAAGACCAATGTCCCTGGAGGAAAAGAGAATTCTGCTTCCAGGCTGCCTTCAGACCCCAGCTGCCACATCAACCCTTCCCTAGGTCTCCAGCCTGCTGTCCTGCTCTGCAGATTTTGGACTTGGCAGTCCCACAATTGCATGAGCCAATTCTTTAAAATAAATCTCATTAAATATATTATTTTGGTTCTCTTTCCATGGAGAACTCTGACCAATATAGGGAACAGCTTTGTATGATTAGCATAGCTGTCTCCCACCGTGCAAAAGGCAGGTTTGTTGCTATCCAGTATGTTAAAGATAACGTCTCCCTCTGAAGCAAAGCCTAGCCACTTTGGCCTGCAGTTCATTATAAAAGATTAAAGTTTCCTAAGTTCAGGGTTCTTCAGCTGTGACACAAACCCGTTGCACGTGCAGCATCCACCTGGCCTACCATCATGGGACTTGGGGAGTCAAGGAGAACTGAAAGGAATATGAAGCTCAGGCTGCTTGTGCTCTGAAGAATAAAGTCCTTTGGCTCAGGTACTTTCTGGCAGCATTTATGAAACTGTGTTAGATTGTTAGCTTGGAAAGAGGGTAAAGTCACACAATTTTTGACAGTATCTAGCTACGATGCCTAGCTGAAAGCATATCTTTATTACATATTTGTTGAATTAGCACCATACAGCTCTTCTCTCAAGTTCTTGCACTTCAATATATTAGACAATTTTTGTTATAATTTTAGGTCTCCAGGCCTAAATTTCTATAAATTTCTAGCTCTATAATTCTATAGAATTATCTACAGCTCTGAAATTCTATACATTTCTAGCTTTCTCAAAAAAAAAAAAAATTACTGGTGGGGTGCCTGGGTGGCTTAGTGGGTTAAGCCTCTGCCTTCGGCTCAGGTCATGATCTCAGGGTCCTGGCATCAAGCCCTGCATCAGGCTCTCTGCTCAGCAGGGAGCCTGCTTCCTCCTCTCTCTGCCTGCCTCTCTGCCTACTTGTGATCTCTGTCTGTCTCTGCTCAGCAGGGAGCCTGCTTCCTCCTCTCTCTCTGCCTGCCTCTCTGCCTACTTGTGATCTCTGTCAAATAAATAAATAAAATCTTTATTTTTAAAAAGATTTTATTTATTTATTTGACAGAGAGAGAGGTCACAAGTAGGCAGGAAGAGAGAGAGGGGGAAGAAGGCTCCCTGCAGAACAGGGGGAGCCCGATGTGGGACCTGATCCCAGGACCCTGAAATCGTGACCTGAGCCGAAGGCAGAGGCTTAACCCACTGAGCCACCCAGGGGCCCCACTCATATGTAGAATTTAAGAAACAAAACAGATGATCGTACAGGAAGGGGGAAAAAAAAAAGAGAAAAAAAAATAAGAGACTCTTAACAATAGAGAAGGCATCGAGGGTTGAGGGGGGGAGGTAGGTGGGGGGTGGGATAAATGGGTGATGGGTATTAAGGAGGGCACTTGTACGATGAGCACTCTCGTGGTCCCATTTTCTCCACTGGATCTTAGCTAAGTACAGACATAAAAAAGGCAGTGGTCGTGCTCGCTTTAGCAGCACATATACTAAAAAAAAAAAAAAAAAAAAGGCAATGGTAGGATTCATCCAGGGTTAGAATTTGTTAGGCAATGCAAAGAAAGGGCAAAGAGAAAAAAATGAGTTTTAATAGTAGACATGAAATTTAATATAATTAAAGGGTAACTGAACTAAAGGGAGCTAATGAATAGGAGGAAAGTAGAGGAATCAGGTTAGAAGTGCTGATGAGGTCGGAGGAACAATTGCAGTAGGGTTACTTCAACAGATTGGAGAGTAGGCTTTCTGAATGAGTGATGATGGAAGTAGTGCAGTTTTGAAATGGTAACAAGGTCCAGGATTTGATGATAGGTGTGATCGGGAGGAAGCCATTTGGGATTCAGAGTCCAGAGCTGAGGTCACTGGAATAAAGTATACTGAGTCAGGTGGAGAGGGGAAGCAAGGAGGAAGTCGGAAGAGGTTGAATAAAGGTATACCAGATGGCTTGAGATTCACAGCCACAGAAGGGTTGCAAGAGGGTGGGGAATTGGTGCTCTGGAAGCCGTGTGAGGAAGCCAAGGAGAAGCTACTAACCCTGCCTTCTGACGCTGAGATCCCTGAGCAATGAGAGAGTAACCTAAGAGGGCTTCATGGGAAGCATTGTCCTTGGAGGACAGCCAGTTTTCCCCATAAAAGAGCAGAGAGGTGAGAGAATACTGGGAAAAGAGTTTGAAGATGTGGGGATATCACCAACACAGGACAAAATTTCCAGTGGACTTGGGGAAGGGTTGGGCCAGGGTATGGCTGCTGACACGAATGACTTGCTCTCTGGGTAGTGATCAAGGACAACAGGGATGTGGGAGGGGATGGATTTAGACTAGACACTCTCTGGGAGGGGTTGGGCACATAGTCCTAACAGAATTGTGCTGAAACTGGAAGAGACGTACAGTGTTCCCTTTCTTCGTGGCCAGCTGTTGATGGGAGTGGCAGGTCATCCAGCAGTGGCGGGCACCCAGGAGCAAGTGGGCACCAGCCTCGTGGACATTTATTCAATGGAAGGTGGTTGAGGATGGGCATGTTCAGTCTGGTTTTTGGCATTGACTTGATGCTCTCACAATATTCCTAAAGGTCTCTGTTGTCTGTCAGCCATTAGTTATTCTATCTGTCTACCCTGCTACATTTCTCTCCAATCATTCCTCTTCTCTCCATCTCTCGAATACCTAGGGGCTCTGGACAACCATCCTTTCTGGTCTGTTTGGTTACCATAACTTCCTAATATTTCTCACTGTTTCCTCTTTACTCTTCTATATTGCTCTTGTTCAATTTATTGTCACACCGTAGCCAAAGTGATCATCCTTAGGTGAAAAGCTGATCACAGTATTTCCTGTTTAGAACCTACTGGTGCCCTCTCTCCCCACTCTGCCTTGACTTCTGGACAAAGTCTAAACTCATAACATGACTTATAAGGCCCTTCATAGTCCCTTCACAGGATTCTTGGCTGCAGCCAAGAAAAACCAATTCATGTTAACTTAAGCAGAAAAGGAATTTTTTAGGAGGATATCAGGTAACTTACAGAATTGTTAGAGAGGCTAAGGAATAAGGCTTGGAAAAACAAAAGAAACCCAGGGAGGTAAGGCACAGACAAAATCAGATCAGAGGAACAGGCTGCCTGACTTATAGAGAGCAACCCCTTAAGTTTGCTCAAGACTGAGGGAGTTCCCAGGATGCGGGTTTTTCAGTTATAAAATCAGGAAAATCCTGGGCAAACCAGGGCAAGTAGGTCATCTTACTTAGTCTGTTGCTGTAGGCATCTGTCATCTTTTTTTTTTTTTTTAGAGATTTTATTTATTTAAGAGAGGGACAGTGAGCAAGAGAGAGAGAGCACAAGCCAGGGAGGAGAGGCAGAGGGAGAAGCAAAATCCCCTACTGAGCAGGGAGCCTGATGTGGGGCTTCATACCAGGTCTCTGGGATCATGACCTGAGCCAAAGGCAGACGCTTAACCAACTGAGCCACCCAGGTACCCTGGCATCTGTCATCTTGATACCTTAATACTTGCCCTCCACTTGATTCCTGCCATCTTGTCATTGGACACTCCATGTCACATAGCTATATTCTGTTGTTTCTGACACGTTTTGCCTTACCACTGGACATTGGGTTCTAGGCACCGTGAACCATTTCTAACCATCCTGCCCTTCATTTTCCTCCATCCAGAACCAGAGTCCCCAATGGGAACATGAGCTGACTGGCTTTAGGTCAGTATATCTGGCTCTGAGAGCTCAGAGACAGGGTATCTGCTCCCTCTGAGCTTCCTTCTTCTGATTTTGGGATTTTCCTAAAATGGGAAGGGTGTTTAGATCTTAGACAGCCAAAAGTGACTAATGTCCATGACATCTCCCTTTTTTTTTTTTTCCCCCTCCTGACTTGCCTATTATGCCCCAGGCTGTACTTCTTTCAAGACACTGGAAAGTATCATGATCTCTCTCACCTCTAGGCCTTTACACAGCTGTTTTGTTTTGTTTTGTTTTGTTTTTTCTTTGCCTTTTTTAAAAAAAAAATATTTTATTTATTTATCTGAGAAAGAGAGACAAAGCATGAGCAAGGGTAAGGGCAGAGGAAGAGGGAGTAGCAGGGTCCTCACTGAGCAGGGAGCCAAACATGGGGCTTGATCCCAGGACCCTGAGTTCATGAATTGAGCTGAAGGCAGATGTTTAACTGACTGAGCCACCCAGGCACCCGTTTTTTTTTTTTGTTTTGTTTTGTTTTGTTTTCTAAAATGGACTTTCTACAGTCCTCTTAACCCGAGCCACCCCTTTCTCCAGGATGCCTTTCTTAATCCTTGGTGTATTAGTTTGCTAGGGCTGCCAAAACAAAATACCCCAGCCCAGGTGGTTCAAACAACAGAAGTTTATTTTCTCAGAGTTCTGGATGTTGGAAGTCCATGATCAAGGTGTCAGCAGGGTTTGTTTCTGCTGGGTCTCTCTCCTTCGTTTGCAGCAGTGCCTCCTTGCTGCTGCTTCCTGTGGTTGTCCCTCTGCACATGGCACCCCTGTGTGTCTTAATCCCTTCTTGTAAGGACACCAGTCAGATTAGACTAAGACCCATCTTAATGCACTCATTTTAATCTAATCGATTCATGAATTTGCATGTCAACCTTGGGCAGGGGCCATGCTAATCTTCTCTGTATCATTCCGATTTTAGTATATGTGTTGCTGAAGTGAACACTAACCAAATACTGTCACATTCTGAGATACTAGGGGTCAGGGCTTTGACTTATGAATTTGGGGGGAACACAGTTCAGGCCCTGACAGCTGGTTAATGTTAGGCCCTGTGTATGCCTGTATGTTGATCTTCCACTATGAGTGCACATAACACAGTTTTATAGTTTACTACCTATGTGTAAAAGTTTACCCAAGTCAACCTCATACACCTGTGCACCCTTGGATTTTCACCCCAGTACAACAAAACTTGTTTATCTGATAAACAATTGGGGCACTGTGGCAACCTTTCATCTATTCTTCCCAGAAAAATACCGTGAAATGCCGTCATTGCTTGTGAAATATTTAAAATTACCATGATTCTTTTCTACCCTAAAAGTTAAAAGCAAATTAGCCTGAAAATGCAGAGTGAAAAATTTTCCCTTCATTTTTCCAATAACAGACCAGTTCTTTCCTAAGGTTAATGACCCGACCAGTTAAACATATAATCCCTTTCAAATTTAGTAGGAAGATAATCACCAGTGGGTACTTTGAAAATATGATCATGGAAGTTCCAGACCCTGTTGATCTTTTGTTTGTGTGACACGGTGGCAAGCTATACTCCTACCTGGATGTTCTATCAGGGGCTCACTTTGTGTTGAAAAGTGCAAGAAAGAGTGAGTAGGCTCAATTTTACATATTCTGCATCAAATGTACTGCACTGTCTCCCTTTAGAGCCACTTAAATGAGATTCATATTCCTTAACATGAAAACACCTTTTTCCCCCCAACTGGCACCAATCGAGTCTAGAGAAATCATCCTCATGGACTTTGGGAAGGATCTTTAGATGCTTAATTGTAGATAGACCCTGTACTCACAGTTTAAGTAGATGTCACACTTTGTTCTGGGACTTGTAAGATTTCTTACTTGTGAGTTACAAATTAACTTTAGCCTCCTGATAATTCAAATTTGTTCTAAAATAAATGGACATTGGACTGTAAATTACCAAAATGAAAGAGTCCCATTCCATTCACAACATAAACACTATAGTCATTAACAAGTTGAAATTAATATGTAATACACAAGAGGCAGGAGGTATTTCAAGTTGTACCCACACTATCACATGCCTCAAGGGTAGCATCTGAAATAAAGCACAGTTTAACCCAAGATTCTAATTTATAACTAGGGAGTGCTCATTAAAGTCCAACCATTAATTTTATAGTGTATTCTTTGCCAAAGAAGAGTTAGCCCAATGACTGAACATTATCACGATTTATGACTTTTCAATTTTGAAATGGCAAGCTCTTGGCCTTCTAAAGGTAAAGTAAACCAACTCAAAGGCACATATAAAAATAACATGAATGAGGGGCGCCTGGGTGGCTCAGTGGGTTAAGCATCTGCTTTCAGCTCAAGTGATGATTCCAGGGTCCTGGGCTCATTGAGCCCAGGTCTAGATCCCTGCTCAGTAGGAAATCTGGTTCTCCCTCTTCCTCTGCCCCTCCCCCCACTCTGCATGCCTGGTGCTCTTTCTTTCTCTCAAATAAATAAATAATAAATAACATCTTAAAAAATAAAATTGATGACATTGGCTACATATCATACTAGTATGCTAGTCATATAGGCAGTACAAAGCACTTGGTTGCTTTTGCCTCTTTCCCTTTTGATTTCCTCTCTCTCATCCTGGATCATTGTTTCCACTTTAAATCTAGCTCTAAAATCTTATTACTACCCAAAATTCTTAATGTATACAACAAAAAAAGAGCCTCATAATTGAGTTGATTGGTGTAAATCTTTAGAATTATCCATGTTTTATCATAACTTTTCAATTTTCTTTTGGATTTTTCATCCAAAATTAAGTTTTTCAGTTAAAAAAAAAGCATTACTTAACTGGAGATTTTAGAGGGATATGTAACAGTTGTGTAAAGTTTAACACTTTCTAGGTATAAGCATAACCTCAGTTTCTATTCTTATTAATTTTGCCGTGATTTTGCAGGTATTTACTACATCTGCAGTCAAACCCCTCCATTTCCTGGACCTCACCTGCCTTTCTAACCTTATTTTCTTCTGTTAAGGAGAAATAATGATTCTGGAAGCAAAGATGAAGTACAGAGGAAAGGTTTACTGTCAAAGAAGGAACCTTATCCAGATCAAAAGTTGGACACCAGGGATGAGACTCTGTGACCTGGGTCTCAGGAAAGCAGAGTGTCTGAGGTCTGCAAATATCCAGGCTCTTTGGTTAAACATTCTGAAAGCATATTTCTAGGTTTTGTCAGAAGGCAGTCTCTCCTATGGGTGGGAAGGGCTTGTATTAGGGTAGTGGGTCCTCAGTTGTCCTTGCTGATTCAGGATTATGGAATCCCAGCTGTCATTATAAAAGAAATCAAGTCTGCATTACCTCCTACCCCTCAGGTGATATCATCATCATCATCATCACTGATAGTACGATTATAAGCTTCTGGCAATGGGGGCCATGTCTTATATTTCTTGGCATTCTCCATGGATGTGTAGAATAAATTTTATTTTGGTCTTAGCTTTTTCAACTATAAAAAGAATATTGGAAGGTTTTTGGAAATACTCAAAAAATTTTACTTGTAAGGGATTGCAGACAACTTCAATAAAATTTCTGGACCTGAACATTCTTTAATCCAATCCATAAAGCTTGCTTATACTGAGTCCAAACTACATGTAGTAATTCAAGTTCAGTTATATTGATTATAATAGCACTAGCCATAACATCAGTGATTTATAATTATTATATAATATTTGTTAATAATATAATTATGTGTAAGAATTACATAACCACATAGAATGGTTATATAATTATAATATCAATGATTTATATCATGTAATTTTGATATAAAATTAATCAATTTAATAATTAAAGCATATTTATGCTTAGTCCAAGTTATATTTAATAATTCGACATCTTTCCTCCAAATTTATCCCCATCTTACCAGAAAGTCTACGACTCGGGGAATCCTCTTTTAGCATAGAGTTGTGCCCTATTCTTTTTATCACAAGGTTAAGAAAAAAGAAGATAAAGACTATGCCTTCTTTTCATAAGCAAAAATACTATTTTTTTAAAAGATTTTATTTATTTATTTGACAGAGAGATCACAAGTAGGCAGAGAGGCAGGCAGAGAGAGAGGGGGAAGCAGGCTCCCCACTGAGCAGAGAGCCCGATGCAGGGCCCTATCCCAGAACCCCGGGACCATGACCTGGGCTGAAGGCAGAGGCCCAACCAACTGAGCCACCCAGGTGCCCCCAAAATACTATTTTTAAGCTTAATTTAAAAGGGAAGTACCAAGTAAAGGTAAAAGTAATTCAGTATTTTTTCAGCTTACTGCTTGGTTTCTGCAACGTTTCATGGACCTCTGTCCTTCTCAGATACACTGTATCTCAAATACATTATGCCAGGAGTATGCAGGAAAATGATGAGTTTTTTTTTGAAGCATCAATTTTACTAGAATATGTTTTGGGGGAAAGTGTATATAATTGAAATTGGTAAAGAAACTCAAATATTTATTATTTTTATTGAGGTATAAATGCAAAATATTATATAGTTGGCCCTTAAACAACATGTGTTTGAACTGTGCAGGTCCACTGATAAGTGAATTTTTTTCAATAAAGTACAATACAGTACTGTAAATGTATTTTCTCTTTCTTCTTTTTTTTTTTTTGTTAATTAATTTATTTTTTTTTATCCCCAGGGGTTTAGGTCTGTGAATTGCCAGGTTTACACATTTCACAGCACTCATCATAGCACATACCCTCCCCAAAGTCCATATCCCCACCACCCTCTCTCATCCCCCCGCCCCATAGCAATCCTCAGTCTGTTTTTTGAGATTGAGTCTTTTATGGTTTGTCTCCCTCCCATTCCCACCTTCTTTCATTTTTTCTTTTCCTAACCCCAGCGCCCCCCCTCATTTCATCTCTACTTCCTCATATCAGGGAGATCATATGATAGTTGTCTTTCTCCGATTGACTTATTTCGCTAAGCATAATACCCTCTAGTTCCATCCATGTCGTCGCAAATAGCAAGATTTCATTTCTTTTGATGGCTGCATGGTATTCCATTGTGTATATATACCACCTCTTCTTTATCCATTCATCTGTTGATGGACATCTAGGTTCTTTCCATAGTTTGGCTATTGTGGACATTGCTGCTATAAACATTCGGGTGCATGTGCCCCTTCAGAGCACCACATTTGTATCTTTAGGATATATACCCAGTAGTGCAATCGCTGGGTCATAGGGTAGCTCTATTTTCAGTTTTTTGAGGACAGTCCACACGGCTTTCCAGAGTGATTGCACCAGCCTGCATTCCCACCAACAGTGTAGGAGGGTTCCCCTTTCTCCGCATCCTCTCCAGCATCTGTTGTTTCCTGACTTGTTAATTTTAGCCATTCTGACTGGTGTGAGGTGGTATCTCATTGTGGTTTTGATTTGTATTTCCCTGATGCCAAGTGATGTGGAGCATTTTTTCATGTGTCTGTTGGCCATCTGGACGTCTTCTTTGCAGAAATGTCTGTTCATGTCTTCTGCCCATTTCTTGATTGGATTATTTGTTCTTTGGGTGTTGAGTTTGCTAAGTTCTTTATAGATTCTTTATAGATTTTGGACACTAGCCCTTTATCTGATACGTCATTTGCAAATATCTTCTCCCATTCTGTCAGTTGTCTTTTGGTTTTGTTAACTGTTTCCTTTGCTGTGCAAAAGCTTTTGATCTTGATGAAATCCCAATAGTTCATTTTTGCTGTTGCTTCTGTTGTCTTTGGCGATGTTCCTAGGAAGATGTTGCTGCCATTGAGGTCAAAGAAGTTGCTACCTGTGTTCTCCTCAAGGATTTTGATGGATTCCTTTCTCACATTGAGGTCCTTCATCCATTTGAGTCTATTTTTGTGTGTGGTGTAAGGAAATGGTCCAGTTTCATTTTTCTGCATGTGGCTGCCCAATTATCCCAGCACCATTTGTTGAAGAGGCTGTCTTTTTTCCATTGGACTTTCATTCCAGCTTTGTCGAAGATTAGTTGACCATAGAGTTGAGGGTCTATTTCTGGGCTTTCTATTCTGTTCCATTGATCTATGTGTCTGTTTTTGTGCCAGTACCATACTGTCTTGATTATGACAGCTTTGTAATAGAGCTTGAAGTCTGGGAATTGTGATGCCACCAACTTTGGCTTCCTTTTTCAATATTCCTTTGGCTATTTGAGGTCTTTTCTGGTTCCATGTAAATTTTAGGATTGTTTGTTCTATTTCTTTGAAAAAGATGGATGGGATTTTGATAGGGATTGCCTTAAATGTGTAGATTGCTTTAGGTAGCATAGACATTTTCACAATATTTGTTCTTCCAATGCATGAGCATGGAACATTTTTCCATTTCTTTGTGTCTTCCTCAATTTCTTTCATGAGTACTTTATAGTTTTCTGAGTATAGATTCTTAGCCTCTTTGGTTAGGTTTATTCCTAGGTATCTTGGGGTTTTGGGTGCAATTGTAAATGTGACTGACTCCTTAACTTCTCTTTCTTCTGTCTTGTTATTAGTGTAAAGAAATGCAACTGATTTCTGTGCATTGACTTTATATCCTCACACTTTACTGAATTCCTGTACAAGTTCTAGCAGTTTTGGAGTGGAGTCTTTTGGGCTTTCCACATATAGTATCGTATCATCTGCGAAGAGTGATAGTTTGACTTCTTCTTTGCCGATTTGGATGCCTTTAATTTCTTTTTGTTGTTTGATTGCTGAGGCTAGGACTTCTAGTACTATGTTGAACAGCAGTGGTGATAACTGACATCCTTGCCGTGTTTCTGACCTTAGCGGAAAAGCTTTCAGTTTTTCTCCATTGAGAATGATATTTGCAGTGGGTTTTTCATAGATGGCTTTGATAATATTGAGGTATGTGCCCTCTATCCCTACAGTTTGAAGAGTTTTAATCAGGAAGTGATGCTGCACTTTGTCAAATGCTATTTCAGCATCTATTGAGACTATCATATGGTTCTTATTCTTTCTTTTATTAATGTATTGTATCACATTGATTGATTTGTGGATGTTGAACAAACCTTGCAGCCCTGGAATAAATCCCACTTGATTGTGGTGAATAATCCTTTTAATGTACTGTTGGAACCTACTGGCCAGTATTTTGGTGAGAATTTTCACATCTGTGTTCATCAAGGATATTGGTCTATAATTCTCTTTTTTGATGGGATCCTTGTCTGGTTTTGGGATCAAGGTGATGCTGGCCTCATAAAATGAGTTTGGAAGTTTTCCTTCCATTTCCATTTTTTTGGAACAGTTTCAGGAGAATAGGAATTAATTCTTCTTTAAATGTTTGGTAGAATTCCCCTGGGAAGCCGTCTGGCCCTGGACTTTTGTTTGTTTGGAGATTTTTGATGACTGTTTCAATCTCCTTACTGGTTATGGGTCTATTCAGGTTTTTTATTTCTTCCTGGTTCATTTGTGGTAGTTTATATGTCTCTAGAAATGCATCCATTTCTTGCAGATTGTCGAATTTGTTGGCGTAGAGTTGCTCTTAGTATGTTCTTATAATTGTTTGTATTTCGTTGGTGTTGGTTGTGATCTCCTCTTTTACATTCACGATTTTATTGATTTGGGTCCTTTCTCTATTCTTTTTGATAAGTCTGGCCAGGGGTTTGTCAATCTTATTAATTCTTTCAAAGAACCAGCTCCTAGTTTCGTTGATTTGTTCTATTGTTTTCTTAGTTTCTATTTCATTGATTTCTGCTCTGATCTTTATGATTTCCCTTCTTCTGCTGGGTTTAGGCTCTCTTTGTTGTTTTTTCTCCAGTTCCTTTAGGTGTAGGGTTAGGTTGTGTATTTGAGACCTTTCTTGTTTCTGGAGAAAGGCTTGTACCGCTATATATTTTCCTCTCAGGACTGCCTTTGTTGTGTCCCACAGATTTTGAACCGTTTTGTTTTCATTATCATTTGTTTCCATGAATTTTTTCAATTCTTCTTTAATTTCCTGGTTGACCCATTCATTCTTTAAAAGGATGCTGTTTAGTCTCCATGTATTTGGGCTCTTTCCAAATTTCCTCTTGTGATTGAGTTCTAGCTTCAGAGCATTGTGGTCCGAAAATATGCAGGGAATGATCCCAATCTTTTGATACCAGTTGAGACCTGACTTATGTCCCAGGATGTGATCTATTCTGGAGAATGTTCCATGTGAACTAGAGAAGAATGTGTATTCTGTTGCTTTGGGATGAAATGTTCTGAATATATCTGTGATGTCCATCTGGTCCAGTGTGTCATTTAAGGCCTTTATTTCCTTGTTGATCTTTTGCTTAGATGATCTGTCCATTTCAGTGAGGGGAGTGTTAAAGTCCCCTACTATTATTGTATTATTGTCAATGTATTTCTTTGATTTTGTTATTAATTGGTTTATATAGTTGGCTTATCCCATGTTAGGGGCATAGATATTTAAAATTGTTAGGTCTTCTTGTTGGCCAGACCCTTTGAGTATGATATAGTGTCCTTCCTCATCTCTTATTATAGTCTTTGGCTTAAAATCTAATTGATCTGATATAAGGATTGCCACCCCAGCTTTCTTCTGATGTCCATTAGCATGGTACATTGTTTTCCACCCCCTCACTTTAAATCTGGAGGTGTCTTCGGGTCTAAAATGAGTTTCTCGTAGGCAGCATATTGATGGGTTTTGTTTTTTTATCCATTCTGATACCCTGCGTCTTTTGATTGGGGCATTTAGCCCATTAACATTCAGTGTAACTATTGAGAGATAATGAATTTAGTGCCATTGTCTTGCCTGTGACTGTTACTGTATATTGTCTCTGTTTCTTTCTGATCTACTACTTTAGGGTCTCTCTTTGCTTAGAGGACCCCTTTCAATATTTCCTGTAGAGCTGGTTTGGTGCTTGTAAATTCTTTCAGTTTTTGTTTGTCCTGGAAGCTTTTTATCTCTCCTTCTATTTTCAATGATAGCCTAGCTGGATATAGTATTCTTGGCTGCATGTTTTTCTCTTTTAGTGCTCTGAATATATCATGCCAGTTCTTTCTGGCCTGCCAGGTTTCTGTGGATTGGTCCACTGCCAATCTAATGTTTTTACCCTTGTATGTTACAGACTTCTTTTCCTGGGCTGCTTTCAGGATTTTCTCTTTGTTGCTAAGACTTGTAAATTTTACGATCAGGTGATGAGGTGTGGACCTATTTTTATTGATTTTAAGGGGCGTTCTTAGCATCTCCTGGATTTTGATGTTTGTTCCCTTTGCCATATTAGGGAAATTCTCTCCAATAATTATCTCCAATATACCTTCTGCTCCCCTCTCTCTTTCTTCTTCTTCTGGAATCCCAATTATTCTAATGTTGTGTCGTCTTATGGTGTTACTTATCTCTCAAATTCTCTCCTCGTGGTCCAGTATTTGTTTGTCTCTCTTTTGCTCAGCTTCTTCATTCCCTGTCATTTGGTCTTCTATGTCACTAATTCTTTCTTCTGCCTCATTTATCCTAGCAGTAAGAGCATCCATTTTTGATTGCACCTCATTAATAGCTTTTTTTAATTTCAATTTGGTTAGATTTTAGTTCTTTTATTTCTCCAGAAAGGGCTTTTATCTCTCCAGAGAGGGTTTCTCTAATATCTTCTATGCCTTTTTCAAGCCCGGCTAGAACCTTGAGAATCGTCATTCTGAACTCTAGGTCTGTCATATTACCAATGTCTGTATTGATTAGGTCCCCAGCCTTCGGTACTGCCTCTTGTTCTTTTTTTTTGTGGTGAGTTTTTCCGCCTTGTCATTTTGTGCAGATAAGATTTGCTTTCTCCTCCTCTGTAATTCCGCTGTTCTCCTTGGTGAGTGAAGTTGGTCTTGGCTGGGTTTCTTGTTGATCTTCTGGGTTAGGGGCCTGTTGTAGTGATTCTCAAGTGTCTTTGCCCCAGGTGGAATTGCACCGCCCTTACCAGGGGCTGGGCTGAGTAATCCGCTCGGGTTTGCTTTCTCTGGAGCTTTTTTTCCCTGAGCGCTTTAAGTAGAGTTCCGGAGGACGGGAATGAAGATGGCGGCCTCCCAATCTCTGGCCCAGAGGAGCTGAGAGTTCAGGGTCCCGCTCCTCACTGCGCCCTCAGAGAAAAGCGTCCAACCACCCCCATCTCCCGGGCCTCTGGTCGCACTTGGAGAAAAGCGCCGGTCGCTTCCGTCTCTGTGGCCTCCAGCCGTGCTCCGAGCTCACCCAGCCTGCGACTGGTTCAAGGTAACCCCGAGCTGAGAGCTCACTCCTCGGCTCTGTCTCTGTAGCTGGCATCCCCGCTCTAATACCTGCGAGCTCTGCGACACTCAGACACCCCTGGTCCTTCTGTGACCCCACAGGATCTGTGGTTACACTGACCCCGCGTGGGCTTCCCCCCGGTTTAGCCTCTGGAGCGATGTCCCTCCATGGAGCAGACTTTTAAAAGTCCTGATTTTGTGTCCATTGCTCCGCCGCTTGCCGGGAGCCAGCCCCTCCCCCCGCAGTCTATCTTCCCGTCGCTTTGGATTCACTTCTCCGCAGGTCCTACCTTTCAGAAAGTGATTGATTTTCTGTTTCTAGAATTGTTGCTCTTCTTCTCTTCGATTTCCCATTGGATTTGTAGGTGTTCGCAATGGTTAGATAAGCTATGTAGCTGATCTCCTGCTACCTGATGTTGTCTCAGCCTGCTACTTCTCTGCCATCTTGACTCCTCCCCACTCTCTTTCTTCTTATATTTTTTATCAGGGGGTAGGGGCAGAGGGAGAGAGAGAATCTTAAGTAAGCTCTATGCCCGGCATTAAGCCCAATTCAGGGCTCGATTTCACAATCTTGAGATCATGACCTGAGCCCAAATCAAGAATCAGACACTTAACTGACTGAGTCACCCAAGGCACCCCTATTTTCTCTTTCTTATGATTTTCTTAATAGCATTTTCTTTTCTGTAGCTTATTTATTGTAACAATATGTATATGATACATATGCTTTCCAAAATATGTAGCTAATTGACTTTATATTATTAGTATGTTTCCAGTCAACAGTAGGCTGTTAGTAGCAGGGAGCCTGCTTTAGGGCTCCATCCCAGGACCCCAGGATCAGGACCTGAGCCTAAGGCAGAAGCTTAAACGACTGAAACACCCAGCAGCCCCAAAATCAGATTGTTTCTTTGCTATTGAGTTGTATGAGTTCTTTATATATTTTGGCTATTAACCCCTTCAGATATATCATTTGCAAATATTTTCTCCCATTCAGGAGGTTGCCTTTTTATTTCATTAATGTTTTCCTTTGTTGTGCAGAAGCATTTTAGTTTGATGTAGTTTCTTTTTGCCTTTCTTGTCTTTGTTTTTGGTGTCAAATCCAGAAGATCATCACCAAGACATATGTCAAGGAGCTTACGAGCTCTGTTTAGAATTTTAGAATTCCTTGTTCTAGTTCTGTGGAAAATGTCATTGGGATTTTGAAAAGAATTACGTTAAATCTGTCAATTGCTTTGGGTGGTATGGACATTTTAACAATGTTAATTTTTCCAATCCATGAACATGAAATATCTTTCCATTTATCTGTGTCTTCCTAAATTTCTTTCATCAATGTCTTAAAGTTTTCAGTGTACAGGTTTTTCACCTCCCTGGTGAAGTTTATTCCTAGGTATTTTATTCTTTTTGGTGCAATTAGAAATGGAATTGTTCTCTTAATTTCTTTTTCTGATAGTTTGTTATTACTGTACAGAAGCCCAACTGGTTTCCGTATAACTTGCAACTTTACTGAATTCTTTTATTCTTTTATTAGTTCTAACATTTTTTTGACAGAGTCATTACAGTTTTCTATATATAGTATCAAGTTATCTGCAAGTAGTGACAGGTTTACTTCTTCCTTCCAATTTGGATGCCTTTTTTTTTCTTTTTCTTGCATAATTGCCCTGACTTTCCAATACTATATTGAATAAAAGCAACAAGAGTGGGTAAGCTTGTCTTGTTCCTGATCTTAAGAGAAAAAACTTTAAGCTTTTCATCATTAACTATAATGATGGGCTTGTCACATATGGGCTTGTCACATATGGCCTTTATTATGTTAAAGTACTTTCCTACTATACCTGCTTTATTGAGAGTTTTTATTATAAATTGCTGGTAAGTTTCGTCAAATGCTTTTTCTGCAGCTAGTGAGATAGTCGTATGATTTCTATGCTTCATTTTGTTATGTTGTGTGGAATGTTGATTGATTGAATCATCTTTGCAACTCTGGAATAAATTCTACCTGATTATGTTGTATGGTCCTTTATATATATATTATTGAATTTAGTTTGCTAATATTGTTGAAGATTAGGGGATCCCTGTTCATCAGAAATATTGGCCTGCAATTTTTCTTGCGGATCCTTGTCTGGTTTTGGTATCAGGGTAATGTTATCTTTGTAAAATGATTTTGGGAGTGCTCTCCAATTTTTTTTTTTTTTTTGAAGAGTTTGAAAAGGATTGGTTTTTGGTGTCTGGTGGCTCAGTTGGTTAAGCATCTGCCTTTGGCTCAGGTCACAGTCCCAGGGTCCTGGGATTGAATACTGTATTGAGCTCCCTGCTCAGTGAGGAGTCTGCTTCTCTCTCTCTCTCTCTGCGCCTCCCTCCGCTCATGCATGCTCTCTCTAAAAAAAAATAAAAAGGATCTTTAAAAAAATTTTAAAAACCCATAAAACAAAAAAAAGGGATTGGTTTTTAATCTTCTTTGATAGATGTTTTTGTTGTGGTTACCATAAGACTTATATTTAGCAACTTATATATTTTTATATATATATGTATATATTTATATATGAGTTTATTTTAAGTTGATAATTTTGAATGCAATCTATAACTTAATTTTGAATACAATCTAAAATTTTGAATGCAAAAATTTTAAAAAGTTTTATTTTTAAATAATCTCTGAACCTAAGTTGAGGCTTGAACTCACAAGAGTCACAAGCTCTACCAACTGAGCCAGCCAGCCACCCCTTTGCATGGGGGTGCAAAAAACATTTTATATGTTTTTATCTTGTATGTCCCTTAACTAATTATTATAGCTACCGTTATTTGTTACTATTTTTGTCTTTTAACCTTCATACTAACTTTATAGTTGAATAATCTACTACTTTTACGAATATTTGCCTTTACTTGTGAGAATTATACTTTCATATGCTTTCTTATTACTTATTAGTGCTTTTTCTTTTCAGCTTAAAGAAGTCCCTTTAATATTTCTTATAAGGCCAGTTTAGTGTTGATTAACTCCTTTAGGCTTTGTATGTCTGGAAAAGTCTTTATCTCTCCTTCAATTCTGAATGACAATGTTATCACATAGAGTATTCTTGTTGGGAATTTTTTTTCTTTTAGCACTCTGAACATATTGTGCCACTGTCTTCTGGCCTGCAAATTTCTGCTGAAAAATTTGCTGAAATTCTTATGGGGGCTCACTTATGTTTAAGAAGTTTTTCTTTTACTGCTTTCAAGATTCTCTCCTTGCCTTTAACTTCTGATATTTTAATCATATTGTGCCTTGGTGTGGGTCTCTTTGAGTTCCTCTTATTTAGAGTTATCTGGGCTTTTTAGATCTGAATGTCTGTTTCTTCCCCCAAGTAAGGAAGTTTTCAGCCATTATTTCTTTCAAGAAGTTTTATCCCCCTTTCTCTCTCCTCTGCTTCTGGAACTACTACAATGTGAGTGTCGTCTGCTTGATGTCTCATTAGTCCCTTACACTATCTTTACATTTTTTTTTATTCTTTTTTCTTTTTGCTGCTTTGATTGGGTGGGACTTTGAGTTACTGATCCTTTCTTATACTGTTGAAGCCCCCTCGTGTATTTTTTTGGTTCTTCTACTGTATTCTTCAGTTCTGTGACTTCCATTTGGAACTTTCTTCTATTTTCTTTTTCTTCAACGTGAAGTTTTTACTGCGTTAGGACCATTATTTTGAACTCTTTATCAAGTAAAGTACTTGTCTCTTTTTTCATTAATTTTTTTCCTGACATTTTATCTTGTTCTTCCTTTGGGACATATTTCTGTGTTTCTTCATTTTGCTTGACTTTATGCATTGGTTTCTATGAATTAGTTGAAACAACCACATCTTTCAGTCTTGATAGGTTGGGTTTGTGTAGGAACTGAGCCTTGTTCAACCCTGCCCTTTTTGATCTTTGTTGCCTCTCAAACCTTTGTGATTGCCCAAGAAGTCTATTATATTTTTAACAGCTCAGTACTTCAAGGTGTGCAGAGACCAGTCAGTGTCCCCACAATGGTGGGGGATCCCAGTCAGCATATAGATTCAGGCTGATTGGATACCAGATGCTCAGGCAGCAGCTTTTAGAGAATACAAGTATATATGGTTCTGTGGGACTGCACGCATAAGCCTGGCTGACTTTCAGAGCCAGATGATCTGGGGGTGTCTCCTGGGTGGCAGTTGCAAAAATTGGGATTCTGGAAGAATATATCAGCAATTTCCTGGGAGATATCAGTGAGCTGTGCAGAGAGAGAGTGCAACAATGGTGCCCCCTGGCCTATGTTCCCCACGAGTGCCTCTGTGGCCTCTAGATGTACACCAAACCTGAAACCTGCCCCTAAGTTCAAGGCCCCATGACTAGCAAGTAGTTTCTTTTTCACTGAAAGTCTAGGGTTATGTTTCAGTTGCTGTCTATCCAGATCCCTGGGACAAGGCTGCCAAGAATTGTGTCTCTGATTGTTAAACACCCATGGGACTCAGGAAAGGAAAGCCCCCTGGTCACCAGTGTCAGGCTATCGAGGTGTATCCCTGGGATGGCAGCCACAAAAACTAGGGCACCAGGTATAAAAACTGGGCTACTGGTTGTGTATAAGAGATTCCCTCTGAGAGATGCCAGGGCACGGCAGAGGGACAACATGAAGAAAGGGCCCACTCTCTAGGGTCTCAAGAAAGGTTACAGACAGCCCTTAAATGTGTGTTTAATTAGACGCCTACTCCTCAGCTTAGCAGGCCACTTTCACAGAAAGATGGAGCTCCTGGCTCTGTTCCTCACTGTGCCCTGGGGTGGTAGCTGTTTAAAATGTCTTTCCCTGTGGGTTAAAGTCCTATGGAACCTGATAGTATAAACCCACCAAAGTCTGGTGGTACAGTGGTGTCCCCTGGTGGCAGTCATAAAAATCAGGGCACCAGACAAAGGTATAGACTCTTTTCTGGAATGCCAGTGAGCTGAAAAGAGGCAGATGGAGAGTGCAAAGATTATGTTCACTGGCCTTTCCTCCCCAAGAGCCCCTCTGTAGGACCCTGTAGGTGTGTCAAACCAAAAGCTTGCCCTGCAGGCCAAAGCTCCAGGAGAAGCGAATAGACCTCTTCCTCAGAAAACCTGGTATGTTTCTGTCTGTTATCTGTGAAGTGCCATGAACTGTTCCCCTAATTGTAGTGGTCTTGTGGGACCCATGAACACAAGCCACCCTTGGTCTCCAGAGCCAGGTGATCAGGGGCTATCCCCTGGGTGGCAGGTATTAAAAACTAGGTCATCACATGTAAAGACAGGGTCACCTGACATATGTAGAAGCTCCACTCTGGGAGACTCTGGTGATCCGGAGTGTGGCAAGGGAGACTGTGAGGATGGCACCTACTGAGAAAAGGGGGGAAAAGAAAAAAAAAAAAAAGAGGAAGAAGAAGAAAGAATAAAAAGAAAGAAAGTAAAGGTGCCTGCCAGCATTTGCAAAGCAGAGGGAGAATGTGTAAGATGGCGCCCGCCAGCCTCCAGCCCTGGAGAGTATCCCAGCAGACCGCTGTTCCTCAGACTGATGTTTTACAATGAAATAAGTCTCTTTCACATAGAATCTGGGCACTTTTCAAAGGACTGCTTTTGTTCTGGGCCCAGGGAGGGGTGAATCTGCAGGTGGGCTCGGTAAGAGCTGCACCTTTGGGGCATCTGGGTGGCTCAGCTGGTTAAGCAACTGCCTTCGGCTTAGATTGTGATCCCCGAGTCCTACCATCAAGTCCCTCATCAGGATCCCATCTCTATGGGGAGTCTGCTTCTCCCTCTGACCTTCTACCCTCTCATGCTCTCTCTTACTCTTTCTCAAATAAATAAGTAAATAAAATCTTAAAAAAAAAAAAAAAGAGCTGCACATCAGTTCCCACAGCCCTGTGGATCTCATGGGGAAAGGCTCCGTTTGTCTTCACGGCCAGATGTTTTGGAAATTCATCCATGAGGTGCTGGTTTTATTTTATTTATATTTTATTTTAATTTAATTCTAGTTATTTTTATTTTGTTTTATTTATTTACTTCTTCCAAATTTTTATTTAAATTCAAGTTAGTTAACACATAGTGTAATATTGGTTTCAGGAGGAGAATTTAGTGATTCATCGCTTACATTATAACACCCAGTGCTCATGAAAGTTCCCTCCTTAATGCCCATCACCTTTCTAGCCCATCACCCCTCCTCACCTCCAACAGCACTGTTTATTCTCTATAGTTGAGTCTCTTATTGTTTTTGCCTCCTTCTCTGTTTTTATCTTATTTTTCCTTCCCTTTCCCTCTGCTTATCTGTTTTTTTTTCTTAAATTCCACATACAAGTGAGATCATATGGTATTTGTCTTTCTCTGACTGACTTATTTCACTTAGCATAATACCTTCTACCTCCATCCACTTCATTGTAAATGGCAAGATTTCATACTTTTTGATGGCTAATATTCTATTGTATATATATATACCATATCTTCTTTATCTATTCATCAGTCAATGGACAGTTGGGCTCTTCCCATAATTCAGCTATTGTTGATAGTGCTGCTATAAACATTGGGGTGCATGTGCCACTTCAAATCAACATTTTTGTATCCTTTGGATAAGCATGTAGTGGTGCAATTGCTGGGTGGTAGGGGAGCTCTATTTTTAACTTTTTGAGGAAACTCCATACTGTTTTCCAGAGTGGTTGCCCCAGTTTGCATTCCCACCAACAGTGTAGGAGGGTTCCCTTTTCTCCACATTTTGAGGTGCTGCTGGTTTTAAAAGTCGGGATGCCCCATGTGGGATACAAACGGATCACTCCTCAGGGTAAAACTCCAGGTTTTGCATTCCCTCTTAATCACAGGTTGCTGCACGGGGAGGGGCTTATGGCAGGGTAATTCTCAGCCTTTCCTATCCATTCAGTGTGATTTCTCTCTTGTTTGCCTGATGTGAAGGGGTCACTCCACCAGTCTTTCGGGTTTTCTTGAAGGAAATTGTTCCATAGATAGCTGTAGATTCAGTATGTCCATGAGAGGAGGTGAGTTCAGTATACTCCTCCCTCACCATCTTGAACCAGAACCTCAAATATTATTTCATATTAACACAAATATGGATATATTATAGAATAGAATATAAATTATTATACATTCTTAAGAAAACACTCCAAACTCCAATGAAACATTAAATTTGGAGGAGGTGTTTTCTGTGACCCAAGGAAGAAAGTGTCTTCATTCTCTGCCATTGGGGTTCTTAGGTGGAAAAAACTGAGAAATATTAGCCATAGAAAGCTGACCCTCTTGAGTTAGGGATTCTGGCTTCTAAGTCCAATGTTGTGTAATGCTTAGTAAGTCCCTTTCTTCTCTATGACTGACTCTTGTCCCATATGAAAGGAGGAGCTGGCCTTGGCCTCATCCAGCGCTAACTACTTCTGGACTCCGATCTTAGCTGACTTCTTTTCATATGTCACAAGTTTGACTGTAACTCAGCACAGTATTGCCAGCTAATTGGACTGATGTTCACCTTGACAGGAATTTTAACTACTGTTAAAAGGATCTTCTTCTTTTTTTTTTTAATTTTGTTTATTTATTTGACTGACAGAGATCACAAGCAGGCAGAGAGAGAGAGAAAGGGAAGCAGGCTCCATGCTGAGCAGAGAGCCCGATGTGGGGTTTGATCCCAGGACCCTGGGATCATGACCTGAGCCGAAGGCAGAGGCTTTAACCCACTGAGCCACCCAGGTGCCCCTAAAAGGATCTTCTTAAGTGTATATGCATATCTTCCTTCAGGTTCAAAAGTAAAAACTTCCCTTTTATACAAATCTCTCACTTTAAAAAAATTTTTTTTAATTTTTAAATTTTTTTATAAACATATAATGTTTTATTAGCCCCAGGGGATGAATCGCCAGGTTTACACACTTCACAGCACTCACCATAGCACATACCCTCCCCAATGTCCATAACCCCACCACCCTCTCCCTACCCGCCCCACCCCCGCCACCCTCAGTTTGTTTTGTGATATTAAGAGTCTCTTATGGTTTGTCTCCCTCCCGATCCCATCTTGTTTCATTTACTCTTTTCCTACCCCCCAAGCCCCCTATGTTGCAAATCCATTTCCCCATATCAGGGAGATCATATCAAATCTCTCACTTTTAAGAATGAGTAGAGTGCCCTAGATTTAAGGTAGTAAATCTGTGTTCAGGGTGATAGGTGATCACTGACTAAACAGGGGAGTGGGGCAGAGGGGGAAAAGTGGAAAAACACTGTAATAAATATTGAAACAATTTTTATGGTTGGAAACTAGGAAAAGGTGGCCTGAAGTCCACTCTGCTGCCTCTGTAGTCTCCCTTGTGTTTGGAGCAAAGGGGTATGGAATGGAAGGATTTCTTTAGAAAGCAGCACACTCCTGCCCTTTCACGAGTCCCAGACACTGCCCCGTTGTTGCAGCATGGCTTTCGTGCCACACTGAAGCTGATTTCTGAAAGGCCCTTTGTGCAGGGTATGTGCAGAGTAAATTTCCATCACTTTGGCTTTCCTTTCTCTGTTGTCAGAAGAACTCGCTTATAAAAAGACTTCTTCCCTAGTACATAACATGTCAACTTTTTTCTACTTGCTTGAGTGGTAATTAAATCACTTTCATCATAACAGATGTGAATTTAGCTTTTCAGCTCAAAAGTAGGATCAGTGAAGGCTGGAATATGTTTGGGGGAAGAAAAACCCCGATAACTCTTATACGATCCAAAGAAAACTCCCACTCATTCATCATCCAAAATCACAAAAAAACAGGAACACTCAAATAACCAAACTCTTTTGGAATATTGTGCAAAGATGTTTGATGACATGAAACAGTGAAATTAAGCACATTACACTGTCAGCATCAAATTTATTTATTTATATTTTTTGGTAAGGGAGGGAGGGAGGGAGAGAGAGAGGGGAGGAGAGAGAATATGAGCTGAGCAAGAGAAGGGCAAAGGGAGAGGGGGAGAGAGAGAATCTCAAGCAGGCTCCATGTGGAGCATGGAGCCTGACTCAGGGCGTGATCTCATGACCCTAAGATCATGATCTGAGCTGAAATCAAAAGTTGGATGCTTAACTGACAGAACCACACAGGCACCCCCAACATCAAATATTTTTATTGATCTGCATCAGCTATATACAGTATCTATCTATAACATGTCCACTCATTCATTCATAGGAGTTTCATAAATGGATAAGCCAGAAATGAAGCATTCCTGGCAGAGGGAAGGGTATGTCTAAGCTGCACTGTCTAATACGGTAATAGTTAGCCACAGGTAACTATTTAAGATGAAATTTAAACTAAATAAAATGAAATAAAAATAAAAATTCAGTTCTTTAGTCTCACCACACTTCAAGGGCTCAATATTCACACACAGTTGGTGACTGCTGTGTTGGAGAGTACACATACAGACTATTTCCATCATCACAGGAAGTTCAATAGCACTGGAATTAGAGAGAATAGTAAAATCACTTGATTGCACCATTTGAAAAACAATTTTGAATGAACTATATTTACTTGTGAGCCCAAAGCATGGTCCAAAGAATATTAGTGACCTGATAGTGGTTTCTAAAGACGTGTGAAGTAAATTCTCCTAAATACCTATAATATGGGGTGCCTGGGTGGCTCAGTATGTTAAATGTCTGCCTTTGGTTCAGGTCATGATCCCAGGGTCCTGGGATCGAGGCCCCATGTCGGGCTTCCTGCTCAGCAGGGAGTCTGCTTCTCCCTCTCCCTCTGCACCTCCTTGTGCTCTCACTCTCATTCTATCTCAAATAAATACAATTTAAAAATACATAAATACCTATAAAGCTACAATATAGAACATTGAGAATTGAACTAATGCTTTATTGGCACATTTGCTTCAAAATTTTCCTCATGAAGAACTAGATGGTACTTCACTGACACATCATTAGCCTTCCTGTTCATTTGGTTTGTGGTTCCCTGAGTTAAATGCTATGAGAAAGTGAGAGTGGCTTGGGAAGTTGAGAGATTTTTGTCTTTTTGAGGTGGCTTGTGTATAAAATTTTTGAACTGTGCCAAAAGGCAAGGAGAATCGTTTATATTGCAAAGGTGCCTCTATCCAGTAATGACTTTGACTCTGAAGCCCCAACAAAGAAAATCTAAGATCACTCAGGCTGAAGATCTTAATTGTCTTGTGTGTTTAAGTCTACATGCTTGTTGACTTAAACTCTCATCTTCTATCTTGGCGTGCTTTCAAACTGAGGATCTATGTCACCCATTCTCTTATTCTTCTTCCCACCTCAGAATTCTGAGACTGGACAAAAATAAAGTCCATGAGTGACATCTTCTCTGAGTGAATTCAGAAATGATTTGGAAAGAAGCCACAGTAATTCCAACAGTGATGAAATCCTTAGTTTCTGACAAGGAGCTACCATCTCTTTGGACTTAGTTGTATTCAAGTACATGAATTTCCCTAGACAATATTATACTCATCACAATCTCTGTCACATAGGGTTATATAGATTATGCACTGCACAAGGGAGACACACATAAGGAAGTGTTATTCACATTACACATATCATAGATTTGGTACTTAAAACAATAATAAAAACAATTTTCCAGAAGATGGCAGTAAAGTATCTTGTTCTAAAAAATATCAATACAGTTTGACAATTTTTGGCAGATGGAAATATAAGTGTCTTGAGGAAGAAATCTTGTTTTAAAATGTATACAAAGGCATGAATTTGATGGTCACTTGCTCTGGGTCCTGTATAAAATCAAATCTCTATTACTAGTGAAAGTGAATCCATGCAGTTTAATAGGTAAAGAAAAGGAAAAGGTATTATAAAAGATATATATTGAAATTCTAGCTTCCAAATGCTCTTTGTTAAAATTGTTCTTACTATCAATATATCCTATGAGATATATAGTTTAATAGAGTATAACTCAAACTTCCCTGGGATCCATGGGAGTATAGGTACAAATGTGACTGATGTAAACAGAGGAGAATCCTTCAGTCTTAGGAACACCTTTCTGTTTCTCCAAAAGTTTCCCCAACACATGCAAACTGTCTTCTATCTTTGGTTTCCCCAAAAGAAAATATATCAAAACTGTGACATTGAGGAGGGAAAGGTTGTTGTACAGAAAAAAATTCTTAATTCAGTGGCATGTTTAAATCATTTGGTTGTCATTCAGAACTATGATCTTTCTGGTAACTGAGTGAATGATCATGAAAACCCTATTTCTTGTGGAACATTTTTATCATGGTAACATTTCATTATGTTTCATTAAACTTCGAACTTATCTTCCTTCCTTCCTTTTCTGTCTCTCCTTTTTTCTTCTTAAGCAAAATAAATATAGGCAAGGAATGGGTGATGAGAAAACATTTTGTAAAGGGCTATATCAATGCATGAGGTTACTTGTGATCTTTTAAAGGAGGTCAAGAAGTGGAAGTGAGGATAAGTACATGTAATCAAGGGTGTGTCTGCAGGGGCCAGTAAGAGCTATAGGCAACAATCTGTGTGCACATTTATTTTATGAAATAGTTTGCAGTGATGTTGCAATGCTTCTGAACATTCCTGGAGGCTATTCCTGAGTTTATAAATTTCATACCTGAAATTCAAATTTTAAATCTTTTGAGAAACATTGGTCAAGCTTAAAATTCATGGCATTTTCATTGGAAAGAAAAATTCTGATCCAAGATTTACTGCCTAAGTGGCTTTCATTACCTTTGTTAGCCTCTGGAAGTCTCAGAGCACTCACCTGTGAAAGAATGAGCTAAAATCTGTTTTCCACGCTTTGCAAGGAGGTTCCACGGAGGTGGTGGGCAGGGAGAATGCGTGTGTGGAAGAGCTGTCATGTAAGGCAGTGGTAGCCAAATAACTACCCAACACTTACTATGGGCCTGACATATTTTAAAATAACCACGCTGAGAGGAAACTATGACTATTCTCTTACTGCTGAAGAAACTGAGTTTGAAGGGTTTAATGAACTTGTTCAAGATCATACAACCAGTAAAGGAAGAATTTGCTATTGAAACCCTAGCAGTCTGACTCCAGGGCCCACATTTCTAACCACTATACTATTCTGCCTTTCTGATAAGGACATGTATACTACTACCTATTTAGTGTTGAAATAGATTTCCAGGCCCCAGATGGAACTTGTGTCAGCAAACTAAAACTTGGATAACTTTTGTGTCCCTGTACATGCTTGGCTTGACCAAAAATGCAGTCTATTCATTCAGCCAATCTCCACATGCCAAGCCAACTCTGGGCCTTCTCAGCCCAAACAAGCCTGACTTCATGACCCCAGCCGATCTGATACTTGCAATTTGCCTTTTCTTCTTTCTTTATTCTTTATCCTTTAAAGGTTTCTTGTCTTCCACCCCCATTTTTCAGTTCTCCAAAAGGAGTCTGTTCTTTTGATGAAATGTTAAATAAGTTTGCTTGTATCACCTAATTGTCTTCTGTTTAACTATGGCAAGTGTTAAATTGGGGATTATGGCCAATGCTTGAAGACAACAAATGTTAGACAACAAATAAATTGCAGGCCCAAGGTGCATTTTTTCCAAAGTAGGTTGTCGACCATGTTTTAGAAATTATAAACCCCTTACCAACATTGGGGTCAAGGGTGGACAGTTGGGGTAGAAAGGAGAGGTTGCAGAGATCTGGGGTCGGGGGAGCCGTTGCCATGGTCTTCTATATCCTTAAGGGGGCTGGGTGGTGCCCAGGCCTTTACCTTAAGCTGGAGACAGATGTAGACAGACTCCTCAGGGAATGCAGGTTAGAGAGATATGGGACTGGCATCCGACTGCTGCTGGGGGAATCTAAAGAACAGAACAACTGGAAGGTAAGACATAGGTTGATGGAGATTGGTGTTATATTGAGATGAGTCAAAACTCAGAATTTGTTTTTCATGGACACAGATGCAGCCCACATGGGAGATGGTGAGCTGTTGGAGCCCTTTGACTTCAAAGCAAGTCAAAGCTCTTTTAGTCCAAAGCAAGAGAATCATTTAGAGGCCAATGAGAGGGCCAGTGGGACCTCCTTGCTCTCCAACCCTGGAGAGAGAAGTAGCAGCAGCTGGCAAATGGTGGCCCAGGTGAATGGGAAAAGAAGGAACTGGCCAATTCACCTTCAATGTTCGCCTGCCACTGGTCCTAGCTGGCAAAGGGGAGATTTAACTACCTAATTAAGACTGCTCTATTTGCAACTGAAATTGCCCCTTAGCTTGAATTCCCTGAATGTGGCCAGAAAACTCAGGGTCTGACGGAACTTTCTTTAATTGAGGACCAAGGAAAACACTTTTGCCAGTGAGCGAGTTTGCAAGGGGAGAGAGACATAAAAAGTCGGGCTTTGATTACATCCCAGGAGCTGTTCTTGCTCAATGGACCTCATATGTGCTAGACAGAGTTCTTTATATTACCTTAATTTATAGAGCTAACTTTCGTAAATGAAAGTGTTTATTATTATAAAAAAAGAAACATTTTACAAAGCTTCACATTTCTTTTACAATAACATAGCCCTGTCTAAATTTCCCCATTGTTATAATGACATGGTATATTAAAGTGGCATAAGATTTTGACAATATGACCTATTTTTTGTGCCTACCACTTTTATGGTCGCTGGATCATTTCTAAAAGACCGTTATCCAAAAACATTGAATAAAACATTCTCCATGTTGAAGCAGGGATTTGAGAGACAAATTCTTTTCATTAGTTTTTAAAGATTTTATTTTTAAGTAATCTCTACACCCAATTTGGGGCTCAAACCTACAACCCCGAGATCAAGAGTCATGTGCACTACTGACTGAGCCAGTCAGGTGTCCTCATATTTCATTATTTTGAATTATATTTCTTCACAACTTCTGTTGGAATACAACTTTCTTTGCTCTTTTTCTGTATTTTATCCTTCCATCCCATATTCAGCTTTGAGGTTTATTGGCTTGTTTTTGCATCCTATAGTGTGGAGGGGATAAAACCAATCTAACACTTTCTGTTGAAGTTAGAATTCATGTCCTATATTCCATAGCATCACATCAAACTAAAAAAATAATGGAAAGAATGATGTGTTTTGGAAATAAGCAGAAGAAAATTTTTAGAAGCAGAAGGAGTACTTATGATGTGCTTAGTAAGGAAAAACTGGTGCATAGTCCTTAACCTTAAGACGTTTACAATTTAGCAAAGGACTAAACATTAAGCATTTCTTAACACAGTGGATTGTACAATAAAAACCGGAGTGAATGAGTGACTCAGTGTACCATGCAGTGTTTACAGGAAGCTCAGGAGCTCAGAGAAAGGAGCAATCATCCATCACAGGGTGAAGCAGAGACAGCTTCAGAAGGAAGTGGGGTTTGGCAATGTAAAAGAAGAAATGTTGTCTAGTCTGGATAATTTGGAGGGTGTGTCTTATTCTGTCTTGCTCACCACTGTCTCCAATGTCTAGAACTGAGCCAACACAGCAGCTACCAGATACATGTGGCTATTTAATGTAAGTTAGAATAAACTAAAATGAAATAAATATTGATTTCCTCAGTCACATTAGCCTACTGGCAAGTAGCCAAGTGTAACCAGTGCCTACCATATGGGACAGTGCAGATAGAGCACATTTCTACCACTGCAGAAATTTCTGTTGGGACCATGCTGATTCAGAATAGTGACTGGCACATAGGAAGTACTCAATAAATACTTAATGAATGAGGGTAAATAAATGAACATTGCTGAACTTGCCTCTTAGAGCCTCCTGTTTTCTCGTCTTACAGATGAAGAAAACAATTAAAAGACTGGGAGGATCAAATGAGATAATGAGGTGAAATTACTTCATGCACTAGAATGACACTAATGTGAATTATTATAATTCAAGCTTCCTGGCACTATGGGTTCCAGAGGGAACCCAGAGGACTTGGCAGCAGGCAAAATGTGTGAAGGGTGCCAAAAGGTACAAATATCCAGTTATAAAATAAATAAGATCCCTCTGGGAACCACCCATCTGTTCTGTAAAAATATGACTGCTTCACAGATTTTTTTGTCATCCTTGGGCAGGGGCCAACCTAATCTTTATATCATGTCAATTCTTAATATATGTGCTGCCAAAAGGAGCACTTAATGATCTAATTCTTAAAGGTTAATTGAGGTCATTTAAGAGCAGATCATTTGACCAGATAGTCCAAGGGAATTTTCTCATTGCTAATTACTGTGTAGGCTGAGTCTGAGGGCCCTTAGATGCCATCCCATTGATATTTGAAAGTTTTCTTGCCTCTGAGCCCACAGCTGTCCCAGGCCAACCTGGTAGCCTTCCTACTCTAAACATGGGTCAACAATTTCTCCAAGCGGTCCTGCTTCTTTGTAGTGAAGAATGTAGAGATCAAGATTGGGACATCAGGGTTTCAGGCCAGATTTGTGATACTGGGTGGTACTGATATTAGAGAGAACTTCAGAGGACAGAGCTGAAAAACAACTTCATTCAGTCATTCTATCCATCTATCTATCTATTCCTCCATCCAGCTATCTAACATTATAGGATTCCTCTTTAAATTCTTTTCTTTTTAATGGTTTTGAAAAAGATTTTATCTAGTTATTTGTCAGAGAGAGAATGAGCCAAGCAGGAACAGCAGCAGGCAGAAGGAGAAGCAGGCTCTCTGCTGAGCAAGGAGCCTGATCTAGGACTCCATCCCAGGACCCTGAGATCATGACCTGAGCTGAAGACAGACACTTAACCGACTGACTAACCCTGACTAACCGACTGACTAACCTCCTCTTTAAATTCTTTGTTTCTATGGTTATACCTTATTTTCACTTATGATGAAATCTTTTTTTAATGGTGAAATCTTCATGCCGAACAAACCCAACACATATATTTGATTTATCCAAACAAAAAAGCTTAAAAATAGCAATCTATTGGTATGAAAACTAAACCACCAAATGAAACTCAAGGTTTTTTTGTTTGTTTGCTTTGCTTTGTTTTATTTTGTAATTCTTTTTTTCCTTAGAATATGTCCCATTAAGTATGGTCTCTAGAGTCACTTGTAATTCCTATTTTGTATGGTTACATAAGAACCAATTTCAATTTGAAGTGTTGATATTTAAAGAGCTATGAGTTCTTAAAAGCTAGCAACTTTTAACTTCTTGTCATTTCTCAGTGGTAATACTGAACTGGTAAAAGAGTATAAAAATTAGTCCTAACTGACTTTATGAAATGAGTGGAAAACACAAGTATTTCAACCACTGGAGTCTGTGTCAAGTTCAATGTAGCCATTATCTGGCCAATTTTCAATGGCTGAATACTTGGCTAGATGTGCAAGGGCTCTAATAAGAAAGTTTTGGCTTTACAAACCCATTCTGCCTAATAGTACTTAATTTCTAGTAGTATTAGAATCTGCATATTTTTATGTGCTTAATTCTACTTTAACTTTATTAAGTTTTCTCTAGTATTTTTTTTCCAGCATTTGTGTCTCATACTATATAAATTCAACTTCCAGATACTAAGTAGAATTTCAGAAATATGTAACTTAGGAATGTCAAGATCAATTTCAATTAAGTAAAATAAAAGAAAGGAGAATATATCAGATATTACACATTTATACTTTAGCCAGGAGTTTATTGTGAAAACCTCTCACCAAACGTACATGGATTTCAGACTACCCAAATTCCATTAGAATCAATTTATAATCACCAGCTTTTAACATTTAGAGAAGTCCAAAGTCTAGTTTGGAAAGAAGAAACCACATTAGATATTGCAACAGAGAATTTAATATGGAGAATTAGTTCGATAGTTCTTGGAGGACTGAAAAGCAGAGAACACTGAGGTAACAGTAATATTAGGACATGGTTATGCTCCTAAGATTCTAGGAATGCAGGGAAATTTTGGGAACTAGAAGGTCAGAAGAGAGGCCCAGTGGAATTGAGACTTAAATCTCTTGGGCAGTGGTCATGCCTCTGAGAGGGATGAAAGGCAGTGTGTAGGAGGGCCAAAAAAGCTGGAGACGGAAACAATAGGGGTCACTGATGCCATTGCTAGGACGACGCTAACAAGATCAGCAAGCGAATATTCTCTCCTCCTTCTGCCTTCCATTTTTTCTCTAGTGCCCCAGTTGGTAGAATTTCATAGGAAGCCAGCTTCAACATCATAATACAGAATATAGAAGGCTGGATTTGGGGTGGAGAAACAATTGTTTAATAATTGGGTTTGGAGCAGATGCACAATAGTCCAATAACCACTGGTACAATTCAAACACACTCTTCTACACATACTTGAATTTCTTTGCTGCAATAGTAGAAACTGTTTTTTCCTGAGAAGATGCAGTGTTCTTTCCCACAGAGATGCTCTTAATCTCTGCACAAAGGGTAGATAGAGCAAGTGCTAACAGTCACTGTATCCATCTCAGGGCAACAATTTCAGTATCTGTCTCTAATTCAGTCTAAGCTCACCTGAAAATTCTGTAACCTAAATTGTAAAGGTAAGCACTTACCAACAATCCTTACATAAAATAACAGGGGAAAAAGAGGAGAAGGGTAACGAAATTAGATGACACAAATATATACAGATAAAACTAAGAAAAAATTGCATAGACCGTATGGTCTTCATTTCTGTTACTTGTCATGAATATAATATTTATTACTTCCTTTCCAAGTACTTGTCACAAATTCACCTTTGTACTGCATCTCAGCTGATCAAGGTTTGTGTGGTGTGTGCGTGTGTTTTTTCCACTAGGTGGGAGTGGGAGTGGGGTGAATCAAACACTTATTCTTGAAGGATGCAAATCATCCCAAATCCTACCTCATGGGATGCCTGGGTGACTCAGTTGGTTAACTGCGTGCCTTTGGCTCAGGTCATGATCCCAGGATCTTGGGATTGACCCTGTGTCTGGCTCTGCTCAGCGGGCAGCCTGCTTTTCCTTCTTTCTCCGCCTGCCCCTCCCCCTCTTATGCTCTTGTGCTCTCTCATTCTCTCTGACAAATAAACAAAATCTTAAAAAAAAAAAAAAACCAACAAACTCCTACCTTAAAAAACTTTTATTGAGGTGTAACATATATATAATGTAATGCACTCATTTGAGTGCATATTGCATTGAGTTTTTTAAAAAAAGATTTTATTTATTCGAGAGAGAGAAAATAGGGGGAGGAACAGAGGGAGAAGCATGTTGAGCAGGAAACCCTAAAAAGGATTCAATCCCAGGAGCCTGAGATCATGACCCGAACCAAAGGCAGATACTTAACCAACTGAGCCACCCAGGTGTCCCATTTCAGTGAGTTTCGATAATACGTATACCTGTATAACCACTATCCGAATCAAGATATAGAATACTTCTATCAATCCCTAATTTCTCTTGTGCCCCTACTGAGGCAATCCCCTCCAATCTCTAGGACAAGATATCCCTATGATTGGTCTTTTCTAGAGTCACATATAAATTGAATCATTTGGGGTGCCTGGGTGGCTCAGTTGGGTGACTTTTGATTTTGGGTCAGGTCATGATCTCAGGGTTGTGAGATTGAGCTCCATGCTGGGCATCGTGTCTGCTTAAGATTCTCTCCCTCTCCCCCTTCCCCGCTGCCAGTGCATGCATGTTTTTTCTCTCTCCCTAACAAAAAAATTTTTAAAAAATTGAATCATAGATATACTCTTCTGCATCTGACTTCTTTTCTTTTGCTCAATAGAATGTTACTGGGAGTCATTCGTGTTGTTGAATACATAGGTAGGTTGTTCTTTTTTTTATTGCTGAGTGGTATTAAAGTGTATGAATATATCAAAATTTGTTATTCTATTCCCCCATTTAAGTTGTTTTTAGTTTTTGGCTATTATGAATAAGGCTGCTAAGAATATATTTTTACACATCTCTGTGTGGATCCTTTTTATTTTCCTTGAGTAATACCTAGGACTGGGATTGCTGAGTAGTGTGGTAAATATGTTTTACTTCACAAGAAATTTCCAGGTTGTTTTCCTAACTTGTTATTCCATTTTGCATTCCCACCAGCAATCTGTGAGAATTCCATTGTTCCACATCCTTACCAATGCAAGTATTTTCAGTGGTTTTGATTTTAGGCATTTTGTGGCTTTAATTTAAATTCCTCTGATGACTTATGATGTTTAACAGGTTTTCACTGCTTATTAACTATTAAATATATCTCCCTTAGAGAACTGTCTCTTCAAATCTTTTGCCCCCTTTTTAATTGGGTTGTTTCTATTTATTTAATCATTTATTTATTTCATTTAATACAAAATACAAACTCTACCATGACAAGTCCCTAGAGGAGCTGGTCCCAGCCTGGCTCTCTCATACTACTTTTTACCTCTTTGCCCACTGTGCTATAGCTATGTCAGCCTTCTGTTTGATTCTCACATCTGGCAAGCTCACTGCTGATCTTTATGTTACCGAATCCTTCTCATCAATTAGTCTGCAGCTAAAAAAATCATATTCTCCGAGAAGATTTCTATTCACTTTAAAGCAGCACCTCTGTGGTCTCCTTCTGGATGCTCACTATCCCATTACCTCTTTCCAGTTACTCAACAGAGACTACCAAGCTCTGAAATTATCTTATCCATTTACTTATTTCTTGCTGACTTCCACATACACACTCCATGAAAGCAGGATCTTGTCAAACTAATTCTTTTCACCTAGCAAAGTGACTGTCATAGGGTGGGGGCCCAACGCAAGTATATATTGGCTGAATGAATGAAGTCAAACTCTCACTATTTGCAGATGACATGATACTCTATGTAGAAAGCCCAAAACACTCCACCCAAAAAATTGCTAGAACTAATACATGAATTCAGCAAAGTCACACAATATAAAATAAATGTACAGAAATCTGTTCCATTCCTATATATCAATAACAAAATGGAGGAAAAAGAAATCAAGGAATTGATCCCATTTGCAATTGCAGCAAAAACAATAAGATACCTAGGAATAAACCTAACCAAAATGGTGAAAGAGCTATACTCTGAAAACTATCAAACACTGATGAAAGAAACTGAAGAGGATACAAAGAAATGGAAAGATATTCCATCCTATGAGTTGGAAGAACAAATATTGTGAAAATATCTATACTACTCAAAGCAATCTATACATTTAATGCAATCCCTATCAAAATACCAACAGCATTTTTTACAGAACAAGAACAAACAATCCCAAAATTTGTATGGAAGCACAAAGGACTTCTAATAGCCAAAGCAATCCTGAGAAAGAGAAACAAAATGAGAGGCATTATGACTCTGAATTTCAAGCTGTATTACAAAGCTGTAGTCATCAAGACAATATGGTCCTGGCATAAAAACAGACACATAGATCAATGGAACAGAATAGAGAACCTAGAAATGGATCCACAACTCTTTGGTCAACTAATCTTCAACAAAGTAGGAAAGAATATCCAATGGAGAAAAAGAGAGTCTCTTCAACAAATGGTTTTGGGAAAACAAGACAGCCACATGCAGAAGACTGAAACTGGACCATTTCCTTACACCACACACAAAAATAAATTCAAAATGGAAGAAATACCTAAATGCAAGACAGGAAACCATCAAAATCCTAGGGGAGAACACAGGCAGCAACCTCTTTGACCTTGGCCATAGCAACTTCTTGCTAGACACATCTCCAAAAGCAAGGGAAACAAAAGCAAAAATGAACTATTGGGACTTCATCAAGATAAAAACCTTCTGTACAGTAATAGAAACAATCAACAGAACTAAAAGGCAGCCTATAGAATGGGAGAAGATATTTGCAAATGACATAACTGATAAAGGATTAGTATCCAAAATCTATGAAGAACTTATCAAACTCAATACCCCCCAAAAAATCCAGTTAAGAAATGGGCAGAAGACATGAATAGACACTTTTCTAAAGAAGACATACAAATGGTTAACAGATGCATGAAAAGATGTTCAACATCACTCATCATCAGGGAAATACAAATCAAAACCATCCTGAGATACCATCTCACACCTTCAGAATGCCTAACATTAATAACATCAGAACAACAGATGTTGGCAAGGATGTGGAGGGAGGGGAACACTCTTGCACTGTTGGTGGGAATGCATACTGGTGCAGCCACTCTGGAATATAGTATGGAGATTCCTCAAACAGTTAAAAATAAAACTACCCCACAATACAGCAATTGCATTACTAAGTATTTACCCAAAGGATACAAAAATGCAGATTTGAAGGAGTACATGCACCCTGATGTTTATAGCAGCACTATCAACAATAGCCAAACTACAGAGAGAGCCCAAATATCCATTGACTGATGAATGGATAAAGAAGATGTGATTGTATATATATATTTCTCAGCCATCAAAAAGAGAGCGAGGGAAACAAACCATAAAGAGATTCTTAACTCTAGCGAACAAACTGAAGGATGATGGAGGGAGGAGGGTGAAGGATGGGCTAGAGGGGTGATGGGTATTAAAGAGGACACTTTTTTAATGAACACTGGGTGTTGTATGTAACACTCAATTCTACTCCTGAAACCAATATTGTACTGTATGTTAACTAACTAGAATTTAAATAAAAATTTGAAAAAAATTTTGAAAAAAATATATCTTTCGGCTATTTAAAAAGTTGTGATAATGTATATACAACATAAAACTTGTCGCTGTTTTAAAAAATTAAATTTAAAAGCTGTTTTAAAAATTATTGTTGAGTTTGAGAACTCTTTCTACATTTTGCAAACAAGGCCTGTAATATATACCTAATTGAAAATATTCCCTCCCCCCCCCCAGTTTGTGGCTTATCTTTTCATTTTCTCGATATTGTCTTGAAAAAGCATAAGTTCTTAATTTTGATGAAGTCTAATTTATCAACTTTTTATTTGCTGTTAAAGTTTTTGTGGCACACCTAAGAATCTCTGCCTAACTCAAGGTCACAAAGTTTTCTCCTATGTTTTCTTTTAGATGTTTGTGGTTTTAGTTTTCACATGAATGGATGATAGTGTTTTTATATATGGTAGGGGGCTATTATTATCATTACTTATGCATATCCAATTGTTCTAGCATCATTTGTTGAAAAGATTATCCTTCGTCATTGAATTGCCTCTATACCTTTGTTGAAAATCAGTAGACTGTGGGGGCACCTGGGTGGCTCAGTGGGTTAAGCCTCTGCCTTTGGCTCAGGTCATGATCTCAGGGTCCTGAGATCGAGCCCCGCATCAGACTCCCTGCTCGGTGGGAGCCTGCTTCCCCCTCTCTCTCTGCCTGACTCTCTGCCTACTTGTGATCTCTCTCTGTCAAATAAATAAATAAAAAAAAGAAAAAAGAAAATCAGTAGACTGTGTATATTTATGGATGGGATCACAATCCCAGACTCCCTCTTCTATAATATCTGAGGCCATTTTTTCCCATATTTGGGGGGTGGTGATGTTTTGCTTGTTTAAGGCAGGACTGTAAGTCTGGTTTCTATTATTCCATCTGGACCAGAAGCACAAGCCCTCTGTACCATAATCTTTAAAACTGTTTCTTATTGATATATAGTCATCATGATTTCAATGCCTATTTTAACACTATATTAAGATTCTATATATTTTAATATTTTTATTCTATTTTATTTCTATTCTGAAATAAGCCATTTTGTCTCTCTTCATGTCCACTTGTATTTCTATATAACGGATCTGTAGGACTGCAATTGCAAATCTAAAGTACATACTTTTAAAATTTTGGTATGTCAAGAACTGTGAGGGGTCTGAGATTTTCATCTTATTACAAACTAATGAATTAGCTTGCTGCAGTTTTGTGGAAGCTGACAGGAGACACGAGATTCCTGGATTAGAGATGAAAGACCATGTTACTCACAGCAAAAGCAATGGCCAGAGTGTGAGCATATTTACCTCAGTTCTTGGAGCCCCAATTTCCACAGGGTTAGACAGAGGGCCAGATGACTGAACATTTGCAAGGGACCAAGGGACTGGCACTTGTTTAGCTTAGAGCTGACACTGTGGTGAGCAGCAAACAAGCCAGTCCCCTTCTACCCCAGAAGGGACCAGTTACAGGATACTCACTTTGTCGGAGCCTTGATTATTTAGCTTTCTCGGTGCATAGCTACAGAAACTGCTTAGCATCAGGAGATGGGTAAGTCTTGCAGTCTGCTCTACTCAGCAAGAAAGTGCAGGAATGCCCAGGACTCATGGCTGACTGCTCTTTCAACAACACTTTTTCTCCACAAAGGAGAATATGCCAATCTAAGCCTGCATTCAGTTGAGTATTAAGGGGTTGTATGTCTGAAACACTTCATTCCCAATATGGCTATTTTATCAATCTTTGTAATTTTAGCTGTTTTGGTGGGTGAAAGAGGAGTTATCTATTTTGTATTACTTTTCATTTATCTTAAGCGAGTTGAGCTCTTTGTTTCAGATGTCTATTGAAACTTTGTGAAATTGTTTTTTAAAGCCTACCCCTCCCTCTGACAATCCTCCTTCCATGTTCTGACTGGAAAAAAACAAAGGAAGAGCTCCATTTGTCATCTGAGTAGGTCAGTGATACTCGTGTTTTCAGCTCGAGCACTCTCTAATCCTCATGAATTGGATGACTGTGGTATTTCCCTTCAGCTTGTGCTGTGTGGACACAAACTGTCATGAGATGTATGATGCTCTTTCCCTTTGGTCTGTTTATTTGCTCTTTGGTATTTCCTTTCTGTCATACATAAACCTACTCGGCCTCTGGAAGAAGGAAGTGCAGTTCAAATAATTCCCATTCCTCACAGTCCCCTTAGCACAGTATAGTGGGATCAAACACGTCTTCCAGTTTCACAGATACATACATTTAGAGCTTTCCTGGTTTCCCAAAGTTCTTGGGTCTCAGTTCTCATCTGTGGAGGATGGCAGCGAGGATCTTTCTAGAAACGAATTATGAGCGTAAACTCAGCAGTAACCGCCCTCAGTATAAAGACCCGAACTGGTATGTTTTGAAGAGGTGCTAATATTTTCAAAGAGGAAGTTCTACTGCTAGTTTCTTTGGGGGTACTTTAGTGGTCAAGCCTTGTGCCGGCCTGGCCTGGAGGTGCCCCTTCTATGTACACTGATTTTAGGGTGCACAGCTGGAAACTAAAATATGAAAAAATGAATTGCTGGAGTCTGAAAGGTTGGGTCTTCGCGCTTTCCATCCAGCTTTCCCCCCAGAAGGTCCTCCCCCGGGTCAACCCCGCCTGCGTCCCTTTGCTGCGGTTCTGTCCGGGTGGAGGCTCCGCCTGCTCCGCACCCAATGGGGACTGAGGCGGCAGGCCCGCCCCACCCCTCCGAACCCGGCCTTCCTGGAGCCTATCCCGGCCCGCGCGCCCGCCCCGGCTCGGGTGCCAAGCCAATAGGCATGGGTCACGCCCCGCCCCGCGCGGAGTTCTGGCGCCGCGCGCGGCGCGGGAGAGCCCTGTAACCCACAGCTCTTCGCACTTGCGGTGCGGTCCCTGGCCAGCTTGGCGTCGGGCCATGGCGTCCCCAGCGGCCGGCGAGGTGGCGATCATTGGCAGGTAAACGGCCCCGACCCACTGACCCACCGCGCTCTTGCCACGGCGCTGGAGGAGACCCGGGCCCATGGTGCGCCAGAACGTGGGGCCCGTGTGTCGCCGCCTCGGCTTGGGCGCCCAGGTCGCTGTCAGGTTTCAGAGGTGGAAACGGCATGGTGAAACGCCAGTCTTCAACCCTCGAGGGTTCCGTGTGCCCTTGCAGCCCTCTGTGAAAGTGGCCAGGCCTGTAGGAGCGCCCGGTGGCGGCGTGGCTTTGCAGGTTGGAGCACGCAGTAGAGTGCGGTTTTGTTTCATTTCGTGCTGTCTTACCAGCAAGGTTCAGAAAGTCGACAGCGCAGGCTGCGGTGGAAATGCGGTTTGTGCAATTAGTTGAGTGATGCCAGGCCTACCAGCAAATACAAAAGACGTGCTAGGCGTTGGGTGAAAGGAAGTCTGGCAAAGATTCTGCAGAATCGTATTCTTAACTATTCCCACTTTATGGGTGAAAAAGCAGATTATGCAGTTTGCCCCTGGTCACAGTAAGTGGCCACGATGGGACTAAGCCAGTAATGAGGGTCCTTTGGCAATCCATGGACAGGGCTGCCTCAGGGCGTGAGGATGTGTATGTTCTTGTCCCCAGGGGTGTCCCTGGGCGGCAACAGGTGCCTGGAAAACACATAGGGGCAATCCTAATTCATTCCTGATTCGTGGAGAAAGTGCCGCTTCCGGAGGGTAACGCTGGAGCCCAGAGTTTGCTAGCCTGTGTCGGTTTAGTAGCCTAAATTCTTTCCAATTTTTTCTGGTTTGTTCCCCCACCTGGTCTTTTATAACTTCTGCTATTTTCATTAAAGAAAAAAAAAAAAAAGGTTGCATTGATAGGCTATCATAGCAATCTACAGACATAATACTTGCTATTTTAGTTAGAAGCACCTTTTTGGGGGTGGCTTTGTGTCTCTTTATGCCACTGAGGTGTTGGCCTGCCTCACCTGCCCACCAGCGACAATTCCAGTGTCAGGATTTTTCCTTTAGAACTTATTGAAAAAAGGAATCAGGGTGCTTTTGTCAGCTTCCTTTTGGTCACAGAACAGTGCAATTAACTGAGCCTTTGACCTTTACAGGCATGTGGATGTGTGTAGCTGCCTGGTGAAGGAATATAAAAGTATATTTTAAAAGCGTACTTTGTATTGGGCACAGTGACTATGCTTGACTTGCATTTCAGTTGTCCAGGGTCGAGGGTTGGAGTTTTGTATATCTCACACCATGAGTTGGAGTGTTATTCTGCTTTCACCGAATAACTGTTAGGTGGAGTTTGGAATTGACTGTGCCTATCTGGCTCTGGTTCTTTCATGAGGAGAACAGTGTTTCAAGAGGGTGCTGGTATTAGTATACAGGTATTAGTGAGTCAGTTTATTTCTGATTCCCTTGAGGTAGGTTGATAAGGAATTAGACGAGGGCTGGCAAACTTTAATGACTGCAGGAACTGACACAGGATAGAAAGCCCTTCCTGTCTATCCTATACCCTCAGCACCTCAGAAAATACCTGTCTCTGCTTCTGGAGTAGTGCTGCTTTCCTTCCCTTCATTCCTCTCCCTTTCCTCTCTGTTCTTCCCCCTCCCGTCTCCCCTTACTCACTTCCTCTGTCTTCCCACTCTTCACACCTCCCCTTTCTCTCTGTCTCGCTCTCTCTTCCGGCCTCATGGGTGATTCCAAGGAACATCGGTTTACAAAATGGGACCGGGGAGTGTAAATTAATTCCCTAAAACCTGGTTGAGTTTAATTTTTGGATTTCAACAGACCAAATATACGTATTTAATTTCAGGGACATATTGGACCATTGATTTTCCATCTTTTCCTAGTAATTACCAGATTCCCTCATAAAAGTACTTGCTAGAAATACAGTCTCTATTTAATTCTTTTCCATTGATTTTTTTCATAAAGAACACTCTTTTTTTTAAAAGGTATTTACATATTTGAGAGAGGGAGAAAACATGAGCAGGGTAAGTGGAGGGCTCCCTGCAGAGCAAGGAACCCTACTCGGGGCTCAATTCCAGAGCCCCAAGATCACAACTGAGACAACCAGGTGCCCCCATAAAGGACACCATTCATCATGGCCACTTAGCTTTCCTGTGAACATCCAAGGCAAGTCCCTTCAGACAGGTAGGCTTGACAGAATAGGAGTGTCTGAAGAATTAAGAAAGAAGAGAAAAGCCTCTTGGCTGTGGGAACATGAAGAAAGAGGAAATATGGTAATGGCAACTTTAAAAAATGGGAGTAAAAGTGGGTTTCCTGAAGGCATTTGAGTGATGTTGTATTTGAGTGGTGTTGTCAAGCTTTCATATCTTTTAGCCCTAGAAGTCTGCAGGGGAACTTACCTTCACATAATACTATATTTCTGAATAACTGAAGTATGAATTTTATATTCACATACATGCTGCATTGTGTTTACCCAAATTTTAGGCCTTGAGCTTGTTTTAAAATACCGATCTGGGGGAGAAGACCAACATTGTCATGTTCCTGGGCCTCAAGTGTGCTTTTTCTCCCGTGCCTCTCTCTCTTTTCACTGAGCACACTTATTTAGGACTGAGCTCAGCGGCCCATCTCCTTCCGGAAAAGTTCTGATTCCAGGGCCTTCCCCTTAGGGTACAAACTATCATTACCAGCTGTGTAGCCATCATGCCTGGTCCTAGTAGACTGATGTTTGAGCTTTTATAACAGAGATTGCTTTTTTTTTTTTCCTTTTCTGATACACAGTGTGAAGGGCTTGTTAGGATATTGGGTTTCTTCCCTGTTTTTTTTTTTTTTTAATTGAGGTAAAATTGGTATATAACATTATATAAGCTTCAGGTATACAACATTATAATTTGTTATTTGTATACACTGCAAAGTGATCACCACAAATCTAGTTACCATTCGTCATTATACAGCTGACCCCCTTTCCCAATTTTGCTCACCTGAATCCCTGGTTCTCTAAGAGTTGAGATTAGTTTAGTTTGTTTTGTTTTTTAGATTTTACATATAAGTGAAATCATATAGTATTTGTCTTTGTCCAGCTTGTTTCACTCAATATAATACCTTCAAGTTCTGTCCATGTTGTCACAGATGGCAAAATCTTTCTTTTTTATGGCTGAATAGTATACGTGTGTGTGTGTGTACCATGTCTTCTTTATCGATTTATTCATAGGTAGACACTTAGGTTGTTTTCATATCTTGGCTATTGTAAGTATTGCTTCAGTGAACATAGGGGTGTATATATCTCTTCAAATTAGTGTTTTTTGTATTCTTTCGGTAAGTAACCAAACCTTGAAATAGTTGGATTGTATGATATTTCTATTTTTAATTTTTTGAGTAATCTCCATACAGTTGTCCGGAGAGGCTGTACTAATTTATATTCCCACCAATAGTGTAACATAGGTTCCCTTCTCTCCACATTCTTGCCAACACTTGATGTTTCTTGAGTTTTGATTTTAGCCATTCTGACAGGTTTAAGGTGATATCTCATTGTGTGTGTGTTTTTTTTTTTTAAGATTTTATTTATTTATTTGACAGAGGCAGATCACAAGTAGGCAGAGAAGCAGGCAGAGAGAGAGAGAGGAGGAAGCAGGCTCCCCACTGAGCAGAGAGCCCGATGCGGGGCTCCAACCCAGGACCCCGGGATCAAGACCTGAGCCAAAAGCAGAGGCTCTAACCCACTGAGCCAGCCAGGTGCCCCTCTCATTGTGTTTTTAATTTGCATTTCCCTGATAGTGATATTGAACATCTTCTCATGTGTCTGTTGGCCATTTGCATGTTTTCTTTGGAAAATGTATATTTAGATCCTCTGCCCATTTTTTTTTAAAGATTTTATTTATTTATTTGACAGACAGAGATTACAAGTAGGCAGAGAGGGAGGCAGAGAGAGAGGAGGAAGCAGGCTCCCTGCTGAGCAAAGAGCCGATGTGGGCTCGATCCCAGGACCCCTGGAATCATGACCTGAGCTGAAGGCAGAGGCTTTAACCCACTGAGCCACCCAGGCGCCCCGCTCTGCCCATTTTTTAATTGAGTTGTTTTTTGTTATTGAGTTGTAGATTTTTATATATTTTGGATATTCACCCCTTATTGGATATATCATTTGCAAGTGTCTTCTGGCATTTGGTAGGTGTCTTGTCATTTTCTTGATGGTTTCCTTTGCTGTGCAGAATCTTTTTTAGTTTGATGTAGTCCCACTTGTTTCTTTTTGCTTTTGTTTCCCTTGCCTTTGGCTTCAGCTCCAAAAAAAGACATTGCTAAGACTATGTCAGGGAACTTACCACCTAGGTTTTCTTCTAGGAATTTTGTAGTGTAAGGTCTTAAATTCAAGTCTTTAATTCATTTTGAGGTAATTTTTGTGTATGAGATAGTGGTCCGTCTTCATTCTTTTGCATGTGGCTATCCATTTTTCCCAATGCTATTGAAGAGACAGTCCTTTCCCAATTGTATATTCTTGACTCTGTTGTCATAAATTAATTGATCAGATATGTATGGGTTTATTTCTAGACTCAATTCTGTTCTATTGACCTGCATGTCTTTTTTTTTTTTTTTTTTTTTTTTTTTTTTTTTTTTTGCCAATACTGTAGTGTTTCGGTTACTATAGCTTTATACTATAGGATGAAACCAGGGAGCATGATACCTCTGGCTTTGTTCTTTCTCAAGATCCCTTTAGCTTTTTTAGAATTATTGTTATAGTTCTATGAAAAACCCCATTGGGCTTTTGATAAGATTGCCTTGGATTTGTAGTTTGTTTTGGGTAGTGGGGACATTTTAACAACGTTAATTCTTTTAATCCATGAGCATGGAATATCTTTCCATTCATCTGTGTATTCTTTAATTTCTTTCATCACTGTCTTAAAGTTCTATTAAAGTATATTGAAGTACACAGGTCTTTCACCACCTTGGTTAAATTTATTCCTAGGTATTTTATTCTTTTTTGTTGCAATTGTAAATGAGATTAAGAAAATAACTTCTCACAGCACCCAACCACCCTCTCCCTCCTCGCTCCCGCTGGCAACCCTCAGTTTGTTTTGTGAGATTAAGAGTCTCTTATGATTTGTCTTCCTCCCGATCCCATCTTGTTTCATTTTTTCCCTTCCCTACCCCCAAGCCCCCCACTTTGCCTCTCAACTTCCTCATATCAGGGAGATCATATGATAATTGTCTTTCTCTGGTTGACTTATTTCGGTCAGCATAATACCCTCTAGTTCCATCCACATCACATTCCATCCACAGCCATTGATGGCTGCATAGTATTCCATTGCAGATATATATACCACATCTTCTTTATCCATTCATCTGTTGATAGACATCTAGGTTCTTTCCATAGTTTGGCTGTTGTGGATATTGCTGCTATAAACATTTGGGTACACGTGCCCCTTTGTATCACTACATTTGTATTTTAGGGTAAATACCCAGTAGTGCGATTGCTGGGTCGTAGGGTAGCTCTATTTTCAACTTTTTTTTTAAGTTTTTTTTTTTTTATTGTTGTTTTTTGACAGAGATCACAAGTAGGCAGAGAGGCAGGCAGATAGAGAGGGGGAAGCAGGCTCCCTGCTGAGCAGAGAGCCTGATGTGGGGCTTGATCCCAGGATCCTGGGATCATGACCTGAGCTGAAGGCAGAGGCTTTAACCCACTGAGCCACCTAGGCACCTCTATTTTCAACTTTTTGAGGAACCTCCATACTGTTTTCCAGAGTGGTTGCACCAACTTGCATTCCCACCAACATTGTAGGAGGGTTCCCCTTTCTCTACATCCTTGCCAGCATCTGTTCTTTTCCTGACTTGTTAATTTTAGCCATTCTGACTGGTGTGAGGTGGTATCTCATTGTGGTTTTGATTTGTATTTCCCTGATGCTGAGTGAGGTGGAGCACTTTTTCATGTGTCTGTTGGCCATCTGGATGTCTTCTTTGCAGAAATGTCTGTTCATTTCTTCTGCCCATTTCTTGATTGGATTATTTCTTCTCTGGGTGTTGAGTTTGATAAGTTCTTTATAGATTTTGGATACTAACCCTTTATCTGCTGTGAAGTATGTAAACCTGGTGACTCACAGACCAGTACCCGTGGGGGTAATAATACATTACATATTAATAAAAAATAAAAAAAAATTAAAATGGTTGATATTTCTGAGAAAAAAATAACTTCTCTTCTGATAGTTATAGTGTGTAGGTGCAACAGATATATGTATATTGATTTTGTATCCTGCAATTTTACTGACTTCATTTATTCTAACACTTTTTTGATGGACTCTATAGGGTTTCCTAAGTATGGTATCCTGTCATCTGCAAATGACATCTTCCTTTCCAGTTTGGGGGTCTTTTACTTCTTTTTTACATCTTCCTTTCCAGTTTTACATCTTCCTTTGCAGTTTGGAGGTCTTTTACTTCTTTTTCTTGCCTAATTGCTCTGGCTAGGACTTCCAATACTATGCTGAATAAAGGTAGTGAGAATGAACAATGATCTTGATCTTATTCAAGATCTTGTTCAATTATCCTGCCTATTCTGATCTTAGAGGAAAGTTTTCAACTTTTTGTAGGTGAGTATGATGTTAGTTGTGCATTTGTCATAATTGGTCTTTACTATATTGAGGTATGTTTCCTCTATACTTTGTTGAGAGTCTTCATCATAAATGAATGTTGCATTTTGTCAAATGCCTTTTCTGCATCTATTGAGATAATCATATGATTTTTGTCCTTTATTTTGTTAATATGGTGTAACATACTGATTGATTTGTGAGTATTGAACCATTCTTGCATCCCTGGAATAATCCCACTTGATCATGATGTATGATCCTTTTAATGTATTGTTTAATTTAGTTTGCTAATATTTTATTGAGGATTTTTGTATCTATGTTCATCAGGGATATTGGCCTATAATTTTCTTTCTCTCTATCTCCCCCTTATTTTCTTTTTTCTTTTTTTTTTTTTTGTAGTGTTCTTGTCTGGTTTTGGTATCAAGGTAATGCTGGCCTTGTAAAATGAGTTTGGAAGCATTTCCTCCTCTACAATTTTTTGGAAGAGCTTGAGAAGAATAGGTATTAAATCTTGTTTGAATATTTGATAGAATTCACCAGTTAACTGTTTGGGCCTAGACTTTGATTGATCAGGAGGTTTTTTAAAAATTAAAATTTAAAATTTTTAAATCAATCAATTAATTAATTAACATATAATGTATTATTTGCCCCAGGGGTACAGGTTTGTGAATCATCAGGCTTACACATTTCACAGCACTCACCATAGCACATACCCTCCCCAATATCCATAACCCAGCCACCCTATCCCTGCCCCCCACCCCCCAGCAACCCTCAGTTTGTTTTGTGAGATTAAGAGTCTCTTTGTCTCCCTCCTGATCCCATCTTGTTTCATTTTTTCCCTCCCTAGCCCCCACGCCCCACCCCGCTCTCAAATTCCTCATATCAGAGAGATAAGATGATAATTGTCTTTCTCTGATTGACTTATTTCGGTCAGCATAATACCCTCTAGTTCCATCCATGTCATTGCAAATGGCAAGATTTCATTTCTTTTGATGGCTGCATAGTATTCCATTGTATATATATACCACATCTTCTTTATCCATTCATCTGTTAGTGGACATCTAGGTTCTTTCCATAGTTTGGCTATTGCTGCTATAAACATTGGGGTGCACGTGCCCCTTTGGATCACTACATTTGTATCTTTAGTGTAAATACCTAGTAGTGCAGTTGCTGGGTCGTAGGGTAGCTCTGTTTTCAACTTTTTGAGGAACGTCCATACTGTTTTCCAGAGTGACTGCACCAGCTTTCATTGTTGGAAGGGTTTTAATGGCTGACTGAATCTCCTTGCTAGTAATCAGTCTGTTCAGATTTTCTTAGAGGATTGTTTATAGGAATTTATCCATCTTTTCTAGGTTGTCCCGTTTGTTGGCATATAATTGTTTTAGTAGTCTCTTACAATCCTTCACATTTCTCGTGGTATTAGTTGTAACTATTCCTCTTCCATTTCTGATTTTATTTATTTGAAGAACCCCTGTCCCCCATTTTTGGTGAGCTTGGTTAAGGTTTGTCAATTTGTTTATATTTTCAAAGAAAAGCTCTTCATTTCATTGATCCTTTCTGTTGTCTTTTTTGTCTCTGTTCTACTTATGTCTGCCCTGGTCTTTATTTCCTTCTTTCTACTAATTTTGTAGAGTTGTCTGTTCTTTTTTTCCCTAGTTCCTTTAGGTATAGAGTTAGATTATTTATTTGAAATTTTTCTTGTTTCTTGAGGTTGGTCTGTAACACTATAAACTTCCCTCTTGAAACTGCTTTTGCTGAATTCTATAGATTTTGGACTGTTGTATTTCTCTTTGAATTTTTTTCTTATTTCTCCTTTGATTTATTCTTAACCCATTGATTGTTCAGTAGTATGTTGTGTTATCTTCACATATTTGTGATTTTTCCAGTTGTCTTTCTATATTGATTTCTAGTTTCATACATTAAAATTGGAGAATGTGTTTGATATGATTTTAATGTCCTTAAATTGGTTGAGACTTGTTTTTTGGACTAACATATGATCTATTCTGAATGTTCCATGTGTACTAGAGAAGAATATGTATTCTGCTAAATTTATTTTTAATTAATTGATTAAAGAACAGCAATGTGTTTGGATTTAATTTCTTTTCATGAGATAGCTAATTTTTTTAAGTAGAGCTGACAAACAATGTTACATTAGTTTCAGTTGTACAACTTAGTGATTTTACAAGTTTGTACATTATGCTATATTCATCACAAGTGGAGTTACCATCTGTGCCATTACAGCATCATTGACTGTATTCATTATGCTTTGCTTTTTCTTCCTATGACTTATTGATTTCATGACTGGAAGCCTCTGTCTCCCTCTCCTCTCCACCCATTTTGCCCCTCTGCCCCCAGCAACCATCAGTTTGTTCTCTATATGTATAGCTTTGATTCTTTTTGTTTATTCATATTTTAAGATTCCATTAATGAGTGGAATCATATGATATTTGTCTTCCTCAGTCTGACTTATTTCACTTAGTGTAATACCCTGTAGGTCCATCCATGTCTCAAATGGCATGATCTCACGCATTTTTATGACTGTAATATTCCTCTGTGTGTGTGTGTGCGTGTGTGTGTGTACTACATTTTCCTTATCCATTTATCTGTCGATGGACACTTAGGTTGCTTGCACATCTTGGCTATTGTAAATAATGGTGCAATAAACATAGGGATTCATGTATCTTTAAGAATTATCATTTTCCCTGAGTAAATTCCCAGTAGTCGAATTACTGACTTTTTGTTTGGATAATTTATCCATTGATGTAAGTGGGATGTTAAAGCCTCCTTCTATTATTGTATTATTGCTGTCAATTTCTCCTTTTAGGTCTATTAATATTTGCTTTATATATTTAGGCACTTCTATGTTGGGTGCATAAATACTTAAAAATGTTATATCCCCTTGTTGGGTTGACCCCTTTATCATTATGTAATGGTCTTCTTTGTCTTCTATTACAGTATTTGTTTCAAAGTCTGTTTTGTCTGATATAAGTATAGCTACCCAGCTTTGGTTTTTGTTTGCATGGAATATCTTTTCTTTCCACTTTCAGTCTGTATGTGTCCTTACATCTGAAGTGAGACTGTTGTAGACAGTATATAGACGGGTCTTATCTTACTATCTGTTCAGCTACTCTTTTGATTGGCGAACTTAGTTCATTTACATTTAAAGTAATTATTGATAGGTAATAATAATAGCCTGCTTTTCAGGCTGAAGCTCCAGAACAAGAAAATAGGCCTTTTCACATGTGTTTCTGCCTTCTGTTGCATAGAGCCGTGGGAGTGGTAGCCTGCCAGAAAGTGTCTCTCTGATTGTTTCAGACACATGGGGCCCAGAAACACAATCCCCTCTGGCCACCAGAGCCAGGGCCATCTCCTGGGTGGGCTGTGTGTGCCTGCTGGCTTTGGCAAGGCAGGCCCAGGCAGTATCCTGTGGAGGTGGTGGGGGCACAGCATTCCCACCTGAGATAGTAGGCTGGGGGAGGGGTATACAGAAATGGTGCTTGCCAAAGTTGGCACCAACAAGGCAGAAGGAGAACACACTGGAATAGATTATGCTGAGTGCAATAAGTCAAGCAGAGAGAGTCAGTTATCATATGGTTTCACTTACTTGTGGAGCATAAGGAATAACATGGAGGACATTTGGAGATGGAGAGGAGAAGTGAATTGGGGGAAATTGGAGGGGGAGACAAACCATGAGAGACTGTAGACTCTGAGAAACAAACTGAGGGTTTTGGAGCGTGGGGTGGGTGGTTGGGTGGGCCTGGTGGTGGGTATTATGGAGGGCATGCATTGCATGGAGCACTGGGTGTGGTGCATAAACAATGAATGCTGGGACACTGAAAAGAAATAAAATAAAAAAAAAAAAAAGGAGGGCACAAAAATGGCGCCCATTGATGCCTCTGTCTTCAGAGAGAGTCCCAACAAGTTCCTGCCTTTCCTCAGTTGCTTTAAAACTAATAGGTGAGTCTCCTTTGCATATGCTAGGTGCCTTTATAACTGTTGCTTTTTTGCTGGGTCCCAGGGTCTGTGGGTTTGTGCACGAGCCCTTTAAGAGTGGATTTTTCATTCCATATAACCCTATGGTTCTGGAAGTAAGCCCGTTGGTGTTTGAGGCCAGGCACTCAGAGCGGGGGAGCATGTCTCTCTAATATATTTCTGTAGGATTCGGTTGCCTGATGTGGGAGCATAAATCCTTTGGTCCTTGGGAACAAGATTTGTATTATGATGAGGCTTGGGTGGGGTTTCTTATGAGACTGTGTCTCTCCTATTCCACTCAGTGTGGCCCTTCTATTTTTTGTTGTGGAGGAGCTATTCAGCTGGCTTTTGGGTCCTTTTCAGAGGAAATTGTTCAATGTGTAGCTATAGATTGTTGTGTTCCTGGGAAGAGGCGAGTTCGGGACCTTATAAGTTGCCATCTTGAACCTTGTCTAGTAGAATGTTATTTTATTTCAGGTAATGCATCCCTTAAGCTAGTCTTAACTTTTTAATTCCAAAATTTTACTTTAGGGTGACTTATGTACATTTTTTATAAGAAATTTTCTGAGGCATGAATTTTTTTCGGAGCGCTACCGTAGGTATGATCCTGCTAATTTTTGGATTAAAACACATAGGCATATGGCTATATACACAGACACACAGAGAGCAAACCCTACCATGCTCTAGTTGCTTCAGCTCAAACACTAAATGTGCCCTTCTTAGGAAATATTTAATAGCTCTTACTGACAAATATTTCATAGCCAACTTAGAATAATAATGTAGAAACAGTTTTACTTCATCTTTTGCTCAGTAAATAAGTAACCATAGAATGGAAAGATACTTTAAAAAATATCTAGTGTGGATTTTTTTCAAAGCTAAATGCCATTAATGATAAAATTAGAATTGAGGGGCATCTGGGTGGCTCAGTGGGTTAAAGCCTCTGCCTTTGGCTCAGGTCATGATCCCAGGGTCTGGGATCGAGCCCCACATCGGGCTCTCTGCTCAGCAGGGAGCCTGCTTTCCCTCCTCTCTCTCTGCCTGCCTCTCTGCCTACTTGTGATCTCTTGTCTGTCAAATAAATAAATAAAATCTTTAAAAAAATTAGAACTGAAACAATTTTTTAAAAAGATTTTATTCATTTGATAGAGAGACAGAGTATGAGCTAGGGGAGGGACGGACTTATCACTGAGTGGAGAGCCAGCTATGGGGCTGGATCCCATGACCCTGAGATCATGACCTGAGCAGAAGCCAGACGCTGAACTGACTGAGCCACCCAAGCACCCCAGAATTGAATCAATTTTATTACTTAACTTTTCTCCCCTGCTGCTTTGCTGCTATGTAACAGAATAATGTTCACCTGCAATAGTTGGGTTTTTTTTTTTTAAGTTTTTATTTATTTGATAGAGAGGGAGAGAGAGAGAGCATGAGAGAGAACATCAGAACGGGGAGGGTGACAGCTGAGGGAGAGGGACAAGCAGACTCCCTGCTAAGCAGGGAACCCAGCACTCACTCGACATGGGGGTCAACATGGGGCTCGATGGGGGCTCGATCCCAGGACCCTTGCATCATAACCTGAGCTGAAGGCAGACACTTAATCAACTAAGCCACCCAGGTGCCCCTTCACCTGCAGTAGTTTTTTGAATTACTAATTCAGATTTATGAATTTAGAAGCTTTAAAGCATATGAGAATAGTTAGAATGGTAGGGACCCATTATATGGTCCCTAGGTATCTAGCAGTTCACAAAAAGTTAATCAAATGTCACTGGCTCGGGCTGCCTGGGTGTCTCAGTTGGTTAAGCCTCTGCCTTCAGCTCAGGTCATGATGCAAGGGTCCTGGGATCGAGTCCTGCATCGGGCTCTCTGCTGGTCAGGGAACCTGCTTCCTCCTCCCCCCCCCCCTGCTTGCCTCTCTGCCTACTTGTGATCGCTCTCTGTCAAATAAATAAAAAATCTTTAAAAAAATAAAATAAAATGTCACTGGCTTTAAGGGCAGGAAGCTAATTGTATTTGGGCCCAAGGTAAAGTAGTACTGGGAACAAGAAAGCTGACAGAACATTTATTCTGGGGTTGTGCTGTCTGATATTTGTACCTGATTATATTAGTCTGTGCTATAGATTCCCCCTGCTTGTACTTGCTCACCTTTCCTCTCTCCTTTGCTTCTTTTTCTTGCATATTGCTGCCAACCCCAGCATTATAATCTTTCAACTCCAGTGCCTATTATTGACTTAGAGTTTCCACATTTTAGGTCCAATTTACAGGAGAGGAAATCTGATTGGCTTGGCCCCTCTGTGCAAGCCAGGCTACAGGTATAGCAGGGTACTGGTAAGACAGTTGGCTGGTGCTTTGGGTCAGATGTCCGTGTCATATCCATTCATGAATGGCTGAGCATGTGTGAGGGGAAAGGGATGCCAGCAGCTTCCCAGCAGTTGGCTTTTTGCTCTTGGTTCCTCCTCTAGAGGACTATGGGCAATACAGGCTTTGAAACTATTATAAGAAGAAGAAATCAGCTTTGTCATTAATGCCTGTTATATGGAACATAACTAATTTCTTCCCAAATTTTTACAACAATTCTCAAATACACAGAAAAGTAGAAATTATGGAAAAAAGAATACCCACATAGTACTTTGCTAGTCACTGATTATTAAAAATTTGCTCAATTTGCTTTATCTGTATATAATTTATTTAAGTAATGCTTTATGTTATAGTGTTAGTTTTTACTTTTTTGCTAATATAAATTCTACTGTAAATGATTGTCTGTGGTTGCCCAGGTTAACCTAACCTAAGATCAGTTCTGGAAGTAAAATTCCCAGGTCAAATATTAGAAATACTTAATTTTGATACAGGCTATGAGACTTCCTCTAGCTACTTTGCCCCTCTTTTATTCCCCACAATGGTTTGTAAGTGCCTGTTTGCCCATAACTTCGCCAACACCAAACATTGTCAGTTTTTTAAAATCTCTGCCTTTTGGATATATATTTTATTTGCTATTATTAGACTAAAGCATTAGAGTGTATTTTCCAGTTAGTTTGCTCACATACTATAGAGATCCCCCCCCCTCTTGTGTTTGGTATATTCATCTTTTATTTCTGTGTTTGCAAGAATTTTTGTATATTTATATGTTATAAATATTATTTCTTTTTGGACATTTGTCTTATGTTGATTTTTTTGGTCATTAACAAAGTTATTAAGATCAGTTAATTTATTTGGCAATCAGTATTCAAACATGAGGACGATGGTGGCTTGGATTATTATAAAAATGTCTTTGAAAGGCTGAAAACTGCTCTAGAGTGAATGCCACCCCACCCCAACTGCATTTGTAGACTAAGGACTACAGCTCTCTCAGACATGTGACTGACTTCTATATGATTGCAGCATAGTTGCATAGTTGGGGGTGGTCACTCTTCAAGTGCTGAGCAGTGCCATGTGGCTGTGAAATGGCTGCTGTGCTGGACAATGAAGGTTTAAGCAATGATGTGACCTTGGTGAATCAGGAGAGAGAGAGCTTCCTTCTCCCCCATTGTTGTGCCTCCCCTTGTAGCATGGGCTCGTTTGATAGGCACTTACAGGCGTTTTGAAAAGGCAAGTCAAGTTGTGGGAGGAGGCTTACTTAATGAGATGACTCTATTGTGTTCTCCTTTGTGGAAAGTCTTTTCTGTAACAGCAGCCATGGTACTTTGGGCTTTGATAACAAGGAGCTGAAGCCTCTCACCATTCTGTCTTGTATGGCCTGTGAGCCTTACCCGCTCACAGGTATGGCCTGTGAGCCTTACCCGTGCCTGGCACTTAAGGGCCTTTTCTTTTGTGCCCATCCTCTCCATTTCATTGTGTGGTGGACACAGGATGTGGGGGGACTTCTTGACAGAGGAGTCTGCTGCTAAGGCTGCTTTGGAGGCCCCATGGAGCTCCTGCCCCTGAGGGAGTCGGCTTGACATGCTGTTGTGCCTGACCAGCCTATGGGCAAAAGCTTCTACATGGAGAGAGGCGATGAGTCATTTTGGAGGAATGTGGTAATTTCTGAAACCACAAGAGTGGGAAGGAAAAGAAGAGTCTTTTTGAAAAATATTTCTATGCATTTTATTATACATACAGCAAAGTACAGAAATCCTATGTACATTATTTAATGGTGATCATAGAGTGGACACACCACTGTAAGCCCTACTGGGAAAGTATCAATTCTAGAGTTGGGCTGTATGCTGGGCTCCTTTCATGGTTAAATCAATCACTATATATGTCAAACATGATGATACTGGCAGTGGGGAGAAGAACATTTGGAGCAATAACTGGTCATTTGGGATGACTTGCAGGAATGTTAATTGGCCTTTTAACGTAGTGGCTTGCAGCCGGAGTGTGTGTGGAGGGGTGAGTGGGTGTTTGAGGAAGAGAAAGAAGTCTTCAGGCAGGGGCTGTCTCTTTCAAACTCTGGCTTGTGGTCTATAGGGTATTTTTCCTCACAGAGGCTAGAATAGCTTTGTCAATAGAACTTTCTGCAAAGAGGGAAGTATTCTGTATATGCCCTTGCTGTTCAGGTTGGTAGCCAACTATCACATGTGACTATTGAATACTTGGGCCATGTCTAGTACTATTGATGAACTGATTTTTAAAATTAATTAATTTTAATTAATTTAAATAGCAGCATGTGGCCAGAGCCTACCATATTGGACAGTGCTAGGTCTAGAGCATTGAGAGTTTAATAAAAAATGTTATATGTAATTATATATATAATAAATATAAAATATCTATTATATAAATTTTTAAATATTATTTATTTATTATTTTATAAATATATACAAATATATAATATATGTAAGTTATATATAATATATAAGTTATATATTATTGTAATATGTAACATATGTACCTATATGTACATTATATATGTATTTATATATAAATTATATATAACATGTACATTATATATGTAATATGTAAATTTTATATTAATCATAAACAATTTTAATATTGCAGAAGAATATGGGGTAAAACATTCTGTATAATCCTGCTCCCTTTCCCGAAGTTGAGTAGAGATGTTTTAGTTGTTTTCACTGTTTTTCCAACTAATGGCTTTACATAAGATACCTTGTAACAAGATAATAGCCCCTCTCAGTAACCCCTTGTATGTATTAGAGGCTTAGCTCAAGTGAGCATTGTGTGAGAGCTTTGAAGCTTGGATAGCACTTCTGTGGCATTAGCAGGATTTCCAGGTCAATAGGAGGCATGCCAAGCTCTTCCCTTCAGTTGCTTGGGCCCAAGCCTGACAGAAGAGGGGGCATTGTAACTGTGTGGGGTGCTTTCTGTACTCAGAGCCTGAAGGATAGATTAGCTGAATTAGGAGAGGTTGGGAGAGGGGAGACGGAGTGGGGATAATAGTTCTTGGAGCCCATCCTTTGACTGCTATTCTAGCCACTACCATCCTTTCCTCAAAGCAGTGCATAGTTACTACAATGAAATAACACCACACCTGAGGCAAGCCTGTCCTGCTGAATGTTCTGTCTGCTTGCTAATAATTTAGTTTGTTACTATTTCCTGAATGGTGGCAGAGGACATGAGACTCATGGGTCAGAGACAGAGAACGTTCTTAATCATAGCAGAGCAGACAGCATGAGCATCCTATTAGTATTTTTCCTTTTGCCCTGGGTCCCATGGGGATATGTGAAGGTTCTGGGTAGAAACCTGCAGATTCAGTGTGCATCTAGGACAAGAACATAGAGCTTGGGGAAACCACTGTTTTTATAGTAAGAGGTAAGTAAGCTTGCTCTTTATCCTTGAGGGATATATTTCTGAAAAATAATTCTGACAGATGATCTGGGTGAAGAACCAGCAAGACATGTGTGTGCTCCAGGAAAAGTTCCTCCCACTACTCAATGCCTGGCTTTGTCCACACACCCCTCTCGGCTCCTCTGAAATGGGGACTATGTTTCTCCTGACCTCTGGATCACATTTTGAAAAGCTTCCAATTCGGAGGAACCCTAGAGAGTGTTGTTGATTGGTCTTTGAATTGTACGAAGAGTACCAGGGCAATCTGTGGATCAGGTGCAACTCACTTTTGTTATTCCCAGTGGCACTGGAATAATCTCAAGATTGAGAGAAAAATGGAGCATAGTCCAATCATCTACCCAATACTTGATGACAAGTGATTACCTACCTCTCTTCTGATACCTCCACTTCCAAGGATTTTCCATCTGCTTGGCCTTTTCTTCAGTAACATCAAGCCTCAGGACGACCCAAGCAGTGGAACCAGGTGCAGGAGCCTCAGACCAAAGCGCTGCGTAGTCTACAGGAAATCAGCCCCACAGTGTGTAAATGTGGCTATTTCTCCCAACCTCATAAAAATACCCCCTTGACCTCATTTCTCCTTCTAGTAACTGCCACATTTTTCTTCAGACCTTGATGAAATTGCCTGTATTCTGTCTCTACTTCCTTTCTTCACATCCATATTCTTTAGTTTCAAATAATATCAAAGTTGAGAAAATAGTATAATGAAAATTTATGTACCCCTCCTACCCCTGGTTTCAACTGTTATTAACATGGGGCTAATCTAGTTTCATTTATGTTTCCTTCTGTGGATTAATTTGAAACAAATAAATATGTCAGCATATACCTAAAAACAAGGACTACAGTTGACCCTTGAAAGATGCAGAAGTTAGGGGTGCTGAACACCCCCATGGAGTTGAAAATCCATCTATAACTTTGACTCCTCTCAAACTTAATTACTGATAGCCTACTCTTGACTGGAAGCCTTATTGATAACACCAATAGGCAACACATATTTTGCACATTACCTGTATTAAACACTGTGTTCTTAAAGTAAGCTAGAGAAAAGATGTTAAGAAAATCACAAGGAAGGGGCACCTGAGTGGCTCAGTAGTTAAGCATCTGTCTTTGGCTCAGGTCATGATACCAGATCCTGGGATCGAGCCCTGCGTTGGGCTCCCTGCTTAACGGGGAGTCTGCTTCTCCCTCTCCTTCTCCCCCTGCTTGGGTTCCCTCTCTTGCTGTCTCACTCTCTCTCAAATAAATAAATAAAATTTAAAAAATCACAAGGAAGAGAAAATATATTTGCAATACTATACTGTAAAAAATCTGCATATAAATGGACACATAGTTCAAACCCATGTTGTTCAAGGGTCAATTTTATTTTAAAAATATATTACAACAATAGCATCAAGTATAAAACATTAACAAAATTCCTTAATATTATCAAATAGTATCTTTTTCTTTTAACCTTTTTTTTTTTTTTTTTAAGATTTTACCTATTTATTTGACAGAGAGAGATCACAAGTAGGCAGAGAGGCAGGCAGAAAGAGAGGGAAGCAGGCTCCCCACCGAGCAGAGAGCCTGATGCAGGGCTCAATCCCAGGACGCTGAGATCATGACCTGAGCCGAAGGCAAAGGCTCAATCCACTGTGCCACCCAGGCGCCCCTCAAATAGTATCTTTAAATATTCCATCAGTATTCAGAATTTCCCTGATTACCCAAAAACTTTTTTTACTGTTGGTTTGATTGATTCAGGGTCCAAGTAAGGCCCACATACTGTATTTAGTTGATCTGTTTTTTAGCTTTTTCAATCTCTAGGTTTCCCCATCTCTCTCTCTCACCCTCCTTTAAAATTTTCTTGCAGTTTATTTGTTGAAGAACATGGTCATTTGTTCTGTGAAATTTTCTAAATTCTGGATTTTGCCAAATATATCTATGTAGGTGTCATTTAATGTGTTCCTTCCCCTGTCCCTTCATTTCCTAAACTGGTAGTTAGATCTAGAGGCTCATTTCTCTTACACCCAGGCAGGGTTTCCTCCCTACCAGTCTATCAGAACTACTCTTGTCACTGTCCCCACCCCCATTCATCTTGCGAACCCCAGTGGTTAGTTGTGACCCAGATGGTCACTTTCTTCTCACTGAGATTCCCTTTCACTTCTCTGACCCCCTGCATCTGATTTTCCTCCCATCTCCCGTTCCGTATCCTTCAGTGAAGTTGGAGGAGTGTTCTAAGGCTCAGTTCTTTGACTTCTTTATTATTAGTCACTTCCTTAGTGATCTCATCTGGTTTCATGCCTGTACATACCATGTCTTTGCAGTAATCCCAAATTCATATCCTCAGCCTAGGTCTTGCCCATTAACCTTGAGACTTCTGTCCAGTTGTTTCCTAGATGTATGATTGGACATCTTTTTCAAACTTAAAGCATCCTATATTGAATAATGCCTGATCTTCTCTCCCTAAATCTACTTCAGTTATGGTCTTCCCCACCAGAGTTAATGGCCCTTCTGTCCTTTCTGCTGCTGTCCAAAAGAAACGTGGTGTCATTCCCAGTTCTTTTTCTCACACCCACATGTGGCGCACAGCAACTCTTGTAGTCTGCCTGTGAAAAACTGTGTATTCAGATCTCCGCTGACCGTTTCCTGTCTCTGCCTCTGCTTCTATCCTGCTGTAGCCTGCTACCATATTTTGCAGTGGTCTCCTGAGTTCTAGCTGGTTTGTTTACTTCCATCTTTGCCTGTCTTCAGTATATACTTAAAATTTTTTTTTAATTTTTAATTTTTTAAAATTTATTTTTTAAATTTTTTATAGAGAGAGCACACTTGTGGGAGGACAGGGAGAGGGAGAGAATATTAAGCAGCCTCCATGCTGAGCAGGGATCCTGATGCAGAGTTTGATCTCACAACCCTAAGATCATGACTTGAGCTGAATCAAGAGCCATACACTTAACTGACTGAGCCACCCAGGCACCCTGGTGTATTCTTATTAAAGCAGTCAGAACCTTATAAAACTGAAGTCAGAGGATGTCTTTCCTCTAAAACCTTCTATTATCTGCTCATCTCACTTGGAGTCAAAGTCAAAATCTCTCAGCAACCTCTGAGGCATCCCTCCTGCCCTCTGTGACCTCCTCCTGCCATCCTCCCCCTTCCCTCTCTACTCCAAACATACCAGCCTTGTTGATTTGGACCATGTAACACATTCCCTCAGGTTTTTGCACCTGTTCTTCCCTCTCCTGGGAATGCCGTTTTCCCAGATGCCTTCGTGGCTTGCCCCCTCACTTCCTTCAGCCCTTTGCTAATATGTCACCTTCCTGGCGAGACATTCCCCGGCGTGCTTTTAGAATTTCTTTTCCTCCCAGTTCCCATTCTCCTTCTCGTTGTCCCTGTTCCCTGCTTCTTCTCTCCCCCAGCACTTGTTACCTTTACTATGATATCTTACTTATCTGCTTAGTTTTTTTTTTCTGCCTGCCCACTGTAAGCTCCATGGGGCAAGAATTTTTGTTTTGTCACTGCTGCATCCCCAGTGCCTGGAACTGTGCCAAACACCCATAGGTCCTCTAAATATTTCTTCAGTGAGCAACTGTGGCCTTCATATTAACCTCATAGGAAAAGGCTGTTATATAGTATTTATCACTAGATAATCAGGTGGGGTTTTGTTGTTGTTATTTCTTTTCTTTGTTTCTTTGTTTTTTTTTTTTTTCTTTTTCTTTTCTTTATTTCTTTTGTTTGTTTTTTGCCAACAGCTAACATTTATCAAGCCTCTGTAGTGTTCTAGGAACACAAAGGTGAGCAACATGGTTCCTGGTGCATGGAGTTTAGCCTGTTGAACAAACAAACAAAAATAAATTCATATTGCTGATAAATTCATACTGCTTTCTTTTAACATCACTGTGTAAAATTCACCATGTTTTTTATTAACATACTTAGATATTCATGACTAACAAAAAACAACAGATGTGTGTAACCTCTCCAGACCTAGAAATAAAGGTGGAAGCATTTGTCATTTGCTTCCTCTCCAGATTTATCCACACCCATGCGGGCATCTGCATACAAAATGGGTGCCAGAGGTAGAATTTTTCTAGGGTTGGTCCCAGAGGAAAGACTATCCTAAGACGATAGACCTTGGGTGGGCCAAGATTACCTTTTGAGGTGCAATCCCCAGAAGAACAAAGGGACAGACAGTAATACTTGGAGAAAGACCATGGGAGTTGAGATCTGAATGTTATTAATACATGCTCCTCTAAGCCAGGGAGAAAGTGCCAGTTGTCCTCTGGTAGGGTAAGGAAGCTTTGCCCAAACCTAGAATTTACCTTTTGCAGAATAAGTTTATTTAAACAGTTAAAAAAATTGTGGTGAGATGCACATAGCATTTGCCATCTTAAACATTTTCAAGTGTGTGGTTTAGTAGTGTTAAGTGTATTTACATTGTATTTACATTGTGCAAATAAGTCTAAATAAGTCCCCAAGCCTCCCTTCCCCCCCAAGTCCCTGGTGACCAACATTCTATTCTCTGTCTCTATAGTTTTGACTACTCTGAGTACCTCATACAAGTGGAATCATGCAGTATTTGTCTTTTGGTGACTGAGTTAATTTTATTTTGCATTATGTCTTCAGTGTTGATCCATGTTGTGGCATGTGTCCAGAATTTCCTTCCTTTTAAGTCTGTATAATTTAGTGGCCATTTTTATTTTATTGTACTTTTTTAAAAACATTTTTAAATTTAAATTCAATTAATTAATATACAGTGTATTATTGGTTCAGAGGTATAGGCCTATGATTCATCAGTCTTATATAACATCCAGTGCTTATTACATCACGTGCCCTCCTTAATGCCCATCACCCAGTTACCCCATCCCTCCAACCCCCTGCCCTCCAGCAACCTCAGTTTGTTTCCTGTGGTTAAGAGTCTCATATGGTTTGTCTCTCTCTCTGGTTTTGTCTTGTTTTATTTTTTCCTCTCTTCCCCACGATCCTCTGTTTTGTTTCTTTAATTCCACATATCAGCGAGATCATATGATAATTGTCTTTCTCTGATTGCCTCACTTCACTTAGCATAATACCCTCAAGTTCTATCCATGCAGTTGCAAATGGCAAGATTTCATTTTTTTTGATGGGTGTGTAATTAGTGGTCATTTTTAAAAACATAAGATGCTGAACACAGCTGATCTTTGCGCCCAGAGTTGGATTAGTCAGCAGGCTGGGTAAATTCTCAATGGCCTCACCACTAGTTCTGCCCTTGTGGAGGGTTATCAATGTATCTCTTAGCCTACGGGTCACCTAAGGGGAAACTGTAGTATACCCTTTTGAATTGGTCAGCTTGGAATGTAATGAAACAGCTCTGGAGTTTGGAATTATAGACAAGTTTAAGAGGATTTTGTTGCCTATTAGCTCTATAAACTACCTTCTTGTACGTCACCTCCCCTGGAGAAATCCCTTGAATATCTGAGCCTTAGATGTGTTGTGAGAGGACATGTTTCCCTCTCACCTCTAGCTGACCACTTATGTAGCAGGCAAGCACCTTTGGGGAAAGATTTTTTAAAATTCTAATCCTGCCTCAAGATAACAACCTACATTCTACCAAATGTGCAATTCATTTCCTCTTTGCCCTTTCACTCAACCAAATTTAAGAGCTTACTAAGTATTATTGCTCTCCATTTTTGTGGCAGGAGTTGGTTTTCAAAGCATTTTCACATACATTCATTTTTTAATAACGGATTTGTTGAGATTCATCTAGCACACAGTTCACCCTTTTAGCACATTCACAGGGTTGTACAACTGTCACTACAGTCAATTTTAGAATATTCCCATCATCCCAAAAGAAACCCTTCACCCCTCAGCTGTCACTCCTGTTCCTTCCTCTCCAGCTCTGGGCAACCACAAATCCATTTTCTGTCTCTGTAGATTTGCCAGTTGCTAGAAGTGGAATCCTACAATATGTGGCCCTTACTAATTGACTTTTTTTGCTGAGAATTTTTTTAAGGTTCCATGGAGCATGTATCAATACTTTATTCCTTTTTATGGCTGAATAACTTTTTATGGGTATACCACATTTTGTTTACCTGTTCATTAGCTATTGAATCTTTGGGTCATTTCCATTTAGCTGTTGTGAATAGTCCTCATAGAAACATGTACAGTGTAGTTTTTCTTGGGACATATGTTTCATTCCTGTTGGGTACATACTGAGGAGTGGAATTGCTCTTATAAACTTTCATTTTGCCAGTTTTTACCACTGTAAAGTCATTCTAAATTTTGCCTTTTCATTACTGTACTCTTTGGAAGGAAGTCTTCCATACAGCCCCTGCTTCAGGAGTGGGGAGTTAGGTTACAATTCTCTGAGGGCAGAGTTTCTGTATAAATTATTGGGCAATTCTTCTGCAAGGAAGATTTGGCTTCTCTCGCATTTATTTGTTTATTCAAACATTCATTGACGTCAGTGTGGACTCATGGATACTTAGTTTATACTTTGGATTATAATCCAGTGTTACTTTACTTTTTTGTTCAACTTCTTCCAACTTTGGCCCCTAGAACTCTTTCATTTGGCTCCTGCGATCCTTTGATATGTTCTGTCAGGATAGCCTTTACAATTCTTTTTAATTTTAATTTTTTATTAGCACTATGTACTTTTTGGCACTCCCAATTACTCTGGGCTCATGTTGTGTATTTCCTGGCTCAGTCCCAGAATCAGCCATTTCTCCAAGAAGCTCTGGTTCCCTTTATTAGAGAATGATATTAGCAACCCAAGATTTGGGCTCTAGATGTGCTCCTTAACATTCATTTTTAACCTTTTGAACAACTTCATGTGAGTTTTTCATGTCTTTTTTATCTTTTCCTTTTCTGGTAGCACACTGAAATAGCATGGGAGAGGTACCACTAGTTAGGATCCCAGGGTTTGGCTCTTTGGGTTTATCTCATAGCTCCAGCACGTTTAGCCTATATATTCTTAACCCCTCTATGCCTCAGTTTGCCCATATATAAAATGGGAAATAATAATACCACCTGCTTTGTGGGGTTGTTGTAAAGATTGACAGAGGAACGATGTATAAGATGTTAAATCTTTCCTGGCACCCAAGATGTGCTTAAAAGCTGGTGGTGGGGGGCGCCTGGGTGGCTCAGTGGGTTAAGTCGCTGTGTTCGGCTCAGGTCATGATCTCAGGGTCCTGGAATCGAGTCCCGCATCGGGCTCTCTGCTCAGCAGGGAGCCTGCTTCCCTCTCTCTCTCTTTCTCTCTCTGCCTGCCTCTCTGTCTACTTGTGATCTCTCTCTGTCAAATAAATAAATAAAATCTTAAAAAAAAAAAGCTGGTGGTGGTAGCAGCAATTGTTTAATTGAAGAGGGTGGGGAAAATACTATCTCTGTTATTCACCTTAAGTGACTTGCCCGACACAGTGGTCAAATGGGGGTTCACAGAGGAGTCTTTCACTTTCACCACACCCTACTGGCTCCCGACTGTGGAGTTTTTGTTTCGGTGTGTGAACTAATGTTAACTACCTGACATCCAAGTAGTGTGTCAGGCAGAATATTACTGCTGACTCTGGTCAGCAGTAATATTGTTGAGGATTGAGTTGAGGATTCAGGGGCTCCTGTATGGAAAGAGATAACATTTTTTTAATGAACATATAATGTAGTATTTGCTTTGGGGTACAGGTCTGTGAATCATCAGTCTTACTCAATTCACAGCACTCACCATAGCACATAACCCTCCCAATGTCCATCACCCAGCCACCCTATCCCTCCCTCCTGACCCCCCAGCAGCCCTCAGTTTGTTTCCTGAGATTAAGAGTCTCTTACGATTTGTCTTCCTCCCTTGTTTCATTTTGTTTCCATCTTGTTTCATTTTTTCCCTCCCTACCCCCACCACCCTCCACCCTGCCTCTCAAATTCCTCATATCAGAGAGATTATATGATAATTATCTTTAAGAGATAACATTTTAAATAAATACAGCTATACAAATATATAATTTTAAGATATTAAGTGTTTTAGAATAGGATGCTGTATAATTTTAAAAATTTCATTCTGGGTTAGGAATGAAAAACTGTTCCATTAAGTTAACTGGACACATTTATTAATTTTCTTTCCCTTTAGTGGACTCATTGGACAAAGCTGGGCTATGTTGTTTGCCAGTGGAGGCTTCAAGGTGAAACTCTATGATATTGGGCAACAGCAGGTAACAAATGCCTTGGAAAAGATCAGGTAAGTTGGCTAGCACCCTCCAGGAGGAATTGGAAAGGCTCTGCTGCTCTCAGTGGGTCTTGTTTATCATACTCTCAAGGCTATAACTATCTGTGATTTTACTCTTCCATTTGATGGCTGTTACAGTGCCTTTGAGCTGGTAAAGGCCAGACCCACAGTGGGTGAGCCATAAAAAATTAAGACTGAAGAAGGGGCTCAGATTGTGAGGAGAGGACTGTTTGTGTGATATAAAAATGTGTGATGGGAGTAGAGGAGATGAACATCCCTCTAAGGCTTCTAGCCTGAGTGAGTAAGCTTCTGTCCCTGTGTCACACTGGGCTGGAGGTCAGGGTTTCCCTGTGTTCCCTCTGGGCAGATGACCAGCTCTCAGCATGTGATAGCTTAGAGCTTCATGGGCATTTTATTTTAGGAAGAGGGGGTCCTGAGGTTTGTTTTGACCTATCGATCTAATGTTGTCAGGACTCAAATGAACTGTGATAACTGTAATACTTAGAGGTGTCAGAGCTGATGAAGTTATATGTACTGAGTGCTAAGCATGAGGAGGGGTAAGTTTTGGAATAATCACAGGGGGTAAGAAGGAAAATAGGAACCATAGGAAAGAGGCCAAGTATGGGGAGGTCAAAGATAGAAGCACCAAACTAATGTAATGTGCTGGAAGGTCACAGGGCCCTAATTTATGACACATTCACCTAAGAGGACTATCACTGAACACAGTTTTGACCATCTCAAATGTGGTATTGTATAGGTAGTTATTCTCCTTGGGGGAGATCCATGAATGTATAACTTGAATTTACATTTTGTGTAACAAAAATATGCTGACTTTATTGTTACTTTTTGAAAAGACTAATATATATGGTGTGACATCAGGCTGTAGACACCAAGAAATGATATACCTTAGTTCAGTTTTGTTGTGTAACAGATTAAGAACCCAAAACCTGGAGAAGTCAAGTTACTTCTTACAGGTAGTAACATATAGTCAATGCCAAGATGAAGTGTCAATCTGAAAAGCGAACAAACAGGGGTGCTTGCCTGCCTGACTCAGTTGGTGGAGCATGTGACTCTTGATCTTGGGGTTGTAAGTTCAAGCCCCACATTGGGTGTAGGGATTACTTAAAAATAAAATCTTTAAAATTAAAAATAAACCCCAAACAAAAAAAAAATGAAAGAACGACTTTAAAACTAAACACATATACTCCTAACATTTTGTTCTGTGCTCTTATAGAAGGAAGAGGAATTAGCATAATAAATATCTGCTATGTTCCAGGTATGTGCTCCCCACTAGGGATACATAGATGACTAAGAGAGATACAGTTCTATCCACCATGGAATTTACTAGTCTGGTAATCTTACCATATAAATTCTCATAGTAAGCCCCATGAGGCAGATTATATTGCCATTATTTTAGGAGAAAACTTAGGTCTATGAATGGTCAGTAACCTGCTCAAAAAGACACAGTAAGGTAGAAGATTCAAACTCTGGTTCACCTGACACGTTAAGGGTGGGTCTGAGTGCCTTTAGCACCCATCTATACTATTTGCTTTATAGAGATCCTGCAAACATTACTTTTAATATAATATTTAAAATACACAGAGGGATAGATCATTTATGTTAGTTTATGAAGTACACAATAAAAGGAGCATTTATGAAACTACTGTCCATCTTGAGATCTAGGTATTGTCAAGACCCTGTGTTTACCTTTTGAAACTGATCCCTGTCTTCCCACCAGAAGTAACTATACTGTTACCTTGCCTTAAAGAAGTTTTATTGTTGATATGTACTCTAAATAATGTATGGTTTAGTTTTGCTTATTTTTGTGCCTTATGAAATTTTTTTGAGGTTCATCCATGTTATTGGTTATAGTTGTAGTACATCTATGTTTATTGCTATATAATTTTCTAGTGTGTGACTTTGCTATTATTTACTTCTGTTTTATCCTTCTGATGAACATTAAGCTATTTCCAGTTGGGGGCTATTGTAAACAATGTTGCCATTTGTGTCCTTGTATATGTCTCCTGGTACATAAGTACAAGAATATCTACAGTGTACATACCTAAGAGTGAGACTGCTTGGTTTATTTTTCCTTCTTGGATTCTGATTATATGTCTGTTGAACCAATTCATTCTAGCCTTCACATCTTTTAACCTCTCTTATATTTTCTGTTTCCCTGACTCCTTGGAATCAGGAGTCAGGACTCCTTTGGATACATTCCTTAGATTTTTCTTCCAGTTCACAATTCTAGTTTTAGCTGTGTCTTATCTATTGTTTAAGCCATCCACTGAATTTATTTCAATAATCAAATTTTCACTTTAATAGCTCTATCTGCTTCTTTTCCAAAAATACTCATTCATTTTTAATAGCTTCTCATTATTTTGCTCATTCTCTGTGGTTACTTTTTTTTTTAAAGATTTTATTTATTTATTTGTCAGAGAGAGAGAGAGAGAGAGACAGAGAGCAGGGGCAAGCAGGCAGAGTAGCAGGCAGAGGGAGAAGCAGGCTCAACACATAGCAAGGAGCCTGATGTGGGACTTGATCCCGGGACCCTGGGATCATGACCTGAGCTGAAGGCAGACACTTAGACCTGACTGAGCTACTCAGGTGTCCCTGTGGTTACAGTTTTTAAATCTTTGTGCACTTAATACATAATTGTTTATATTCTATATCTAATAATTCCAGTATCTGAGGTTGTCTTAGCTCAGGTTCCTCAAAATCAGATCCTGAGATAGAGATTCTCAGGCCAGTGATTTATTGAAGAAGTGCTACAAGGAGAAACCAATGAGGGATTGATTGGTAGGGACAGAAAAAGGAAGACAAAGAGGCCAACTAAGGGTATAATTTCAGAAGTCCCAGGATCAGCAAGATTCCTGGAGTCCAGGAGCATAAAATATTGTGTCAAGTATGTCACCACTTAAGGCAAGAGCTGAGTTTCCATATTTCTGCATCAGTCACTGACTGAGGGGCATTCCTAGGGGCTTGGGTGGATGTGAACTCCCAGGCGCTTCTGTGTCTCTGCTCTGGGTCCTGGGGTAGTACTTTAGGGGTGGGGGCAGGTGTGAGCCATTAGCAGCAAAGATTCAAAAGTTGGAGGATAGGCACCCCGTGATGGTCAAAGGGATTCAAAGAGGACTGGGTGGAGCACCAAAGGCTAGACTGCCAAACTGTCTTCCAAATGCGTGGGCCATTTTGCACTCCCACCAGCATAAGTCAGAGTTCTAGCAGCGTTTGGTGGTGTCAGTGTTCTGGATTTGGGCCATTCTAACAGGTAGTAGTGGTAGCTCATTGTCGTTTTACTTTGCATTTCCTTGATGACAAATCTGTGGAGCATCTTTTCATATGTTTATTTGCTATTTGTGTATCTTCTTTGAGTTCTTTTTCTGTTTTTGCTTCTTTTGGTTAAAGAGAGAACCTTGAAATTTTTCCTGACTTGCTCTGCTTGCTGTGACTCCCTCATGCATAAAAATTATTCCTATGTGGGATCTTGTAGTTTGTAAGAGTCCCTTCAGAGATTTTGGCCCACTATAGTGTTGGAAGTGCAAGTCTTCTAAAGTCTTTAAATCTTAAGCCTTACTAAAAAAAGTTCAAAAGCCTTATGTTCGACTGTTGTAATGCAGAAGAAAATATACTTCTGGAGAGAATGATCATAAAAATGGAACCAGCTTGGAGGTAAAAGATTTCTTCAAATTGAGTTAGAGTGTTTTAAAAGGGCATCAAGATAGGGAACACAGTAGCACAAAGAACTTAATATTTGGTTTAATGATGGTGATATAGGGCGTAATGGGAAGTGATCTATTATTGATAATGAAAAATCATTAAGGGGGATACCATTGTAAAGAAACTTACAGAATTTCTGGTATCCTTAAATAAGTCAAATTATGTCTACTTTGTTAAATTTATCTTTTTTCCCCCTAGTAAGTGGCTTTCCTATGAAAGAACATAGCAAGCTCCAGTTTGGAAATGGTTGATAACAATGCTAGGCTTCATATATACTTGTGTGGAATACTGACCTTTCAGCATGCTTGGACTTTTATTTGGTTTTCTGTTGATGACGTAGGAAAGAATGTTAGGGTTCGAAGTCAACAGCCAAAAAAGAATTCTTGAGATGTCTTTGGTGCAAAAAGGTGATTTTATTAAAGCATGGGGATAGGACCCGTGGGCAGAAAGAGCTGCACTGGGGTTGTGAGGAGTGGCCCATTACACACTTTCAAGTTGAGGGGGCACGGTTAGGGATAGACTATTAAGTCTCTAAGGAATTTTGGAAGCAAGGTTTCCATGACCTTAAGGGGGCTAGCTGTTGTTGGGAAAAGTTCACTTATTACCGTCTGATAAAACCTTAGTCATGAGACCCTTCAGATATATATCGGTGGGCCACATGCTTGGGTCATGATTGCCAACATGTATCTTGGGGTGTTTAGAGATAAAGGAAGTTTCCAAAGGAATTTTTGTATGTTAAAGTTGACTCACAGGGTCCTGGGGGTTAGACTAAGATTGCCTTTTGTCATTAGCAAAGTATCAACATCAAGGCAATTAGTCCCTAAAGGAAGGTCACTCTGCCTGTTTCCAGGGCTTGTCAATGGTCTGTAGATAGTAAGGAAATTGAATAATTTTTCTTCTGCCTTTGGTCCCCACATCATTAACGGTATCTGTGGTTGGCAGATTTGGAGCCTAGAGATGTCAGCCTAGTGACAGGTCTGGTGTCGGAGGAGAGCACAGCCTCTGACTAAGTCAGGTATGAAGGCAGTTCTACCTGCGTTCCAGGGGGGCTGGCCTTCTCTCTGTAAAGGCCAAATAGGAAATGTTTTAGGCTTTGAAGGTCATACGGTTTCTATAGCAGCCACTCCTTGTAGAGTGAAGCAGCCACAGATAATATGTGAACAAATGGGCTCAGCTCTGTTCCAGTGAAACTTCATGAATTCACACCGAACTTTGGACTTCATGTAACTTGCACATGTCACAAAGTATTCTTTTTTCCCCAACTATTTAAAAATGTAAAAGCCATTTCATCTCACAGGCCATATGAAAACAGGTGGTGGAGCAGCCTTAACCAGCAGCTACAGTTTGCTGACCTCTACTCTCCAGAATTCCCACTTCTGTTACCATTCATCTTTTATTTTGTCAAGTCAATTCTACTCAGTTGGAACCAAGATAAAAGTCCAAGATTCCTAATTGAAACTTTCTTTGTTCTATTTCTCTGGGTTTTGTATTTCAGGCCTTATTTTTTAGGTGTATCATTTTAGTGTACCACTTTTAAAGCCCTTTCAGGCATCAGAGAGTATATGTGAAAACTGTGAGCAGGGTTTTTAATTTTTTTAATTTAAAAAAATATATTTTTTTTGTTGGGGCACCTGGGTGGTTGAATCATTTGAATATCCGACCCTTGGTTTTGCCTCAGGTCATGATCTCAGGGTTTTGAGATTGAGCCCCTCTTCGGGCTCTGTGCTCAGTGGGGTGTCTGCTTGGGATTCTCTCCCCCTCTGCCCCTCCGCTTACTTGTGCTTGCTCTTTCTCCTTCTCTCTCTAAAATAAATAAGTAAATCTTTAAAAATATATTTCATTGTTTATTTTTAAGGCCAGATAAAAGACTTTCCTATTATCCTACTGCTTTGCTTAAATTAGAGTTACTATTTCTTAATATAATTCGTGCCCGATTAGATTGAATTTTTAGATGTCAGTTTGTAAGAGTTTTGAACTAAAAAAAAAAATTATTACTATTAGCAGCTTTATTAAAGAAAAGCAATTTATTGAATTTTTTTGTATCCAGTCTTTAAAAAGAGTACACACAGATCTTTTGTCAATAGCAGAAGATTTATTTTTGTAATTCACCTACACATATGCTGAGTTAACTTAAATATGCAGAACTGGTTATACTTCTTTGGCAGGAAGTAGAGATCTTAGGGTATCTTGTGACTGACTACCTCTTTCTTCTCGAATTATTGCTAGCAAATAGCAACAGGAAAATCAGACTGAGTCGTGTCATATTGCTCTCCTAGGGAGGAATACATTTTTGGTCTTGTCATTTAAGTAAAACCACTTGTTTCCCTTTCTTAAATCACAAGATTTTCAGATGTTCCATTCCTGTACACAGAAACCAAGTGAAGAGGATTGAGCCCAAACCTCATTTTTTGTAAATACCTTGGTCAGTAAGAAGAATTCTGAGTTTCAGATTTTTTCAGTCAGGAAAGAATTATTGCTATTTCTTTCAGTAAGTAAACTGTATCACGCTGCAGATGAACAGTGACTTTAGCTCAAGTCAACAACATTGGGTTATTGGTTGTAGTCCTTAGGTGTCCAGGAACCAAGACTACAAAGTCCCTGACCATGTATTAGGCATAAAGTATAAGGAGAATCAACTTTATCTCTTTTGTCAAGAAGTATAAACGATGTATCTTCTTCATTGGGTCAAAATAGTCTGTGCCCAACAGGCAGCATTTTAGGACACTGGCTTGTGGTCTTCAGTCATCACACTGGGTTGTGACCTCCATGAGGACAGAGACTGTGTATTACACTCTCAGTACCTCTCAGTATTGAAATGTTATGTGGTCTCTGTGATAGCCATTATGGCCAGAGAAAGAAGCAGCATGCACATCTCTTTTCTCCAGAAATAGACGCTAGCTCAGTAATTTCTTTTAACTGAGTCATGGGAACCTTGTCTAGAGTCTCAAAGATTAATTCTTCTTGCCATATTTTTCATAGCCTTTTTCCTGGCCATCTGTCCCACCCTGGCAGTTTGGCTCAGTTCCCAAATTCATATCCTTCTGAACATTTTATAGTAGAAAATATGTGGTTGAAATATTACTACTTCTGCATGAAAATTCTATTTATGTTAGACCAATTAAACACTATATCTTAAATGAGTAGAAATAGTACATCTTGTTTCTGAAATTGTAAAAATGAACTTAACTGGGTGAAGTTGATTTTTAAAAATATTACAACATTAGAAGAGTAGAGAAATTATCACAACTCATACCATGCCAAGAGATCACAGGGAATTAAAAAAGATTAAAAAGATGTCATCCAAGACTAATCTTTTTCTAACGGAGCAGTAAAATGAGAAGCTTAAAACTCAACATATTTAAATTTCAAAATAGAAGGGTAGCTTGACCTTGGAAAACCTTATTAGCAGATGCTTTACTACTTGGTTTTGGTTTTCCATTGTATGCCTTAGGCTGGGCACATGTTAGGTTTCAAGTAAGACTTTAAGACTATGAATATTCTTTAAAAATTTTTTATTATTTTTTTGAATTATTTTTACTAACATATAATGTATTATTTGCCCCAGGGGTACAGGCCTGTGAATCATCAGGCTTACACATATGAATGTATTTTAAGAAGAAAAACAAGAATCAAGTAAAAGGAATAATATGGACTTATAGATCAGTAACTGACTTTGTAGGATTTGGATTCAGCATCATTTCCACATAGTGACAGGGCCATTTTAGCCATCAGTGGTCCAGGGCCATCTGGCATGGACCATACTGATATCTAAGTGACCGCCTCTACTCTGAGGCAGGGAGCAAACCTCCTTGTTTTGCATGAGTCCCAATCTGAAATCACTGTATTTTGGTAAACTTAACTCTTCTCAATTTCTCTATGGCCATCTCTTTACCACCTGTAGATGGCCATTCTGGTATGCAAATTCCCTAAACCAAATCAGCTTTCTAAATAAATTAGAAGTGAATAAGCCACCAGAACTGATCCCTGAAACCAAGTAGCTGTTCTGTCTTCCTGTCTCCCAAGTGACTGAACTCTTTGTCCCTGAATTTAGGCATTTCCAGTAACTGGGCTTCTGGTGGGTATTTTTAACCTGCTACCCAGACCTCTGCACTTGCTTAAATATCTTGCATTCAATTTTGATCTGGATTCCTTTTGGGTTGATCTGTTCTGGTTTGAAAGGGACATTTATCAGTTTTCCTATATATCTTTGGCTAGAATAACTGAGTGTAGTAGATCACAAAATGGCCACAAATTGCTTCCATTCCTCTCTGCACACCTCTTTGCAGTATGGCCTTTTTTTTTTTTTTTTTCAAGATTTTGTTTACTTATTTGACACATAGAGAGAGCACAAGCAGAGGGAAGGGCAGAGGGGAAGGGAGAAGCAGACTCCCCGCTGAGTAGGGAGCCCGACATATGGCTGTATCCCAGGACCCGGGAATCATGACCTGAGCCAAAGGCAAATGCTTAATGACTGAGCTACCCAGGTGCCCATGGCTTTGTTTCTGGGAGAAGCCTGACTCTGGGCTTGGGCACAGACTTGCACTGGCCAATGGGACAGATAGCAGATGTGATGCAAGCAGAGGCCTGGAAAGCACCTGTGTTTTTTGAGAACTTACCATCACTTGCTGTTGGGAACCCTTCCAGCCATCCTTTATACTGTCAGTCAGTCCAGTCTGGCCATCCAGAGACATGTGGCCCAGCTGCACTAGCCAGCACTAGCCAGCACTAGCCAACACCAGCACCAGCTGCTAGATAAATGAGTGAAGCCATCCTCGACAAATAATCCCTAGCTAACGTGCCACATGACTGCGGCCTCATGAGTGAGCCCAGCTGAATTGCAGCCAAAATTACTAATTCTCAGGATTATGGCAATAGATTGGTAGATTACCAATATATCAAGCCCTGGTCAGGTTCCTATAGTTAGATTGCTATCCTTTACTGATTCTAGGTTCTGAGGGTTCCTGGTTTTGTCTTTCTACAGCTGTCCTCTACTTAGGGAATTCCACTTCTGTAGGAAGTGATGCAGAACTATCAGTCCCAGTCCCTGTCTTAAGGGAACAAACCTACATGAACTTTTTACAGAGACATAGTGTGCCCATTTGTTTACATATTACCTATGTCTGTATTCACTCTACAGTAATAGTTGCAACAGAGACCAAATGATCCACAAAGCCTAAAATATTTACTATTCCCCCACCCCCACCCATTGAAACAGATCAGCAGTGTATTTGTAATAATTAACATGTTATGACATTTCAGGAGAAGTTGAGCAGGCTTAGCCAATCTGATAGCAATTGCTTTATTATCAGGTGAAATTTGAACATGGATTGTGTAGGTTAAACTCCAAGGCTGGGGAAAATATATGTCAGGTAGGAAAAAAAAAACAATTATATTTCTATACATTGGCAACACATGGTTAGGAAACAGTAAATTTTGCTACAGTTAAATGTGAGCAACCTAGGTATAAATAGAAAAAGAATGTTTAACAAATTCATGGAGAAATTTTTAAAAATTTTTGAATGACAGGAAATAAAACTTCTGTAAATGGAGGGACATGTACCCTATTCATGAGCAGGATCCTGTCTTTGGTGTTTTAATTAAACCTCCCCTGAAGTGGGGTACAGGAAACGAGTTGACTAAACCTACCTGCACAGGAAAGTTCAGAAGGGATCTGAGATCCTGATACCAAAAGTTCACACCGATGGTCTATGTGTTCAGCGGGGTCATTCAACCTGACTTATCTATGTGTTCACAGATCATGCTCTGACTTGGCTGTCAGTAGGGCAGTTCAAATGGTTGCTTCATTTCAGTTATTTATTTTTCTTCCCAAACAGAAATAGTATAGCTTTATCTGATTCGTAGAAGTTATATTGCTAATTGTACATTCAGAAAATTGGGAGAAATCAGAATACTTTGGCTATCTCTGAATGGTGGGAATAAGAGGGACTGTTGTTGAGCATTTTGAGGATACATGCTTCTGTCATGATCTGGTATGCTTTTGTGCATGTGGACGTGCACATATTAACAGTGAAGGTAGGGTTGTGAAGGCTTATGTGGTATAGGGTGTGGACTCAAGAATGTTATGAATTCTGCTTTGTCTGGTTGTGTCTCTCTGAGATTTCCAACAATGACAAACAAATGAAAGTACATGTATTAACTGGGCCAAGGCTTGATACTCATGTGTAAATGTTAGTGAAATTGACAGACTTGAGGCTTATGCAAGCCCTCTGATCCCCTGAATATCTCACCACCTCCCAAGTCCCAGTGTCACCACCAGCCTGAGGGAAGAGAATTTCAGAGTGCCCAGGTGAGGAGGGGAGAAGCAGGGGCAGTGATGGCAGGGACCAGTGGGGGCAGTCAGATCCCTAGCAATCCTGTGTGGGGCAAATGGAGAGAGTTCTTTTTCTTTCTACAGTACATTTAAATTTATATACTTCACTTAGAGGTTTTCAAATTCAGGTGAGTAAGAAGGCTGGTCTGGTAACCAGTGGAGGAGACAATGAAGTAGGAAGAGGTGGAGCCCTTGGCAAATTGGACCTAGCCTTTGGTGGAAGGCATTCGAGACTTTAAAAACACTGTGCTGTCAAGCAGAAGAAGTCTGGGGCCACCCTTTAGTAAAAATTTTTGTATTCTATCCTTTTATTCCCACTTCAAAAACATCAGGAATGATTTTGAAGGTCTATCTACTCTCCCACTGTGGGAGATGGGCTGCACTGTTGTACATCTGTTGTCCACTTTCACGTTGCAGTAACTGAATTCAGGATTTTTGTGGACTTCAAGTTAATCTGCCTGTATGCAGTTAGAGTGGTGGCTGGGGGTACTCAGAAAGTCCAGCATGGGGATACTAGGGCAACGGAGCTAAGGTAAGGGCCTGGAAACATCAGTGCTATCTCTAAGTATCTGTGTCTGCATATCTCTTTTCTTTGACTCTTCAGTTTGTCCAGAAAAGAATCTGCCAGTCTCCATTTAGCATTGTTGTTGCTGATCAAAGGACAGTGCCTGGACAGATGCGGGGGGGGAGGTGGTTCTTTTTTTTTTTAGATTTTATTTGAGAGAGAGAGCACACAAACAGTGGGCAGGGGCAGAGGCAGAGGGAGAAACAGACTCCCCTTGGGCAGGAAACCTGATGTGGTGCTCGATCCCAAGACCCTGAGATTATGACCCAAACCAAAGGCAGACGCTTAACCGACTGAGCCACCCAGGTGCCCCAGGATTTCCTTCTTTTTAAAGGCTGAATAATATTCCATCTTGTGTATAGATCACATTTTGTTTATCCCTTCATCCACTGATGGACATTTGAGTTGCTTCTACCTTCTGGCTATTGTGAATAATGCTGCTATGAACACGAATGTATAAAGATCTCTTTAAGTCCCTGCTTTCATTTCTTCTGAATATATATCTAGAATTGGATTGCTGGGTCTTGTGGTAAGTCCATTTTTAATTTTTTGAGGAACCACCGTACTGTTTTCCATAGCAGCTGCATGTGTTACAGTCCCAGTGGTAGTAGACAAGGATCCCAATTTCTCCATTGTCTTTATCTTTTTAAAGTAATAAATGCTCCTTTTGAATAAAACTTCAAAAATAGAAATATGAAAAAATTAAAGCCACCCATATTTTGCCCTACAGGGATAATTCTTAACATTTTCTTTTCTCCAATTTTGAATAAAAATTTATAAATTCATTGAAGATAAGATGGAAATATTTTGACTTCAGATGCTCGGCTGACCTCTAGAGGTAGAAATGGTAGGCTGCAGCCACTTACTAATGTGCCTTGAATGAGTACATTCTTAGCTCATAAATGGTGTAGACTGCAACGTTCTGGCATGTCTGAGCCTGCTGAAAACCCCACTAAGACCCCTTTCTTTTGCAGGTGTTTATGTGTTAATGTCTTCCAAAATATCTAATGAAAAATATTGGAACTGGTCTAACTGGGATAAAACATGGCCGATGGCTGGTTTTGATTTATGGGCATAGTTACTGAACTTGAGGGATTGTCTGAGTATGTCTGAAAGCTCCTCCAAACGTTTCATCCAGTTTTCTCTTGGGATCCCTGTACAGTAGGGTTCTAGACATTCAGCCATGCAGTAGTCCAGTCGGTAAATGTGTGACCAGGTCTCTCCCCTCATGACCATGTCTTTTCGAGGGGCAGAGAGGGCCTTGAGGCCAAACTGCTTATATAGATTCTTTGCCTAGAGTCTAATCTGCATGAGACCATTGGTGTGGTTATTCTGGCTACTACCCTCTGTCTCTTTTTCCTTTCTTTCCCCATAGGGACAATCCCTGGGAAGTCTGTAGAACAGCATCTCATCAAAGAAACAGCCGCTTTTGTGGTCCCGTCTATCTGACCTAATCTCATTCCCCACATTAGGAAGAAAGGCTAAAATTTGCTTTGGCTTACTAAAGTTTAAAGCAGGTGTTTTTGAGCACATTAGCTACTCAAACATAATTCTCCCAAGGGGGAAATAGGTTATCATTATGTTTTCAGGCTGTGGCATTTAAAAACCCTGTCTGCATGAAAAAGTGCTCCACCTCACTCGGCATCAGGGAAATACAAATCAAAACTACAATGAGATACCACCTCACACCAGTCAGAATGGTTAAAATTAACAAGTCAGGAAATGACAGATGCTGGCGAGGATGCGGAGAAAGGGGAACCCTCCTATACTGTTGGTGGGAATGCAAGCTGGTGAAACCACTCTGGAAAACAGCATGGAGGGTCCTCAAAAAGTTGAAAATAGAGCTACCCTACGACCCAGCAATTGCACTACTGGGTATTTACCCTAAAGATACAAACGTAGTGATCCAAAGAGGCATGTGTACCCAAATGTTTATAGCAGCAATGTCTACAATAGCCAAACTATGGAAAGAACCTAGATGTCCATCAACAGATGAATGGATAAAGAAGATGTGGTATATATAACAATGGAATACTATGCAACCATCAAAAGAAATGAAATCTTGCCATTTGCGACAATGTGGTTGGAACTAGAGGGTATTATACTTAGCGGAATAAGTCAATCGGAGAAAGACAACTATCATATGATCTCCTTGATATGAGGAAGTGGAGATGCAACGTGGGGGGTTTGGGGGATAAGAAAAGAGTAAATGAAGCAAGATGGGATCAGGAGGAGGACAAACCATAAGAGACTCTTAATCTCACAAAACAAACCGAGGGCTGCTGGGGGGAGGGGGGTCGGGAGAGGGTGGTGGGGTTATGGACATTGGGGAGGGTATGTGCTATGGTGAGTGCTGTGAAGTGTGTAAACCTGGCGATTCACCAACCTGTACTCCTGGGGCTAATAATACATTATATGTTTATTAAAAAAAATAAAAAAATATAAAAAAAGTAACTAAAAACCCTGTCTGAATTCAGTAGAAAATACTTGTGTAAGGTTGGTGGCTAAAAGAACTTTAATGTTTTGCTTATTTAAAAAAACGACAAGAAGCACGTATGTCAATATTGGTGGTTGTTAGTTCTCAGTAGAAATATGGGGATGTTTATTATTCTTTCTACTTTATTTTTACTTTTAAAAATAAATTATGAAAACAAAGTCTTTCCAGAAGAGGAACAGGGGCACTATATTATGTTTCTCACTTATTCCTCTTTAACAATAAACACACTCAATTGAATAGAAATGATTTTTTGTTTGGTAGCTGTAAACCGTTCTTCAACGATATGAACACTTTTATTCTGGTTGCATTTATGGGCAATGTAGTTAACATTTACCAGTGTTATTGATCCCTACACTTAGTTATTGCTGCAGGTCTAATTTATATAAATCATATAGTTTAAAACCAAGCAGTTTAGATACGTTACAATTTCATTCAGCCAATAGTTCCATCTAATTTCTGAACAAAATAGATGCTAGGCCTATTCAGGTTATGAGGATAGAGGCACCCAGATTACCTCTGTCAGCGAGGATTGATTGTGAGGCTCTTCAAGGAAGCAAGGGACACTGGAAGCTATCCCTGCAGTTACATCACTGTTGCAGAAACGGGACATTGTTCACGTGATCTGAGCTTCTGGTAGTCAGTCAACAGCTCTGGGAACTTTCAGCAGTTCTGGGGAGGATGGTTTCCAGCTGGTCCTTGTCTGAGGTCCTGCCTTACTAAAGCCCACCATTGCGGTGACTGTACTATTGGGTGTATGTCCATGGCTCCACCGACCCTTGACCAACCCACTTTGAGGGTCTTCATTTCAAACTGCCCACCAGGGATCAACTAATTGATGGGCCATGTACCAAGAGGCACAGGCTCCCAGTAGGCTGAACTCTGTTGGTAATAAAATCCTGAAAGGAGCTGGGGCAGGGGGTTGTTAGGTACACCAGGGCTCCCCAGGTGGAAAACAGGAGCCCTGTGTCCTAAGTTCAAATTTGACAGGCTGGGACTCTGGTGTTAGCAGCATCATGAGGGAAGGAGTGGATGCAAACTCCTATTTTCTCCAGGAAACTGGCTACCTTAAATCTTTGGGTTTAAGCCAATAAATTGTGCCAATTAGTCCTATAAGTAAGTCCCACCAGACAGGATTTTTTTTTTTTTTTTTACATGAGAGAGCCATCGTGGTTTAGTAGGAAGAGTGGGGAAAAAGCAGTTCTTATTCAGTATGTTTAAGGGAAGGAGTCAGAAGACTGTTTTCCATTCCACATGCAGCTAATGCTTTATATCCTTGAGTGAGTCTGTAACCAGTTTTGGGCCTCGATTTCTGAAGCAACAAAGTGAATAAGCTAGATTATGTAAAAAAAAGAAGCATTCTTTGTGTTTTGATGCATTTCAGAAATATATTGTTTTTAAGACTGAGTTTATTGGCTTCAGGTGAATTTAGGTATTATATATGTAAATATATATATTTATATAACACAATAATACATATAAATTATATGTATTTATAATTTATATGTATTATATGAAACAGAAGAGTAAGGCCTTACCAGTGGTAACTCTAAAAAGTTACCACTTTTTAAAAGAAAAAAGTGGGTTTTTTTTTTTGCTACACATATGAACAAGAACCATGTTTAGTCAATTAGCAATTGTATGTTATAAATTCATGTGCATAGTAGACATCATATTCACATTGAATAACTTATTATTGAAATGGATATATGGTATAGTATTTCTCTTTTCTCATGAAATATAAAATGCACATGATATTGAAGAATATTAGATTTTAAAGAAACAGTCTAGAGTTTAGTTTCTGGTAATATGGCAAAGTGAGTATCCTGAAAGCCTTTTCCACTTCAAAATACTTAAAAGTATTAAGTAAGGGGCGCCTGGGTGGCTCCGTGGGTTAAGCCGCTGCCTTCGGCTCAGGTCATGATCTCAGGGTCCTGGGATCGAGTCCCGCATCGGGCTCTCTGCTCAGCAGGGAGCCTGCTTCTCTCTCTCTCTCTCTCTCTCTCTCTCTCTCTGCCTGCCTCTCCGTCTACTTGTGATCTCTCTCTGTCAAATAAATAAATAAAATCTTTTAAAAAAGTATTAAGTAAATGTATAGCTTATAATGCATAGCTGAGCTGGCAAGAAAGTAATGGAAATTCTGAGAGGTCAAATTTGGGAGCACAGATCCTAAGAGATATGTGGACATCACAACTGCTCTAAGATATTTTCCAATCTTGCTTTGGTTCTAACAGCAAACCTTAGTCTGTGCAAGATGGGGTATCCAATTGTAGACCGCCAAGTGAAGCTAGTATTCAGAGGGCAACACTGCTAGTGAAAGGAATAGTAGGACAAAATAACTAATCTGTATGTGGAGGCTTGTCTGTCTTGGCCTTGGTTCTGGGTGGAGGGGAGAAAGAGTTTCTCTGAGAATTTGTAACCACAAACCACCTTTCTAAGAGTTTTGGAGCCTAAATTCTTATTACCTGTGTGGTCTTTAAACTGCTAATCCAAGAATTCAGATTGGTTCCTTTGTTAGTATTGCCTGCAGTGCCTATCAGAAGGAAGATGCATATCACCTCTAGAATAAAGTACCTTAAACCAGAGGCTCAAGGAATTCCCACAGAATTCAGTGAACATCAGCTCACAGCTAAAAATCCCCAAATACACGAGAGACAAGGTTTTACGAGCATAGTAAACTGGAAGTCGGATCTGAAGATATTTAGCGTGGAATTTAGGAGATGAAGAGATGGAAAATGTGAAAAAATATTTAAGAAATATGGAAGATACAGAGAGGATGCCCAACATATCTCATTAGAGGTCTGAAGGATTTAGAGAGAATAGGTAAGAACAATTTATGAAGATAAAATTATTGAGACTTCATTTCAGTTGAAGATATAGATCCTCATACTCTGGAAGAACAGTGTCCTAAGCAGGAGAAATAAAAAGGATAGCTGTATCTATCTATATACATCACAGGCAAGCTACACAACACCAAGGGACATAAGAAAAGTCTTAAAAGCAGTCAGAGAGAGACAAGACAGACTACTTATAAAAGAATGACAAATTGACGACAAACTTTTCAACAGCTAGTGGAATTCAGAATATGGTGGGAAAATATCTGCAAAGTACAAAGAGCTAAACATAACCTAAGTATCTGATTTGAGGCAGCTTTAATAGATAAATCCTCTCTGTTCTGTAAGCACAATTTCAAACAGTAATTTTACAGGAATTCTACATATATCACATATTCTATTTGTTCTGAAAGGGTTTTTTTTTTTTTTATTTTTTTAAGGGTAGTAAGCAGAACAATGATTCCCCCAAAGATGTCCATATCCTAATTCCCAGAACCTGGGAATATATTACCTAACAAGGCAAAAGAGATCAGATGTGATTAAGTTAGGAATATGAATATGGGAGTTTATCCAGATGGGATCAATGTAATCACAAGTGTCCTAATCAGGGGAAGAGAGTCAGGAGAGCCAAAGAAGGATGTGTGATGACAACAGAGGTTGGACTGATGAGATTGTAGATTTCTCATCTGTTGCTAAGTCACCACACAATACTCTAGACAACTAATACAGACTTCTTGATGAATTGGCTAAGAAACAGACCTTGTTTTGTATGTTTTCAGTTACTAACTTTATAAACCTCTACTTCAAGGTATGTGTTATGTTTAAAAATATTTTCCAGTGCTTGCTCACTGGGGGTAGTGGTCGGGGTACTCAGTTCCCAGCATTGACTTGTGCCAAGGAGGGACTTCTGCATATGTGTCCTTAGGTTCCTCCAAAGTAAGGGAGCCATTTTCTGGCCTGACTTTAAGATATATATATATTTTTTAGCTAATATATTACAGATCTTCCAAATTATCTATATGACAACAATCTCAGATTCTTCCTTTCCTTTAAAAAAATTTGGGTTCAAGTTCCATGTGTGATGATGACCTGCAATGGTGTTTTTATCTTTGTCGACTCAGAAGCAGGAAAGACTTAGAATCTGCCTGATCATTTGTCGACTCGTTATCTTGGCCATGGAGCTTCTTTTTGCTAAGTATAACCATCTGTTTGCATTTCAGCATATCTTTGTATTATTTTTTTAAAGTAACAGTGACAAGACAGTTTCTGTTTCTCAATTTTTTTTTTAAAGATTTATTTATTTATTTGACAGACAGAGATCACAAGTAGGCAGAGAGGGAGGCAGAGAGAGAGAGAGAGGAGGAAGCAGGCTCCCCGCTGAGCAGAGAGCCCGATGGACCATGGGGCTGGGACCTGGGACCTGGGACCATGACCTGAGCCGAAGGCAGAGGCTTCAACACACTGAGCCACCCAGGCACCCCTCTTGTTTCTCAATTTGTAGCTAAAACAAAATACAAGATGCATAGTTTTAAGAAGGAGAAAAAACAAAAAAACAACAAAAGAACAGCCCCAAATATCTCGAGCTGGCCCAGCACTCATGGCTAGGCCATGGGATTCTCCTCTTGTACATAAACAGTCTCAAGAACCCATCTCTGACAGTGTCACTCTTAGACCATGACAGAATGAGACAAAGCAAAACCACATTTTAAATTTGTCTAACCATAGACAAAAATGATATCACTGTGCAACCCACAAATACTGAGCAGCCTTCTCTTGGCAAAAATGAATGACTGCTACTTCTTCACCCATGACAGCTTTATCTTCAGTCTAGTCTGTCCTCCAAACATTTGTATTTATTGAGATACTCAATGTTCAAGTTGCCTTCTCTTTCTGTAGCATCTAATCCAGTGAACTCAGACCCTCAGATTGTCTTCCAAATCACCCAACCAAAGCTTAAATCCTGCTATAGGTTCCCCCTGACACTCTCTTACTAACACCCTACAGTTCCCCCTACTGGGCATTCTCCCTCAATGCAGTGAGTAACAAACCTGACTTGTTCCACTGTGGGTTTATTCCTGATAGTCTTTGGCTGAAGACATTGATAGCTTAAAGATTAAAACCGTGAAGATGAAATGATGTAAAAATTATTTGACTCACTGGCAGAAATCCACAGAATCTTTTGGAAAGCATAAATGTTGTGTTTGTATATGTTGTATGTGTTTTTATTTATTTACTATGTTATGAATTATAAGCAGGACTGACTCCATAATTTGTGAGGCCAAGTGCAAATGAAAATGTGGGGCCCTTTGCTTGATATTCATTAAGCATTTTGAGACCGTGACTGCAGAGCATTAAACCCAGTGAGACGTGCTTCTGAGCACGGGTCTCTGTGACTGCATGAGTGATGCCCTGTGAAGCCCCTAGTCCGGACTGTGAGATACTTTCTTTCAATCCTGTTCCCTCGGGATTGATGGAAGTAGGTGAAGAACTACTGCTTTCTAATCTCACCTCTTCTTGGCCTTGCCTCATCTCTTCAAAAAGAAAAAAAAAAAGGAAAATCTAATTGTGGTAAAATACACACAACATCAAAGTTACTATCTTAATAATTTGGGGGAATACAGTTCAGTGATATCAAGTGTATTCTCATTGTTGTACAGCCATTTATCTCCAAAAGGTCATCTTGTGAAACTGAAACTGTCCCCATTAAACCACAGGTACCCTACTCCAGCCCTGGCAGCCACCATTCTACTTCCTGCCTCTGAATTTCGCTATTCTAGGTACCTCATATACGTGGAATCATACAGTATTTGTCTCTTTGTGACTGGCTGATTTCACTTGGTGTCATGTCCTCAAGGTTCATCCATGCTGCAGATTGTGACAGAATTTCCTGCCCCCGCCTTTAAAAAATATTATTTATTTATTTATTTATTTATTTGAGGTGGGGGAGAGAATGCATGAGCAGGAGGGAGGAACAGAGAGAGGGAGGAGCAGACTCCCTGCTGAGTAGAGAGCCCCTGATGCAGGGCTCTATCTGAGGACCCTGAAATTATGACCTGATCCCAAGGCAGATGCTTAACCAACTGAGCCACCAAGGTATCCAATTTCCTGCCTTTTGAAGGCTGAATTCCATTCTATTGAATTCCATTGTATGTTTGTACCACATTTGTTTTCATCCATGTATGGGCTTCTGGATTGTTTCATCTTTTTGGCTGTTGTGAACAATGATGCTATGAACATGAAGATGCAAATGCCTGTTTGAGTATCTGCTTTCACGTTGGGGGGATATTGACAGAATAGGAATCGCTGGATCATATGGTAGTTCTCTTTTTGACTTTTTGAGAAACCATCAAACTGTTTGCTGCAGTGACTTCCCCTTTTACATTTCCACTGACACTGTAAATCCTCATTAACTCTTGTTTTATTTTCTATTTTTTAAATCCTAATGGGTGTAAAGTGGTATATCATTGTGGTTTTGGTTTGCATTTCCCTACTGATTTGCGTTTACCTTTGTTTCTAAATTTGCTTTAGAATACTCACAGTGTCACTCTTCTTTCTAGAAAAGAGATGAAGTTTCTGGAGCAGTCAGGTTCTCTGAAAGGCTCCTTGGGTGCTGAAGAACAGCTGTCACTCATCAGTGGGTGTTTGAATATTCAAGAAGCAGTAGAGGGCGCCATGCACATTCAGGTGAGTTGATATTACACTCAAGTCTCTAAGGACTTGAAGAGATTGTCTCCAACTTCCTTGGAAGAACGTGGGGTTGGGGGAGAGATAAAGGGCAGTTGCAAGGTGTGGGCATCTTGTACACTGAAGGTCAGGGTTGTGTTTTATGTGATAGGAAGCATTGTTTCAAAACATCTCCTGTAACATCTCCTCATCAAACTACTGTGATTAGATATTGTTTTTCAGAGGTATTAGAATTTTGAACAGAAATAGGTTTTCTGGACAGCTAACACTTTCATTTTATGTTTCTGTTGAATGAGAGATTATATTCCTGTTCTCATATGTAATTGTAAAAACTTAAACCATCTGAGATACACACTTTCATTTCTGGTAACATTTGCATTTAACTTTTCCAACAACTTTACTTAAAAAAAGAACTCCTTGGGGCACTGTTTGCACAGCAGGGAAACCTGCAGGCAGGCTCTCCAGGGGCTGTGCTCGCAACGGGTTGCCTGCCCGCTCAGGACCCATCCCTCCTGGAGCTCCTGTGTCTATAGACAGCTCCTGCCTCTATGTAAGAACCCAGACGTATAAATTTGTCTTTTAAAAATATTGCACTTACTGCCAAAAGGTTTAAGTGGATTTACCAAAAACTGAAAGAAGTGCCACTCCTGATACCCTTTTTATATTTTGTGAGGCTTTGCATTTCTGTTGACTCAGTGTTGCACATTTCATGTGGTTTCTGTGATGACATTCTCACATGATCTGGGAGCAAACCCAAAAGACTGAGTGTGTTTTATGGTCAGTAGCTGCACTGAGATTGAGGTCCAATACAGTTAATCAAGGTTCTCGGTCTTTGTAGCTCTAAAAGTTCTCTAGTCCATTTAACAAACACGTGTCCAACAGAACGTAAGAAGAGGACTGGATACATAAGATATGTCAATTCCATCTGTCTTTTGAGTATTTTCACCCCCGTCTCTCATTTGGTGAAGGCTGTATATAACTGGGGGGGTCCTATAAGGGATCAGTACCGGAGCATTCCAGTGCTGTCTCTTCCCACCCTCGTGGTGCTACTGGGTGCTGTCAGGGAGGGACTTGCTTCTGAGGAGCAGCACAGAAGCCTTCCAGCCATTCCAGTGTGAGCTCAGCAGAGAAGGTTCTTCACAGGCACTTTGTTGCTAAGGAAAGTGTATGCTTCTTATGCTGCTCCTGCTGGAGGAAGGAAAAACAATTTGTTTTGTGGCTCCTGACATTAGAAAGGGCCTGTGGAAGCTTCCTGCCATGGAGGTGGTGGTTGAGGACACAGACTTTTAGTCAAGCGGACTTTGCACTGAGCAGCTGTGTGCCCTTGTGAGTTTCTTAACTTTTAAGCCCCACTTCCTTATCTGGACATTGGGCATAATAAAGTGCACTGAATGGTTGTGAAGAGAACCATACAAGCTTACATCTAAGGTCACCCTCCTTGAAGGCAAGCTCCATTTTTCCAATGAGAAGATTAAAAAAATTATTTTTGGGGTCAATTTGTTATATACTATTTATATGATACATAATAAAATATTATAATCACATGATGTGATCTGAAATAAGAATATGTTACACATTACTGAAATATTTCTACTTTCCCACTTCACAAAGCACTTCTTTTTTAAAAAAAATAAAGTTTTATTTCTATATTTGAGAAAGAGCATGAGAAGGGGGAGGGGCAGAGGGAAAAGACAAGCAGACTCCCCACTGGGCGCAGAGCCAGATGGGGCCACGTGACTGGCTGGGTGCCAGCTCAAGGGGGCTCCATGCAGGGCTTGATCCAGGATCCTGGCATCATGACATCATGACCGGAGCTGAAGTCAGATGCTTAACCAACTAAGCCACCCAGGCGCTCCAAAGCACTTCTGTTCAAACTCTTAATAGGTGTCTCTGACTCCAGTGTCTTTGTCTTCAGTAGTGATGTTTTTGAGGCTCCTTTCCAGACAAAGTTTTCCAGAGCACATCACTGTTGCTTTCCTGAGATGTTGCTGTGCAGAGCCTTTTTAACCCACATATGACGTGACATTAGAAGTTTTATCTACAGCTTCAACTACTAATTCGCAAACCTTCGGGTGTTTTTTTCTCTCTGTGGTGGTGTACTTATGGTATTCAACATAACAACTGGCTATGTTACTTTTTTTGTTTTAAAATGATCTTTATAAAGTTTATTTCTGAATTTCCCCACACTAGCAATTGCTAAATCATGCCCTAGGGATAATTCAAATGTCTGTGTTAAATTTCTTTGTCTCCTGGTCCCATTTGAAAAACTGGGTTTTATCAGATGATTTCTATGCTAGCATGATTGAATTAGTTCAGAAGAATGTCTTCCCCAAACAGTATATTATTTCTTTAAAAATGGAGATCCCTTCATTAGAACTTTATAATGACTTCAATATAAGGCAAATCTTTTATGGGATGATTTTTGGGGAATATTTTAAGTTATGATGCATGAAAATGCTTAACCACAGCACTTGGCACAATAGAAAATGCCTAAAAAATTGATAAGTAATTTTTTAATGTGACCGTTTGTATACAAATTTGATAATAAGTGATATGGGGTAATATATGTTGTTCTATGCAAAGTATTGAAAACTGATCTTTAAGGTCTGTCTTTATTTTATAGATTGAATGTATTTACATGACATTTACATGTCGAGCAGCATCTATTATGCACAACAACATTAAGTGAGGCAGTGTAGGGAGAGGAATATAGAAAAGATGATGTAAACTCTACTAGGTTTATTTCCTATGAGAGATTACATTCTTCAGAAATTACTTGTACCTTTAGTCCCACAAAGAATAATGGAGAGGGGCGCAGATCCGAACAGAGGCCTTGGGAAGTTTTGATGAAGATAGGATTTGAGGCTGCTTTGGCCTTTGACAAGTGGATTTTGGGGGCTGAGGAGGGGACAGTGTCTCAGAAAGAGATGAAAAGAGGATGAGAGGTGCCTGTGAGTATGTTTGAGGCAACCAGAGTAGAATGGTGAGGCTGAGTCACAGGAGAGGTGGAAAAAGCCTGGAAGTAGAAGCTGAGTGGGGAATGCTTGGAATGCCAAACTGAAAACTTACTTAGATGAAATGACTTAACCTTTATAAAATGCTTGGAGTAATGCGTGGCACATAAGAGCCCTATTTAAGTGTTCTCTTAAGGAAATTAAAGAGTTTGGGTTTCATTCTATATCCTGATTAGAATCCTCCAAGTAAGGTGTTCGGTAGAACAGTGAAATAGATCAGAAAGAAAAAAAAGTCGAGATTTCATTTTTGTCCGTTGCTTTGACTGATTTTCTTGGACATGTTTACACATTTGTTTGTATGATATAGGGTAGATTTGATTTCCCAAATTTTGCAACCAATGCATATCAATTTCACCTTATGTTTATCAAAAAGTAAATAGACACTTCCAAATCAAAACCTGCCTAAAATTGTGTCATGTGTTTGTTAAATTACATTAGGTCTCTAACAGCCTAAGAAAGTTAAAAATATGTTTTTAAGAGTAAAGAGTGAAGAAAGTTTAAGAAAATGCTGTATAGGTCCATCATTCCAAAAACGTCTTAACATTTTAATATATTTGTATTTCTTTCCCTTTCTCCTATTTATTTTTTGTCTTTCTCTAACACCCTTGACATTATACTGTAAACAGAATTTTATATCATGATTTTTGTTTAAAGTTTAGAACATTACTTGCTGTGTGATTTGCCTAAGATTCTAACAGATAGAAGTATGATTTTTGGACTTAAAATAATTGTTATGTTTATCGTGTGATATCCAGCCTGGAAGAACCTTCCATCTTAGATGGAAGGAAGAACCTTCCATCTTAGATGGAAGGAAGAACCTTCCATCTTAGATGGAAGGAAGAACCTTCCATCTAAGATGGAAGGAAGAACCTTCCATCTTAGATGGAAGGAAGAACCTTCCATCTTAGATGGAAGGAAGAACCTTCCATCTAAGAATGACATTAAAGCTGATGTTCCAAAATGCCATCTGTCAGGCAGCTACTCTACCAGGCCACACAGTCCTGCCTTATCTTAGTACTCACAGACTTGCTAGCTGTACCCTTACCAGCTCTCATAATTCTCTTTTCCAATTTATAATAGGAAACATTCACAATGTAGGAAAATTAATCTAGGCTATTTGGAGGCATTTTTCTTACAAAAAATTAACATTACTTTTGGGAGTTTATGAATTAACAAGTAAGCAAAACCACATTGCTTGCCGCACAGTTGTTCAACTACAAAAGTCCCACTGTAGGATTTACTGAGTCCCCAAGGATCAAAGCCCTAGCAAGGTGAGTGTAACTTTCTGTGGTAGGTTTGTCTTCTACCCAAACCCCAGAGGGCGGGAGCATGGATCAGAAAGTTCCTTAATTGACTGCTGAAATGTGGGAGCATACAAGAATGAAACCTGAATTTCTAGACTTAGTGCAATTTGGAAATCAAATCTTGCCTAGCAAGAAAATCAACTATGCTGGAAAAATAAGCTTATTCTGAAAAGCCTGTCTAAAGCTTTGACTGACTCTGAAAGAGCATTAAGGCTCATTAGCCGTGATACAGAGCTTTATCTGATCTCTGGAATTTAAGACTTGAAACTGAAGTAGCTGGTAGGAGCCGTGGGAGTGGCTTATAGAATTAGGGAGTTTAAATGGACTTGCCTTATGCAGAAATCAAGGACAACTGCTGAAATCTGGAAGTAAGAATTAAATCATCTGTATGGATAAGGAGAATTTACATCTGAACTTCACCTTTAAAATTTAGAGGATGTTGGTCATTTTGATGAGGACTTTCAGACTCTGTCAGAAATTATAGGATAGAGTATTCATAAACACTGAATTTACTTTTTCTTAAAGGATGGGAGCTTGTTGGACTTTTGGTCTTGGTTCACTGAGGCTCGGAATAATCCTTTCAGTAGGCATGGGAGTGTGGGTGTGGGGTGCTCATGTAGCGAAGGGCACATGGGGCAGCCAACACTGAGAACTTACAGGGTGTACATGGAAACTTGAATTTCATTTTTCCTGTTCCATGTGCTTTTAAAATTTTATTTATTTATTTATTTTTAAAAGATTTTATTTCTTTATTTGACAGAGAGAGAGAGATTACAAGTAGGCAGAGAGGCAGGCAGAGAGAGATGGGGGGGGGAAGCAGGCTCCCCACCGAGCAGAAAACTTGATGTAGGGTTCGATCCCAGGATCCTGGGATCACGACTCAAGCCAAAATCAGAGCTTTAACCCACTGAGCCACCCAGGCACCCCCCATGTGCTTTTTTTAAAGAAAAATTTGTAAAATCAGATTTATTGAAGTACAGTTTATACATAATAAAATTCACCAGTTTCAGTGACCAGGTTTATATGTTTTGACAAGTGCATATAATGATGTAGCCACTATCACATTCACACTTGAGAACATTTCCATTACTGCACAGAGTGCCCTCCTTCTCCTTCTGGTCAGTCTCCTCTACCCGTCAGGCCCTGGTAATCAGGCATCTGGTTTTTTGTCCCTACAGTTTTGCCTTTTCCATAATATTCCAGATATTTCCTAATTTCCCTTAAGACCTCCACTTTCACTCATGGATTAATGAAGTGGGTTAACATACAGATTGGGGGAGCTTTCCAGATATATTTCTGTTATTATTTCTAGTCTAATTCCATTATGATCCCCAAACATACTTTATAAGATTCCAGTTCTCTTTATTGAAGTGTGTTTTATGACCCAGCATATAGTCGCTTTTGGTAAATATTCCAAGTGAGGTAGAAAAAATGTTTATTCTGCTGTTGGGTGGAGTGAACTATAAATATCAATCAGGTCAAGTTGCTTATAGTCTTAGTCACGTCTTTTCCACCCTAATGGAATTTCCATCTACTTATTCTGTTATTGAGAGAAAAGTGTTGAAGTCTACACTCTAATATGGATTTATTTCTCAATGAATTCAAACTAAGCATATAGTTGAGTCTCACTTTTTTAATCGCAGCTCACAGTCTATGTCTTTTTTTTTTTAAGATTTTATTTATTTATTTGACAGACTGAGATCACAAGTAGGCAGAGAGGCAGGCAGAGAGAGAGAGAAGGAAGCAGGTTCCCCACTGAGCAGAGAGCCCGATGCAGGGCTCGATCCCAGGACCCTGGGATTATGACCTGAGCTGAAGGCAGAGGCTTAATCCACTGAGCCACCCAGGCGACCCACAGTCTATGTCTTTTAATTAGCATGTTTTGTCCATTAAATTTAATGTAATTATTGATGTGGGTGAACTAAAATTCTACCTTATTTTTTTCCATTTGTTCTATTTATTTTTTTTAAGTTTTTATTTAAATTCCAGTTAGTTAACTTACAGTGTAATATTAGTTTCAGGTGTACACTATAGTGATTCAACACTTCCATATATCAGCCCGTGCTCATCACAAAAAGTGCACTCCTCACTCCCCATCACCTATTTCACCCATCCTCCCACTCACATCCCCTCTGGTAACCATCAGTTCTTTAAAGTTCTCTATGGTTAAGAGTCTCTTTCTTGGTTTGCCTCTCTCTCTCTCTTTTTATCCTTTGCTCATTTGTTTTGTTTCTCAAATTTCACATATAAGTGAAATCATATAGTATTTATTTTTCTCTGACTTAGTTGGCTTAGCATAATATTCTCTAACTCCATCCATCTCATCACAAATAGCAAGATTTCATTCTTTTTTATGGCTGAGTAATATTCCATTGTAGATATACAACATCTTTTTTGTCCATTCATCAGTTGATGGATACTTGGGCTTTTTCCATAATTGGCTATTGTAAATTATACTGCTATAAACATCAGGGTGTAGTTATCCCATTGAATTAGTATTTTTGTATCCTTTGGGTAAATACCTAGTTGTGCAATTGGTGGATCATAGGGTAGTTCTATTTTTAACTTTGAGGAATCGCCATATTGTCTTCCATAGTGGCTGTACCAGTTTGCATTCCCACCAATAGTATAAGAGGGTTCCCGTTTCACTACATCCTCACCAGTACCTGTTGTTTCTTGTGCTGTTGATTTTAGCCATTTTGACAGATGTGAGGTGATATCTTATTGTAGTTTTGATTTGTATGTCTCCGATTATCAGTGATATTAGCATCTTTTCATGTATCTGTTGATCATTTGGATGTCTTCCTTGGAAAAATGTCTATTCATATCTTCTGCCCATTTCTTGACTGGATTTTTTTTTGGGGGGGGTGTTGAGTTTTCTAAGTTCTTTATAGATTTTGGATACTAACCCTTTATCACATATGTCATTTGCAAATATCTTCTCCCATTCCTAGGTTGCTTTTAGTTCTGCTGATTGTTTCCTTTGCTGTGCAGAAACTTTTTATTTTGATGTAGCCCCCAAAATATATTTTTGCTTTTGTTTCCCTTGCTTCAGGAGACATATCTAGAAAAAAGTTGCTGTGGCCAGTGTCAGAGAAATTACTGTCTCTGATTTATTCAAGGACTTTTATGGTTTCAAGTCTTACATTTAGGTCTTTAATCCATTTTGAGTTAATTTTTGTATGTGGCAAAAGATAATGGTCCAGTTTCATTTTTTTGCATGTGGCTGTCCAGTTTTCCCAACATTGTTTATTGAAGAAACAGTCATTTTCCAACTGGGTATTCTTTCCTGCTTTGTTGAAGATTAACTGACATATAATTGTGGGTTCATTTTTGCATTTTCTCTTCTGTTCCATTGATCTATGTGTCTGTTTTTATGCCAGTATCATACTGTTTTGATTACTACAGCTCTGTACTATGACCTGAAGTCCAGAATTGTGATACCTCCAGGTTTGCTTTTCTTTTTCAAGATTGCTTTGGCTATTCGGGGTCTAGTGTGGTTCCATACAAATTTTAGGATTGTTTGTTTTAGTTCTGTTACAAATGCAGTTGGTGTTTTGATAGGGATTACATTAAGTGTATAGACTGCTTTAGGTAGTATAGACATTTTAACAATGTTTGCTTTCCCAGTCCATGAGCATGGAACATCTTTCCATTTCTTTGTGCCATCTTCAATTTCTTTCATCAGTGTTTGATAGTTTTCAGAGTACAGATCTTTCACTTTTTTTGATTAGGTTCATTCCTAGGTATCTTGTTATTTTCGATGTGATCAGAAGTGAGATTGATTCCTTAATTTCTCTTTCTCCTGCTTCATTATTGGTGTACAGAAAGACAAAAGATATCTGTATATTGATTTTGTGTCCTGTAACTTTACTGAATTCATTTATCAGTTCTAACAGTTTTTTGGTGGAATCTTTGGGTTTTCTATATAGTCATCTGCAAATGGTGGAAGTTTTGTTTTTTTCTTGCTGCTTTGCACACATTTTATTTCTTTTTGTTGTCTGATAGCTGGGACTTCCAGTACTACATTGAATTAAAGTGGTGAGGGTGGACATGCCTTTCTTGTTCCTGACCAAAGCTCCCAGTTTTTCCCCATGTAGGATGTTGTTAGCTCTGGGTTTTTCATGTGGCCTTTATTATGTTGAGATATGCTCCTTCTAAACCTTTTTCGTTGAAAGTTTTTATCATGAATGGATGTTGTCCTTTGTCAAATGCTTTTTCTGCATCTACTGAAATGATCACACTGTTCTTATCCTTTCTCTTATTAATGTGTTCTATCATATTTGTTGGTTAGTGTATATTGAGCCACAGTTGCAACCCAAGAATAAATCCCACTTTATTGTGGTGAATGATTTTTTTTAATAGCCATGGAGCCCAAAACAGGGCCTGAACTCATGACCCCGAGATCAAAACCCAAGCTGAGATCAAGAGTTGAACACTCAGCCTCCTGAGCCACCCAGAAGCCCCATGAATCATTTTTTTCATGTATTGTTGGATTTGGTTTGCTGGTCTTTTGCTGAGGACTTTTGCATCCATGTTCCTCAGAGATATTGGCTTGTAGTTCTCTTTTTTAGTGGTGTGTTTATCTGGTTTTGGTATCAGGGTAATGCTGGCTTCACAGAACAAATTTGGAAATTTTCTTCCTTTTCTATTTTTTGGAATAGGTTGAGAAGAATAGGTATTAACTGTTCTTTAAATGTTGGCTAGAATTTGCCTGTGAAGCCATCTGGTCCTGGAGTTTTGCTTTTTGGGAGTATTTTGATTACTGACTCAATTTCTTTTCTGGTTCTCTGTTCAAATTTTCAATTTTTCTTATTTCAGTTTTGGTGATTTATATGTTTCTAGGGAATTTATCCATTTCTTATAGGTTGTCCAATTTGTTGGCATAAGTTTTTCATAATTACCTCTCATAGTTGTATTTCTGTATTATTGGTTGTTACTTCTTCTCTTTCATTTGTGATTTTATTTGCTTGGGTCCTTTCTTTTCTCTTTTTGATAAGTCTGGCTAGAGTTTATCAATTTCATTAATTTTTTCAAAGACCCACCTCTTGGTTTCGTTGATATGTTCTATTGTTTTTTTAGTTTCTATATCATTTATGTCTGCACTGATCTTTATTATTTCCTTCCTTCTGCTGGGTTTGGGCTTTGTTGTTTTTTTTCTAGCTCTTTTAGATATAAGGTTAGGTTTTTGAAATTTTTCTTGTTTCTTGATGTAGGCCTGTGTTGCTTTATACTTCTGTCTTAGAACCGCTTTTGATGCATCCCAAAGGTTTTAGATCCTTTTGTTTTCATTTCCATTTGTTTCCATGTACTTTTTACTTCTCCTTTTATTTCCTGGTTGGCCCATTCATTGTTTAGTAGCATGTTCGTTAACCTTTATGTATTTGTGGTCTTTCCAGAATTTTTCTTGTTGTTGACTTCTAGTTTCATAGTGCTGTGGTCAGAAAAGGTGCATAGTATTATTTCAGTCTTCTTGAATTGGCTGAGGCCTGTTTTGTGGCCTTATATGTGATCTATTCTGGAGAATATTCCATGTGCTTTTGAGAAGAATGTATATTCTGATGTTTTAGGATGGAATGTTCTGAATGTATCTGTTAAATCTGACTGTTTCAATGTACCATTCAAAGCCCTTGTTTCCTTATTGATCTTCTGCTTAGATGATCTGTCCATTGCTATGAGTGGGGTGTTACAGTTCCCTACTACTATTGTCTTATTATAGATTAGTTCCTTTATGTTTGTTATTAACTATTTTCTGTATTTGGGTACTCCCATGTTGGGTGCAAACTATTTACAATTGTTATATCTTCTTGTTGGTTTGTGCCTTTATTATTATACAGTGACCTTCTTTATCTCTTATTACAGTCTATGTTTTTAAAGTCTAGTTTGTCTGGTATAAGTACTGCTACTCTGGTTTTCTTTTTACATCCATTTGCATGATAAATATTTCTTCCTCTGCTCACTTTCAATCTGCAGGTGTCTTGAGGTCTAAAATGAGTGTCTTGTAAGCAGAATATAGATGGATCTTTTTTTTTTTTTTCCTTTAGATCCATTCTGATACCCTGTGTCTTTTCAAATTAGCCATGGTTAACCTTCATGGGTCATGTAAGGACCTTACAATAATATACTCCTGGTTCCTTCCATCTATGCTATTGTCATAGATTCTTCTTTGCACATGCCAAAACACCAACTACAGTACCATTGCTTTTTCTTTATACATTCAACTAATGTTTAGAGAAATTAAAACTTGTTTTTACCTGCATTTCCACTATTGCAACATTATTTCTTTTTTATGTGTGTATTAATTCAGATTTCTCCAGGAATCATATACCTTTTGTCTGAAAGACTTCCTTTAAGGTTCCAAGTCTGCTGGTAAATAGTTTTCTCAGCTTTTTTCAGAGAATGTCTTTATTTTTTTCTCCATTTTTAAAGTGATTTTTTTTCTCAGTATAGAATTTTGTGTTGACAGTTTTTTCTTTGGTTCTTTAAACATGTCACTCGATAGTCTTCTGGCTTGCATAGCTCCTGACAAGAAGTCTGCTTTACTCTTATCTTTATTTTTCTATATGTAATGTGTCTTTTTTTCTCTGCCTCACATCAACATTTTTTTACATGTTTGATTTTCAGCAGTTTCAGTATGGTGTGTCTAGGAGAGTGTGTGTATGTCTGTGTTATCTCTCCTACATTGTGTTCTGAGCTTCTTGGATGTGATTTATGTGCCTTTTGGAAACATCATTGTCCTTTTCTCTTCAAATTTTTTTGTGCCTGATTCTTCTTTTGGGGTTCTAATTATGTGTACTTTAGAATATTCATATTGTTTAACAGCTTTTAGATGCTCTGTTCTGCTTTTTCCCCCCAGCTTTTTTTCTCCTTATGTTTAGTTTGGGTAATTTTTACTGACATATTTTTCATCTCATTGAATATTTTTTCATCACTATAGAGTCTCCTAATGAGACTCTCTGCATTAGTTATCTATTGTGTAACAAATTACCCCCAAACTAAGTAGCTTAAAATAACCATAAGCCTATATTATCTTGGGAGTGCTTTGGCTGAGTGATTCTTGCTTGGAATTTATCTTGATGTTTCAGTTAAGACTTTGGCTAGGGTTGGTATTATCTAAGACTTGGTAAGGCTGGAGCATTCATTTTCAAGATGGATCATTCACATGGCTGCCAAATTAATTGATAGGAAACTGTGGTTCCTCCCCGTGTAAACCTCTCTATAAGTATGCTTGGATTCCTAATTAGGTGGCATTTGGCTTCCCCAGACAAGTGATCTCTGAGAGTACATGGTGAAAGCTGCAATAACTTTTATGACCTAACCTCAGAAGCCACATATGGTCATTTTTACAGTATCCTGTAGGTACACAGGTCAGGCCTATTCAGTATGGGTGGGAACTATATAAGGGCATGTATACCCGGAAATAAGAATCATTGGGGGCTGTCTTAGAGGCTGGCTACTATACTGTCAATGACAGTTTTTATTTTTGTCACTGTCATTTTCATTTCTTGCATTTCTGTTAGATTCTTTTTATACTTTCTGGCTCTCTGCTGAAAGTCATTTATTCACTTTGCTATTAGAGCACTTAACATACTGAATCGTAGTTACTTTAAATTCCCTGATAGTTCTGATATATGGGTTATCTTTGAGTGTAATTCTGTTAATTGCTTTGTCTCTTGACAAAGGGTGGTTTCCCTTGTCTTTTTGTGTTTCTCCTAATTTTTTACTGAGTATTGTGTATAGAAAATGAGAAATTGAGGTGTGCCTGGTGGTTCAGTCAGTTAAGCATCTGACTCTGATGTCTGCTCAGGTCATGATCTTTGGGGCATGAGATCAGGCCCTGCATCAGGCTCCAGGCTCTGTGGGGAGCCTACTTGAGGTTCACTCTTCCTCTCTCTCTGCCCCTGCCCCCACTTGCATACGTGCTTTTTCTCTCAAAATAAATAAATAAATCTTGAAAGAAAGAGAGAGAGGAAGAAAGAAAGAAAGGAAGGAAAGAAGGAAGGAAATGAGACATTGAGATAAAGCAGTATATATGCCTGGAAATGGACATGCCTTTTTTCTGCTAAGTTATTGGTATGGGAGTCGAGTCAATCTAGTGAAAAATTTAGTTGCAGTTATATTTTGTAATTTCGATGGTTACCTTCAGTTCAACCAGCTTCACTTTCCTGTAGCATTATCTTGTGCTTTGGGGAGGTTGGGTTGCTGGAGAGTGGTTTGCAGTAGTTGGTCTTTCTTCTGCCCCTGCTCCACAGAGGGGATTTCTCATCATGACCTTGTCCCTCCCCCAGAGGTAGACTGCTGTCAGTTGTTAGTTCAGCTTCAGTCTTAGGCAGGCTTTGTATACCTTGACTTCTGTGGTAGAACTTTCTCAGTGATCCTACCCCTTCTCCATATGGCAACCAAATTCTACCTTGTATGTTTGGTGAGAGTTATACAGAAGAGTTTTCTGCTCCTTCCTCAGCAGAACTTCTCAACCATGGTGCTATTAACATTTTTGGCTGGATAATTCTTTGTTGTGGGGGCTGTTCTATACATTGTAGGATATTTAGCAGCATCCCTGACCTTTACCCACTAGATGCTAGTAGCATCCTCCCTCCAGTTCTGATAACCGGAAATGTCTCTTGACATTGTCAACCCCTGGATGTGGACCACTGTTCTAATGGCATGGGTATAGGATCCTTGACCTAGGGTACTTATTTACTCCTCCTTCAGGGTAAGAGTTTTTTCTTTCTACCAGTTGTCTCCCAGTTGCAATGGGTCTTTATTTTTTTTTTTTTAAGATTTTATTTATTTATTTGACAGACAGAGATCACAAGTAGGCAGAGAGGCAGGCAGAGAGAGAGGAAGGGAAGCAGGCTCCCTGCTGAGCAGAGAGCCCAATGTGGGGCTCGATCGCAGGACCCTGGGATCATGACCTGAGCCGAAGTCTCGATCACAGGACCCTGGGATCATGACCTGAGCTGAAGGCAAAGGCTTTAACCCACTGAGCCAACCAGGCACCCCTGCAATGGGTCTTTAAAAGTTTGCTACCCCTCACCCAGTGGCTTAAGGCTTTTGTTCTATTCGGGAATCAGGGCTGGTGGGCTTTGTAGCTGCAGCAGCAGCCACTTGCCCTTTCCAGGCTTGTACCACTGATGAAGGTTCTCTCAGCTCTTCTGCCTGTTGCCTGTCTTTCTTGGGAACATCTGATGGAGGATCGCAGTGAAGAGCCTGTGAGTAGGAATAAACTCTGCTTTGGGTCTGTGTCTCCTACTGGTTTTTGTACCTTAATGCTAGCTCACACTTGGCTTTCAGCAATTTGTTAAACATTTGAGCTGACTTCTTACCTGTTTATATAGTACATGCTAAAACTTCCTCCCATGCTCCGCCACAGGTAACCTAACTTCCAGTCTCTCCTGGGAAGGACCAGTCTTTCCTTGGATTTCAAGACTATTTGATCAACTTGTAATATCAACTCAATTCAAGAAAAGTTAGGATTTTGTAATTTATCTGACATTTTCTTGTTTTTAGGATGGGAGTAAATTTCTACCCTGCTTTTACATCCTAGGCAGAAGTGAAGTCCTATAGCTACTTTATTACCCTTTTCTGTAAACTGAAACATAATGTTTTTATTTTAAAAAGGAAAAACATTTTTTCAGACATTTTACTGTTGTCCTAAGAATTTAAAAAGTGGTTCATGCTTGTTGGAAAACAATTAGAATCATAAAGATGCATATAAAGTAGAAAGTGAAATTTCTTTTTCCTTCATTTTGTAATCCCTAGAAATGAACATTATGAGTTTGGAGTTTTTTATCCTCCAAGAATTCTTGTAATCCTATATTATAGACTTCATTTTAATAATAGGATTCCATTATAATATAGTGTTTTGTAACTTGATTTTTGTACTTAATAATATATTATGACATTTTTTCCAGGTCCTTACATGCTGATCTACTTAATAGTGTATTTTCTGTAGTTTGGGAAATCATTTGTGAGTACACCATTCAATTAATAGCTAAGTAATATGTTTTCACAGTTGAATACTAGTGCATAGGAAATAAAACTGTTCAACACATTGAAATTATAGTTTGAATTTTCTGAGTCTTCAGACTATACTATAGAAGTAAGGGAGAAACATATATACTTAGTATTTTGTTGGCCTCTGAAAGTTTGTGTGCTAATAAAGCTAACTATAATACAAGGGTCAGCAAATTATTTATGTAAAAGGCCAGATAATAAATATTTTAGGCTTTAAGGTCTGAGTACAGTCTCTGTTGCATATTTTGTAGTTCTTCAAAATGTTAAAACCATCTTAGCTTGTGGGCCATGCAAAAATAAGCCATGGACTGAATTTGATCCAGGCAAGGGTTGTAGTTTCCTGACCCCTGCTCCAATATGTTGGAAATACTTTCTTTCTCCACCATTCTCTCCACTCTGCCTTGCCTTTCAGCACCCCTTCCTAATCCTAATCAATTTTAGTATAGCTTGGTTACCGAAAAGTATAAGCTCTGAAATTCAGACCTCAGCTCTACCACTAAATAGTGACCTTTGGCAAGGAACTAACTTCTCTGGCCTTCAGTTTTACCCCCTAAGAAATGAGGATGATAATGCTTGACTCATTGTGAGAATTACGCTGTTATTCACCAGATATGATCTTGAGAACTTATTATATGTCTGGTGCTATTTAGGAATAGCAAGTGCCTGGCCTCATGTAGTCTACAGGGGTATTCTGTGTTGATCAGGATACTTTTGGTTGCAAGTGACAGAAAATTCCGTTCAAAATGGCTTAGGGAAAAAGTAGGTTTTCTTGTTTGTTTGTCGTTGTTTTTTATTTGTGGGTTTTGTTTTGTTTTATTTGGCTTATGTAACTGAAGATTACAGATTTAGGCCTGCCTTCAACTGCACATGGATTCTAGTACTGGTCTACCCGGAATCTCTTTCCTTTTGGTGGTTCTGCTTTTCTTTCAGGGAGACTCTCACTATGAGGCAGCCAGAATGCCACTGACAACTCCAAATCTTCATTCTCTTGGCTCATTAAGCCCATTATGGAGAGCTTTTCCTTCCAACACCCACAAAAAAGTCCTGAGATTAACTGTGTACTCTAATTTGTCTTGTGCTCCCATCCCTGTAGCCCAAGGGATAGAAAACTTTGGCCAGAATGAGCCTGATGCTCATCTCTGGGAAAAGGTCATCCTCACGCAAGCTACATAGACTACATTAGAAGAAGGGGAAGCTGGAATAATGGATAGGCAAAAACATTTCCATTAGAGACCTTAAATCACCATACAGCTGTATAATTATTAACTCCATAGTTGCAACAAAGGTAAAGTGCTATGATGGTGTTCCCTGGGATGGCCTGATCCTGCTGGGTGGTAGGCAGGGGAAGAGACTTTGGCCTGAGCTGAGAAGGAAGTGAAGCTGTTTACTAGGCAGAAGGATTAGGGTGGGCGTGTGTAGGACAAGGAGAAAAACAGGTGCGAAGGGCCTCTGGTGGGTAATTGCATGAAAAATCTTACGTACTTAAAGTTGAAAGAGAGAGAGGAAAGTTAAGAGAAGAACTGGGAGATGGTCAGGCCTTGACTTAGACGACCTAAGAAGTATGTTTAGGGGTTTGATCTTTGGCTGAAAGCCATATTAAATGAGATAGAAAGAGATAATGAATGGCAAGTGCTTAGAACAGAGCTGAACCTGATAATGTGGTCTGTTAATAATCTTATTAACTAAGTATTTACTAAAATACTATTGGCATAGATATTCCCCCTTCTTTTCTAAACATGTACTTAACATTTATTTATTTATTTATAAATATTTTTAAAAATTGAGATAAAATTCACATAACACAAAACCATTTAAAATGTACAATTCAGTGGCATTTAGTACATTCATTCATCATGTTGTGCAACCATCATCTCTATCTAGTTCCAAAGCATTTTATCACTCCTAAAAGACTCCTGTATTCATTAGCAGTCATTCCTTATTCTCTCCTCCTTCCCAGCCCCTGGCAACCACAAGTCTGTTTTCTGACTCTGTGAATTTACTTACTCTGGATATTTCCTTTAAACAGAATCTAACAATATGTGATCTTTGTGTATGGCTTCTTAATTTTAGCTTAATGTTTTTTGACTTTCATCCAAGTTGTAGCATGATTCAGTGTTTCTTTTCTTTTTAGGCTAAAAAATGCTCCATTCTGTATATATACTGCATTTTGTTTATCCATTTATCCATTGATGGACACTTGAGTTGTCTCCACCTTTTGGCTATTGTGAATATTGCTGCTATGAACATTCATGTAGTATTTGTTTGAATCTTGCTTTATTCAGTTCTTTTGGATATACTTGGGAGTAGAATTGCTGGCTCATATGACAGTTCTGTTTAACTTTTTAAAGAACTGCAAACAATTTTTCACAGCAACTACACCATTTTATATTCTCACCAGCAATGTGTCAGGGTTTTAATTTCTCTACATCCTTGCTGACACTTATTTTCAATTTTTAAAAAAAGATTTTATTATTTATTTGACAGAGAGAGATCACAAGTACGCAGAGAGGCAGGCAGAGAGAGAGGGAGAAGCAGGCTCCCTGCTGAGCGGAGAGCCCGATGCGGGGCTCGATTCCAGGACCCTGAGACCATGACCTGAGCCAAAGGCAGAGGCTTTAACCCACTGAGCCACCTAGGTGCCCCTGTTATTTTACATTTTTAAAAAATTGTAGCCATCCTAGTGGGTATGAAGTGGTATCTCTTTGTGATTTTGATTTGCATTTCCCTAATGATTAGTGGTACTGAATGTTTACTCATGTGTTTGTTGGCCATTTGTGTATCTTTGGAGAACTGTCTATTCAGAATCTTTGTTCATTAAAAAATTTGGTTGTTTATCTTTTTGTTGTTGAGTTGTAAGTGTTTTTATGTATTCTGTATGTTAGGTGCTTTTCATATGTATATGATTTACAAATATTTTCTCCCATTTTGTGGGTTGCCTTTTCATTTTCTTGACCGCTTTTTTGTTGCATAAAGTTTTTCATTTTGAAGAGGTCCAATTTATATATTTTTCTTCTGTTACCTTTGATGCTGCTATATCTAAGAATCCATAGCCAAATCCAAGGTTATGAAGATTTATCCCTATGTTTTCTTCTAAGTGTTTTTATTTTTAGCTTTTATGTTTAGGTCTTTGATCCATTTTGAATTAATTTTTATATAAGGTGTGAAGTAGGGGTTTAACTTAACTTTTTCACATGTGGATATCCAATTTCCCCTCTTCTTCATGCATTGAACATCTTGTTGAGAATCAATTGACCATTGATGCATGAACGATATCTTCCTTTAAAATAAACTAACTATAAGGAAATAAACCTACAAAGTTAATTGGTATGCAGTCATATTGGTTTGTCTCATAGGTCTGTAAACTGTAAGGGTAAGAACATTATTAGAGTTGAATATGCTGTGGTAAATCAGAAACTAGATTAGTAAGGAGGAAGGGCAAAGCACTTTAACACCACCGTGGATCCTCAGTTTGCTCACTTTTATAATGGGGGTTTTGGACTTAGATGAGCTCCAAGATCTGTCCCAGATCTCTAATGTGTTTTTCTTTAATAAATAATTTACTGCCTGAATTCTGGGTTAGGTGTTGTACAAGAGGCTGGGGACACAGCTGTGAGCAAGTCAGGTGAGGACTTGTGGCCACTTGGAAGAACAACAACACCATGGTCTTTAGGCTTTGTCTCTACAAAATTAAATATTAGATCCCTAAACAAAGCTCGCTGGATAAATACATGAAAGGATAATGATTAGGGTTGCAGTCTGAAAACTCTGAACATGGAATAGAGAAATCAGAGTGCTGTCACCTCCTGGTTCAGTGCACGAGCTGGGATAAGGAGGGGCTGTGGGCTGATTGTAGAGAGCCTTGTGTCATATGGGACAGGCCAGCAAAGCATGCCTCATGTTCTGATCCTCATTTTTCTATTGGCCTAGTCGTTGTCCTCATACTTTGATTGTACTCAGAACTATTCATTTGAGAGGTTAATTTTTGTAAAGCATTTTAGGATGGATCTGTGGTATCTTTCAGCTTTAAGGATTTCTTTATTATGTGTTAAATCCTATAATTTATAGACCAGTGAATCTCAACCAGGGAATATTCAGAAATATGAGGCAAACATTTTCTTGTCGGAATGACAGGTTGTGGTACATTATTGTCATTTAGTGAGGGAAGGGATGAAGATGGTCAATGTCCTGCACAAGAAAGAAATGTCCTGCACACAATGCTATCAGTGCCTCTGTTGAAAAGCATCCTGTGGACAAAGGATATTCACCACCCTCCGGAGGCAAAATATAATATGTTACGTTATCATATATGATTTCCACTATATAGCAGCAGAAGGTAAATTGTTTTCTCATTGATATATGACACTGTTTCATAGCCATTTTTAAGGAATCATTGGTCTAGAAGGACAAGAATACTTATATTTTGGCTACAGAATCCCTGCTTTAAGCCCATATCAAGTAAAAGAAGTGATTGAGAGAAATGGTATCAGCAAACTAACTGTAAAACTTAAAATTTTCCTCTCTTTTAAAAGAATCTGAAGATAAGAAGCCAACTATGGAGCTCTTCTTGGAAAGGGTTGAATTTTCATTGTAAAACTTTGGTCTGGTCAGTGTTTTGAGGAGGGACTAATTTCCTTTTACTAATGAAAAATATGAAAACTTGCATAAACATTTGACTCTTTAAAAAGGCTATTACATCCTGCAGGGATTGGTTACTATGCCTAGAAAGTAATTTTTCTTTTTTATTTTTAGACAGGTAAATCAATAACAGGGAAGAAGAAAACCATCTTTCTGTAACATTACTGAATAATGTAATTTAGTTAGAACATCACAACAAAGCACAAAATACCTTCCCACCCTAACCTCCCGAGTTCTTTAGGCTGAATTTTTATCCTATGAGATCATTTTGGTTACTAGGTAAAAGCTTAATTTCTAGCCACTGTCCTTTATATGTTATTTTTAATAAGAAGGAAATACATCACTTCTAAGACCCTCCTGAATTTTGTTCCCTCCAGGTTTAGAACTGAATAGTCAACTGAATGTCTGATTAATATAGACCTGAGTGAAACTGATGTTTGCAGAGTGTGTCCAGGGAGTAAGGAGTGTATTGGCCTGGCCATAAGGCTGCTTTAAGGAAGGCAAAGAGGTCAAATTGTGTGCAGAGGGCTATGGAGTTGGGACACCAACTTTTATAGGTAATGGATGTGAGCTTTCCAAGGTATAGCATAACAAAAGCTATTTTGGGGGAAGGTTCATTTATCTGTTGTGCATCACAGCTTTGGAAGTGAAGTAAGATCATAGTACTTTGGGCCTGGGTTGTGGTTGTGGCAGTAGGGATGCAAGGGAGTGTAATAGTGGAAAGAGAACCATTCCTTGGCCATTCTTGGTTCTTCGAGCACTAGTGTCTCAGAACCTTGCCAGGTACCTGCCAGGGCTCAAGTGCTGGTTCATAAGGAGTGTATAATTCCCATGATTTAGGTACAAGCCTGCTTCATGCCCCCGTGGATCATTTGGAAGTATACTGCTTCAATGTTTTTACTTGCCAGGGGTGAAGAACATTCTTTTCTTCTGTACTTACTTCACAGCACAACTCTTAACTTTTCTCAAGGTTCACTCATATTTAGGTAGTGTGCCTGTAGGACTGTGCCTGAGTTCTTATTTTTTTGTTTTAGTGTATCTGTGTTTATCTTTAATTATTTGCTTGTTTTTTTTTTTTTTCTGTGTGGTATGAATAGCTTTGAAGATATAATATGAGCAAGGAATGGGAAATGTTATCATACCCATTTGAGAGTCAAGCAAGATTTACCCATAGTCTGTAATTATGTCTTTAGCTTCTTCTGAGGACTAAGTAGGATTTGAGAAAGTGATTCATTAGACTATCAGAAGACTGAAGTAAATAAATCTTCATTGCATTCAGTGTGATTGTGGCAAGGACTAAAAGTGGCCAGCCTTATACACTGTAGTCCCCCACAGTGTATAAGGCTGGTGCATAGTATATAAGGATTATGGTCCCCCATGGTGTTCAAGAAAGTCAGGGTTGGCACAGTTTATGGGCCCACAGGCCCTGTGGTGGTGAGTGAGGCAGTGGCCCTCAACTGTGCCCCAGACACTATGGGGCAGTTGTAAAGGAAACAATCATTAAGAAGATATTCCACAGTAATCTGTTATCTTGTGCCTTTAATTTCTGGACTTGATTATGAAGTTAAGTGTGCTGAGACAGAATGTGAAAAGGCTATGGGCTTTGATCTGAGCCACAAAGTGTGGCGTTAGGTTAGTGTCACTCTGAATCTCCACTTTACCTTTTGATTTGGGGATTTTTTCCTATACACCAAACTGCAAATAGTATAGAGTAAATTTTTTTTAAAGATTTTTTTATTTATTTACTTGACAGACAGAGATCACAAGTAGGCAGAGAGGCAGGCAGAGAGACAGGAGGGGAAGCAGGCTCCCCGCTGAGCAGGGAACCCGATGCGGGACTTGATCCCAGGACCCTGGGATCATGACCTGAGCAGAAGGCGGAGGCTTTAACCCACTGAGCCACCCAGGCGCCCCTAGAGTGAATTCTTTTTCAGAGTTAACAGTTATCTTCTTTTCTGATGTCTTTAAGTCTGGAAGGCTGAGTTGAGGTGTGTTACAACTTTAAGTTAGGTCTAGGGTGTTATTGCTGGTATAGACCTGATTTGTAAGAAGTGGATGGTGAGGTGACCTGTTTTCTCAGAGCAGTGTGGGAATATGCAGCTGTTGTTGATAGATAGTTGTGGCCTTTGACTTACTGATGAGCTAGGTGATGATGGAAAAGCATGTAGTCTAGCATGACCCACTACTGTATCCAAGGGCAGCCCCAGCAGACCCTTGTCATTTCTGAATAGAGTATCATAAGGGCGGGGTAGTCTGATGCTTGGACTGGAGTTGGTAGGGACAGAGCTGCAAATGGGATTGTGTGCTTCAAGTTCCACAACAAAACTTTTTATGAGTAGGGACTGATGCTCTTGAAGGTTCTGCTCTGTCCTCAAGCCTGGATGGTTTTCCTTCCAGGGTGCTTTAGCACATCAGCCATCCCTGTAATAAGTGTAGAAAGGGGAAAACCTGCCTAATTTAATTATTCTAATACCCATTTGTTGTATTTTTGTGTTTACATCGGTCTTCTTTCATGTGTAATTTTTTATAGGGTAATTATAGCATGTGTGTGGTGTGTGTGTGTGTGTATGTGTGTGTGTTTATTTCTTATTCTACTTGTTTCATATCCTACTTGTATTAATCAACATCTAACACTTTTCTGTTAGAGTCTACAGTTTTTCTAGTGGCTGTGTAAGAATCTATTGAGTGGATACATCAACTAAATCAAGTAACCTTTATCCATTTACATTAAGGTGATTACTGATGGGGAAAGACTTCTTCTTCTTCCTTTGCTCTTTTGTTGTTTTCTATATTTTGTCCCTTTTCCCTCTCTTGCTGTCTTCCTTTTTTATTTCTTTGTTTTCGCTTTGATTCCTTTCTCTTTTTCTTATGTGTATCTTTTATGTAGGTATTTTCTTTGTGGTTACCATGAGGATTACATAAAATATAGCAACTTATTTTAAACTGTAACAGCTTACTTCAGTTATATATAAAACTTCTCTTTTACATCCCCACTTTATGTTATCAGTGTCACAAATTACCTATTTTTGTACTTTGTTTACATTAACATAGTTTTGCAGTTAACAGTTATGTTATTCTTTCATCTTTTAAATTCTGTACTAGAATTGAAAATTATGTATGCATCCTCATTACATTTTGTATTTGTCTACATATTTACCTTTATCAGAAAGCTTTATATCTTCTTATGCATTCTTGCTCCTATCATTTCAACTTAAAGGATTCTTTTTAGTGGTTCATAGTGTTAAAATCCCTCAGCTTTTATTTACCTGAGAAGGTCCTACTTTCTCCTTCATTTTTTAAAAAAAGATTTTATTTATTTGACAGAGACACAGCTAGAGAGGGAACAGAAGCAGGGGGAGTGGGAGAGGGAGAAGCAGGCTCCCCACTGAGCAGGGAGCCTGATGTAGGGCTTGATCCCAGAACCCTGGGACCATGGCCTGAGCCGAATGCAGTCGCCTAACAACTGAGCCACCCAGGCACCGCTGCTCCTTCATTTTTGAAGGACAGTTCTGCCAGATACAATATCTCTTTGTCATCTTTTTCTTTTCAGCGCTCTGAATATATTGCCCTACTATATTCTGGCTTGTGATATTTTTGCTGAGAAATCTGCTGATAATTTTATGGGAGCCTCCCTTTATGTGACAAGTACTTTTCTCTTGCTGCGTTCAAGATTTTTTCTTTGTCTTTGAGTTGACAGTTTGATTATGTGTCATAGTGTAGGCCTCTTTGGGTTTGTCCTTGTTGGAGTCTTTTGACCTTTTTCTGAGCTTCTTAAGATGGTTATTTTGAATTATTTGTAGGGTAATTAATCTTTGTTTCTTTAGTGTTGGTTCCTGGAAATTTATTTTTTCCTTTAATTTGTTCATATTTTTCTGTTTCTTTATGAGCTTTCTTTTTCTTTTTTTCTTTTTTTTCCCCCTGTGATTTGTGCATTTGAGAAAACATTTGTGTTTTTTATAGGCTGGGAAAGACTTTCACTAATCAACCTGGGTAGAGATTCTGAGAACCTCTGAGGATGCATCTTCTCCTGGCTTGTGTGTGTAATTTCCCAATTAGAGAGGTTTGTCAATTTTTTAAACCAATTTTTCAAGGGCTTGTCATTTATTGCTCCTTCTGGAGTCTGTGTGCAGTACTGCACATTCTCTGGCATGACATTACACCCTTGAGCTCCCTTTATTCTCCCTTTATTCTCTCACCACTGAGTCCCCAGACGTCTAAAGTATGCCAGTTCACCATGTTTGTCTGAGTCAGATAAGACAGAAATCAGTCCCTCAGGCAGCCCCCACCCCCAAAAGCTAGAATTTCAGATATACATTCCATTTTTCTCTTTCCCTTCCAAGCCAGAAGCTTTTCCCCCTGATTGCACTAAGCTGTGCTAGCTTGGAGAAGGGCTATTTTAGATGAAATGTAGTGACTTTTCTTACCCATTTCAATGCACTTGTTCTCGGCTTTGTGCCGGAGGTACTGCAGCTTTCTAACTGGTTTGTGGAGTTGCCATGAAGGCTTTTTGGACTGTATATTGTTGTCAAGTTTTTGTCTCTGTGGGAGATCGAAGTGTGGGACTTCCTATTACACCATCTTGCTCATGTCACCCTGTAAGAGTTTTATAACAAAAGAAGCAGATCTTGATATCAGAGAGCATTCTGTTCCACAGCTCTAAATGAATCCATTTTTCCATGTTCATCTCTCTTTTATTCCTCTGGAGAGGCTCCTGCAACAGTGGAATTCAATCTAAATTAAATGTCATTTAGAAAACAGTGATCTTATTTCTACTTCTAGTACTTCCCTATTATAACTGAAACTTGGTCAATCATTCCTATAGATCATTCTTCCAGATTTTGAGTTACCTTTATAAGGGCACACTTATTAAAAATGGAAATCCTAGGTATAATTCTCTTTCTGGCTCTTAAAATTTTTCTGAGTGGCAGTGTAAATGCCCTTTACCCATTTAGGAGCACCCAATTAAGGGATGCCTTGGTGGCCTAGTCAGTTAAGCGTCTGCTTTCAGCTCAGGTCATGATCGCAGGGTCCTGTGATCAAGTCTTGCATTGGGCTCCTTGCTTAACAGGGAGCTGCTTCTTCCTCTGCCTACTGCTCTCCCTGCTTGTGCTCTTTCTCTCTGACAAATAAATAAATAAAAATCTTAAAAAAAAAGTGCACCTAATTAAGAATGTTTGATTTTAAACTTACAAATATTAGGTATGTTAACCTTTAAAATCCTTAGTAAATTGGTAAATGAAAATTGATACTTTATTATCCAAATTTGTAATGATAAACATGTCATTGTTCTAACATTGGCATTCTTAATTTGGTTTCTAAAATTCTATAAAACCGAGTGAGCAACTGTCCTTTTCTCTAAACCTAAAAAAAATGGAAGCCCAAATCTCTGTTTTAAAGGACACTGTAAAGTTCTTTTGGAAAGATGGGGATGATACTTTAGTAAAAACTGGAGAGTTGAAGTAATATTGATTATATATTATATAGATATAAATGTAAACCTAGATATCTATCTAAACCTACCTCTCTGTAGATGGAAACTTAATTGTCCTTTATGCCTTTGAACTTGTAGGTTGTTAAGTTAAATGCCCAAAGTAAAAATAAGCAAGTGTCTAGCAAAATGTTTTCATTTTGTGAAATCTGTTAAATGAAATATATAAATACCAACTAAGGAAATAATATTTTTATCTAATCACTCAGTTGACAACATGATAAATGCATTTGAAAGTAACCATGGCATAGATATTTAATGCTTGGAAGATAGTAAATACTTTTGCAGTTGTAATATTGGCTTCTAGTTTTTTTCACTTTGCCGATGAAAGTGGTCATTATTGGTGGGTGGTCATTATTTACCAAACATTAGATACCATGTACTCTACAGAACACATAGAGTCCTGTCTTTTTAAGAAGTATATTGTAAGGCATATGAGGGAATCTGGGAATTTAATATTAGTAAAAAATAAGGAACACCTGGGGCAACACTCCATGCTGGTAGAAGTCCAAGGGACCCCAGCATTTAGGAGGGAGTGCTGTGTAAGCATCCCAAGATTGTTTGTCTCGCCTCCCACTCTTGGGTTTCCTACTGCTTGCCTAGTGGCATAGGCACCCTGAGATTCATATCTGTTTACTCTGAACTGCCTTGGTTGTGTTTATTTTCATTGGAAAGTCAATATTCAAAGACTTGTTGCTCAGTATATCTGTTTGAACAACTGGGGAAAAAAATCAAAAGGTTTCTTTCAAGTTGGTGACTTTCACCTTTTGGGAGTTGGGTTGTGCTGTGTCAGTCCCTATTGCCCAGGGGAAATCTTCCTGTCGTTCAGAAGCCCTGGTTATTAGCAAGCAATGAATTGCACATTTGTGGGAGGGAATGTGTCTTGGATACTTGAGTAGCTGTTACTGTTGTCTTGGCTGAGGAGGCAGCTGCTGCCTGTTGCCTCTAACTAATAAGAAAGATTATGCGTGAGGGTGGAAGAGGAAGAAAGATGTGCCTGCCTTCTGCTTGCCCACTTTGGCATTCGCAGTGAGCGTGGTACAGGTGACTCAGGGTGAGGCAGTGTGGCCTTCCCAGAGAATACCTTACACCTTTTCCTGCTGAGGAAATATACACAAGCCTTCCCTGAATAAAGAATCTTTTCCTGCTATTTATTAATATGTTGCATGGACTTGTCTTGGGGACTTTTTACATTTCCTTGCTTTGCTTACAAGTTCAAATGAGCTATAGTGTCCCTTGCCACATAAATTGGTAGGTGGGGGGTGGGACTCTTTTTCCTCCAAGGATCCTGGGTATCTCTCCATGACTCTGAGCATTGCCAGAGCAAGCCCTGCATTACTGGGGGACCCTCCCTACTCCCCATTTACCCAGGGCCTCCCAAGGCTGGCATGGCTCTTCTTTCCTCTTGGCCAATGAGCCACTGCTAATGGTGAGAACAGTACGTTGATCCCTTATCATTTACCAGTCTTGTGTCTCAGGCTTTACACATAATCCCATTCAGCCTTCACAACAACCCTGTGAGGTGGGTACTATTATTATTTATTCTGTACCTGTCTCTCCCAACCCCACCCCATTTATTGTAATCTCCATACCTTGGGAACATTTTTGGCTGTTTCACGTATTGCTTGATCCCCAGCACCTAAAACAGTGCCTGGCTTATGGTAGGAACTTAATATTAACATTTGTGGATGACTCAGTGGATTGTCTGTTTACAAATGAGATATTAAAAACCTTACCCAAGAGCCCACAGATAATAAGTGGTAGTGATTCATTTGGATTCAGGTCCCTCATACTGTTAGGGTCTCTTGCCCCTTGTAGGGGAAGGTGGGATGGGCTTGGGAAGAGGGAGTACAACAGGGCCTGAGAATATGGAGAGCGCCTTTCCCCAGCACTCCTGGGCAGTTCAGCCTCCTCTCTCTTCTTGTCTGGGTCTCTGCCCCTTCCCCACACCTTAGTCCAACACTGGACATCCTGCAGGCTAGACAGAACTTTCTACTTTCCATCCTTGGAAGGAGGTACAGCGAGATGACTTTGCTTTCTGCTGCCCCCTTTTCTTGTGTGTTTTTTGGAGAAGCAAGGTGAGCTCCAGGGCCACAGAGGGCAGTGAATATCTGACTGACTGCACCAGGGTCACGACACTTGACTGTTAGAAGCTGGAGAAGACAGACCAGGAGTTGGAGTCGGTTTGACCATGAGGCAAGGCAGCCTTGTTCCTGGTCCTTTGGGAGGCGAAAAAGAAAATCCCAAAGTTGAGAAGGACAAGGTTGCGAAGCTGCCCCCTTCCCTCTACTCAAAGTAAAGGAGGTTGGGGCAAGCCTGGGCAGGCAGTTGGTAGGTGAGGGGGAAAGATGGGAAAGGATCTTTCCAGAAAATCCCCCTGGGCTGGGGTATTGGCTGTGAATGATGTGGGAGGGGAGAGGAAAGTGTCACATGTCCCCTGTGGGTACAGCTGAGCCACAGGTACCCCTGTCAAAACAGCAGAGGCCCAGCAGCTTGGGGTCCCTGCTGAATCTGAGGGGCTGGGAGCACTTTATTTCTTCCTAAGTTTATGATCATTCTCTCCTTAAGCTGACCCTTGAAACATTCTCTCTGGTTGTGGTAAAATATTACTGATGACAGTCAATTACATGATTGGAATTCCATGCAGTAATTATTCACATTGAGACATGGGCTAGGCTAAATTTTTGTAAGTCTTTGATTGTAACACAAAGCTTCATGTTTTTAGCGTTAAAGCTTCATGTGTTTTTAGCTTTATGAATTGGTTGCTTGTGGAATATGGCCCACAAATTTTTTTTAAAGATTTTATTTATTTATTTGACAGACAGAGATCACAGGTAAGCAGAGAGACAGGCAGAGAGAGAGAGGAGGAAGCAGGCTCCCTGCTGAGCAGAGAACCTGATGCGGGGCTCAATTCCAGGACCCTGAGATCATGACCTGAGCTGAAGGCAGAGGCTTTAACCCACTGAGCTACCCAGGCGCCCCTGATCCTTACAGATTTTTAAAAAAGGTTTTATTTATTTATTTGTCTGAGAGAAAACACAAGCCAGGGGGAGTGGCAGGTAGAGGGAGAAGCAGGCTCCCCACTGAGCGGTGAGCCTGACCTGGAACTCGATCCCAGGACCTTGAGATCATGACCTGAGCCAAAAGCAGCCGATTAACCCACTGAGCCAGCTGACATGCCTGATCCTTACAAAAGTTTCTGTGAAATGTTATATTGTGCTTCCCTGCCTCTGCCTTCACCAAGGGTTTTATCCTTCACTATATTTGTTCTTTTTTTTTAAAATTTTTTATTTTTTATAAACATATAATACATTTTTATTCCCAGGGGTATAGGTCTGTGAATCACCAGGTTTACACACTTCACAGCACTCACCATAGCACATATCCTCCCCAATGTCCATAACCCAGCCACCCTATCCCTACCCGCTTCGGATCACTACATTTGTATCTTTAGGGTAAATACCCAGTAGTGCAATTGCTGGGTCATAGGGTAGTTCTATTTTCAACATTTTGAGGAACCTCCATGCTGTTTTCCAGAGTGGTTGCACCAGCTTGCATTCCCACCAACAGTGTAGGAGGGTTCCCCTTTCTCCGCATCCTCGCCAGCATCTGTCGTTTCCTGACTTGTTAATTTTAGCCATTCTGACTGGTGTGAGGTGATATCTCATTGTGGTTTTGATTTGTATTTCCCTGATGCCAAGTGATGTGGAGCACTTTTTCATGTGTCTGTTGGCCATCTGGATGTCTTCTTTGCAGAAATGTCTGTTCATGTCTTCTGCCCATTTCTTTTTTTTTTTTTTTTTTAAAGATTTTATTTATTTATTTGATAGAGAGATCACAAGCAGACAGAGAGGCAGGCAGAGAGAGAGGAGGAAGCAGGCTCCCCGCTGAGCAGAGAGCCCGATGCGGGGCTCGATCCCAGGACTCTGAGATCATGACCTGAGCCGAAGGCAGCGGCTTAACCCACTGAGCCACCCAGGCGCCCCTTCTGCCCATTTCTTGATTGGATTATTTGTTCTTTGGGGGTTGAGTTTGCTAAGTTCTTTATAGATTTTGGACACTAGCCTTTATCTGATATGTCGTTTGCAAATATCTTCTCCCATTCTGTCAGTTGTCTTTTGGTTTTGTTAACTGTTTCTTTTGCTGTGCAAAAGCTTTTGATCTTGATAAAATCCCAATAGTTCATTTTTGCCGTTGCTTCCTTGCCTTTAAGTTGCTGCGGCTGAGGTCGAAGAGGTTGCTGCCTGTGTTCTTCTCAAGGATTTTGATGGATTCCTTTCTCACATTGAGGTCCTTCATCCATTTTGAGTCTATTTTCATGTGTGGTGTAAGGAAATGATCCAATTTCATTTTTCTGCATGTGGCTGTCCAATTTTCCCAACACAATTTATTGAAGAGGCTGTCTTTTTTCCTTGGACATTCTTTCCTGCTTTGTCGAAGATTAGTTGACCATAGAGTTGAGGGTCTATTTCTGGGCTCTCTATTCTGTTCCATTGATCTATGTGTCTGTTTTTGTGCCAGTACCATGCTTTCTTGATAATGACAGCTTTGTAATAGAGCTTGAAGTCCATAATTGTGATGCGACCAACTTTGGCTTTCTTTTTCAATATTCCTTTGGCTATTCGAGGTCTTTTCTGGTTCCATATAAATTTTAGGATTATTTGTTCCATTTCTTTGAAAAAGATGGATGGTACTTTGATAGGAATTGCATTAAATGTGTAGATTGCTTTAGGTAGCATAGACATTTTCACAATATTTATTCTTCCAATCCAGGAGCATGGAACATTTTTCCATTTTTTTGTGTCTTCCTCAATTTCTTTCATGAGTACATTATAGTTTTCTGTATATATATTCTTAGCCTCTTTGGTTAGGTTTATTCCTAGGTATCTTACAGTTTTGGGTGCCATTGTAAATGGGATTGACTCCTTAGTTTCTCTTTCTTCTGTCTTGTTGTTGGTGTAGAGAAATGCAACTGATTTCTGTGCATTGATTTTATATCCTGACACTTTACTGAATTCCTGTACCAGTTCTAGCAGTTTTGGAGTGGAGTCTTTTGGGTTTTCCACATATAGTATCATATCATCTGTGAAGAGTGATAGTTTGACTTCTTCTTTGCCAATTTGGATGCCTTTAACTTCCTTTTGTTGTCTGATTGCTGAGGCTAGGACTTCTAGTACTATGTTGAATAGCAGTGGTGATAATGGACATACCTGCCGTGTTCCTGACCTTAGTGGCAAAGCTTTCAGTTTTTCTCCATTGAGAATGATATTTGTGGTGGGTTTTTCATAGATGGCTTTGATAATATTGAGGTATGTGCCCTCTATCCCTATACTTTGAAGAGTTTTGATCAGGAAGGGATGCTGTACTTTGTCAATTGCTTTTTCAGCATCTATGGAAAGTATCATATGGTTCTTGTTCTTTCTTTTATTAATGTGTTGTATCACATTGATTGATTTGCGGATGTTGAACCAACCTTGCAGCCCTGGAATAAATCCCACTTGGTCGTGGTGAATAATCCTTTTAATGTACTGTTGAATCCTATTGGCTTGTATTTTGGTGAGAATTTTTGCATCTGTGTTCATCAAGGATATTGGTCTGTAGTTCTCTTTTTTGATGGGATCCTTGTCTGGTTTGGGGATCAAGGTGATGCTGGCCTCATAAAATGAGTTTGGCAGTTTTCCTTCCATTTCTATTTTTTGGAACAGTTTCAGGAAAGTAGGAATTAGTTCTTCTTTAAATGTTTGGTAGAATTCCCCCGGGAAGCCGTCTGGCCCTGGCCTTTTGTTTGTTTGGAGATTTTTGATGACTGTTTCAATCTCCTTACTGGTTATGGGTCTGTTCAGGTTTTCTATTTCTTCCTGGTTGAGTTGTGGTAGTTTATATGTCTCTAGGAATGCATCCATTTCTTCCAGATTGTCAAATTTGTTTGCGTAGAGTTGCTTATAGTATGTTCTTATAACTGTTTGTATTTCTTTGGTGTTGGTTGTGATCTCTCCTCTTTCATTCATGATTTTATTGATTTGGGTCTGTTCTCTTTTCTTTTTGATAAGTCTGGCCAGGGGGTTGTCAATCTTATTAATTCTTTCAAAGAATCAGCTCCTAGTTTTGTTGATTTGCTCTATTGTTTTTTTTGGTTTCTATTTCATTGGTTTCTGCTCTGATCTTTATGATCTCTCTTCTCCTGCTGGGTTTAGGGTTTCTTTCTTGTTCTTTCGCCAGCTCCTTTATGTGTATGGTTAGGTTGTGTACCTGAGACCTTTCTTGTTTCTTGAGAAAGGCTTGTACCGCTATATATTTTCCTCTCAGGACTGCCTTTGCTGTGACCCACAGATTTTGAACCATTGTATATTCATTATCATTTGTTTCCATGAATTTTTTTCAATTCTTCTTTAATTTCCTGGTTGACCCATTTATTCTTTAGAAGGATGCTGTTTAGTCTCCATGTATTTGGGTTCTTTCCGAATTTCCTCTTATGATTGAGTTCTAGCTTCAGAGCATTGTGGTCTGAAAATATGCAGGGAATGATCCCAATCTTTTGATACCAGTTGAGACCTGATTTAGGACCCAGGATGTGATCTATTCTGGAGAATGTTCCATGTGCACTAGAGAAGAATGTGTATTCTGTTGCTTTGGGATGAAATGTTCTGAATATATCTGTGATGTCCATCTGGTCCAGTGTGTCATTTAAGGCCTTTATTTCCTTGTTGATCATTTGCTTGGATGATCTGTCCATTTCAGTGAGGGGAGTGTTAAAGTCCCCTACTATTATTGTATTATTGTTGATGTGTTTCTTTGATTTTGTTATTAATTGGTTTATACAGTTGGCTGCTCCCATGTTAGCGGCATAGATATTTAAAATTTTTAGATCTTCTTGTTGGAGAGATCCTTTCAGTATGATATAGTGTCCTTCCTCATCTCTTATTATAGTCTTTGGCTTAAAATCTAATTGATCTGATATAAGGATTGCCACCCCAGCTTTCTTCTGATGTCCATTAGCATGGTACATTGTTTTCCACCCCCTCACTTTAAATCTGGAGGTGTCTTCGGGTCTCAAATGAGTTTCTTGTAGGCAACATATAGATGGGTTTTGTTTTTTTATCCATTCTGATACCCTGCGTCTTTTGATTGGGGCATTTAGCCCATTAACATTCAGGGTAACTATTGAGAGATATGAATTTAGTGCTATTGTATTGCCTGTAAGGTGACTATTACTGTATATTGTCTCTTTTCTTTTCTGATCTACTACTTTTAGGGTCTCTCTTTGTTTAGAGGGCCCCTTTCAATATTTCCTGTAGAGCTGGTTTGGTGTTTGCAAATTCTTTCAGTTTTTGTTTGTCCTGAAAGCTTTTTATCTCTCCTTCTATTTTCAATGATAGCCTAGCTGGATATAGTATTCTTGGCTGCATGTTTTTCTTATTTAGTGCTCTGAATATATCATGCCAGCTCTTTCTGGCCTGCCAGGTCTCTGTGGATAAGTCTGCTGCCAATCTAATATTTTTACCATTGTATGTTACAGACTTCTTTTCCCGGGCTGCTTTCAGGATTTTCTCTTTGTCACTAAGACTTGTAAATTTGACTATTAGGTGACGGGGTGTGGACCTATTCTTATTGATTTTGAGAGGGGTTTTCTGCACCTCCTGGATTTTGATGCTTGTTCCCTTTGCCATACTGGGGAAATTCTCTCCAATAATTCTCTCCAGTATACCTTCTGCTCCCCTCTCTCTTTCTTCTTTTTCTGGAATCCCAATTATTCTAATGTTGTTTCGTCTTATGGTGTCACTTATCTCTCGAATTCTCCCCTCGTGTTCCAGTAGCTGTTTTTCTCCTTTTGCTCAACTTCTTTATTCTCTGTCATTTGGTCTTCTATATCGCTAATTCTTTCTTCTGCCTCATTTATCCTAGCAGTGAGAGCCTCCATTTTTGATTGCACCTCATTAATAGCTTTTTTAATTTCAACTTGATTAGATTTTAGTTCTTCTATTTCTCCAGAGAGGGCTTTTATATCTCCTGAGAGGGTTTCTGTAATATCTTCCATGCCTTTTTCGAGCCCGGCTAGAACCTTGAGAATCGTCATTCTGAACTCTAGATCTGACATATTACCAATGTCTGTATTGATTAGGTCCCTAGCCTTTGGTACTGCCTCTTGTTCTTTTTTTTGTGGTGAATTTTTCTGCCTTGTCATTTTGTCCAGATAAGAGTATATGAAGGAGCAAGTAAAATACTAAAAGAGTGGCAAAGACCCCAGGAAAATACGCTTTAACCAAATCAGAAGCAATCCCAAATCATGGGGGGAGAGAAAGGGGATAAAAAGAGGTTCAGAAAAAAAAAATTAAAAAGAGAAAACTAATAAGGAAAAAATATAAAAAAGAAAAAATATATATATATATTAGATAAACTAGTTAAAAAACATTAAAAAAGAAAAGGTTAAAAGTTAAAAAAAATTAGCAGAAGAAGAAAAAAAAATTGAAAAAAAAATTAACTGCAAGACTAAAGAATCATGGGGAGAAAGCCATGATTTCCGTGCTTTGCTTTCTCCTCCTCTGGAATTCCGCTGCTCTCCTTGGTATTGAACCTGCGCTCCTTGGTAGGTGAACTTGATCCTGGCTGGATTTCTTGCTGCTCTTCTGGGGGAGGGGCCTGTTGTAGTGATTCTCAAGTATCTTTGCCCCAGGCGGAATTGCACCGCCCTTACCCGGGGCTGGACTGAGTAATCAGCTTGGGTTTGCTTTCAGGAGCTTTTGTTCCCTGAATGCTTTCCGTAGAGTTCCGGAGGACGGGAGTGAAAATGGCGGCCTCCCAGTCTCCGGCCCGGAGGAGCCAAGAGCCCGGGGCCCCACTCCTCAGTGCGCCCTCAGAGAACAACTCCCAATTACTCCTGTCTCCCTGGCCTCCGGCCATGCTCTGAGCTCACTGAGCCTGTGACCGGTTCAAGGTAACCCTGAGCTGAGAGCTCACTCCTAGGCTCTGTCTCTGTAGCTGGCTTCCCCGTTCTAATACCAGCAAGCTCTGCGACACTCAGACAACCCTGATCCTTCTGTGACCTGCGGGAACCTGAGGCCACGCTCACCCCGCATGGGCTTCACCCCTGTTTAGCCTCTGGAGCGATGTCCCTCAGCGGAACACACTTTTAAAAGTCCTGATTTAGTGCTCCGTTGTTCCGCCTCTTGCCGGGCACTGGCCCCTACCCCCGGGGTCTATCTTCCCGTTGCTTTGGATTCACTTCTCCGCCAGTCCTACCTTTCAGAAAGTGGTTGATTTTCTGTTTCTAGAATTGCTGTTCTTCTCTTTGATCTCCCATTGGATTTGTAGGTGTTTGCAATGTTTAGATAAGCTATCTAGCTGATCTCCAGCTACCTTATGTAGTCTCAGCCTGCTACTTCTCCGCCATCTTGACTCCTCCTCTATATTTGTTCTTCTGTAGTAAAGCCCACATTATTTGTGATGGGGCTTCGGGAAGCTGGGCTGTGTGGGCCACCTTGGGAGAGACCTTGGAATTGGCCTTTGTCTCTGTGCCATGTGTTCCCCTATCCGCTGTCACAGGCTTGGTCTGTGAGTTAACTAGGACTCCTCCAGCTCTTCTAGCGTAGGGACAGTTCAGAGGCCGCCGGCTGGTACCCAAGGGCTGAATCTGGCCATCTGCAGTTTTAAAAATATTTTTTTTGTTTGAGTGACTCACTTGTGTTTAAAAGTCAGGGAATTTCTGCATAAAATATAGATTTCTACTAGTTCTTCAGAATCCAGTTATCTGCTAGGATGCCTCCCTTTCCCTGCAACAACCCACCGTCCACATATGGTACTGGCTTCTTGGGAACTGGGAGACTTGGGAAGTGTTGCAATAGAGTTTCCCATGGAAGAACTTTAGCTTCTTTCTCCTCACTGAGGCTCTGTCCTAGGGTTTTTTTTTTTTTTTCCCAGAAAAATTAGATTTTTTTTTAATTTCTTTTCAGTGTAACAGTATTCATTGTTTTTGCACCACACCCAGTGCTCCATGCAATCCATGCCCTCTCTAGTATCCACCACCTGGTTCCCCCAACCTCCCACCCCCCGCCCCTTCAAAACCCTCAGATTGTTTTTCAGAGTCCATAGTCTCTCATGGTTCACCTCCCCTTCCAATTTCCCTCAACTCCCTAGCCATCCTCTTGTCCCCCCTAAGGAAGAATAATGTAGCCAACAATTGTATAGGAAGTTTAGAAAACAGGTTTGCTCATCTCTAACATGGAGATGAGCATAGAAACTTCCTCATAAGGCTCTAGAGATTTGGAAATGGTCTAATACAAGTAAAGGGCTTACAGAGTACCTTGCATGTTGTGTTAGCGATGGTTGTCATTATTACTGATGGGGGTGGAGGGAAGGAGCATTTATAAATTTAATTTCCTATATAAGCATTTCCGTCAGTTAAGATTTCTTTTGTGTTTTCCATGTACATGTTTTATTATAGTACATAGTTGTCATTACAGTGGGTGTGGAGGTCAAGTGACTTGCCCAGAATCACTTAACATTCAGTGGGGGATTGGGAGTCACACTGGTTTTTATGACTTCTGGTTCAGTGTTTTGTTAGTTTTAAGCTGTTTTGTTCTGTAAAACTGTTTTTCTCACTTTTAGGTCACTTGTGGATATGCTCAGTGAAGAGTTGGGATATTTAAAAGTCTGATATCCCCTTATCTGTAGATGTGGTCCAGTCTTAAAATGTCTATAAAGGACTGCTAACAAAATTACACCGTGCCTTTACATAAGCTATTGCGTTGTTGGTGTATCTCACTAAAAGCAGGAGCAAACTGAATGTCAGAAGCACTTTCACTGTTTTTAATTGACTGAAGGAGTTGTATCAAGGGACTTCCTGGTCAGAAAGCATTATCAAGGTTGCTTTGAAAAAGGTGAAAAGTCTCCTCTCCTCTCCTCTCCTCTCCCCTTCCTCCTTTCCTTTCTTTTTAGAGAGAAAGAGTAAGCAGTGGGGGAGGGGCAGAGGGAGACAGAGAATCTTAAGCAGACTCCACGCCCAGTGCGGATCTGGCTGCAGTACTTGATCTTAGGACCTTGAGATCATGACCCTGAGCTGAAGCCAAGAATCAGATGCTTAACAAACTGAGCCCCCCAGGCACCCCAGCTGAAGACGTTTTCTATTCTAGGCTATGGTGAAGGTGTCTGTGCACAGGACATTTTTGTCCTGAAGGAGTGTTTTTATATTCTTGAAAGTTGTAAAGGCTTTTCTAAGCATGAAATGGAATCTAATGCGGAAGTGACAGATCTACTTTAGATTAAAATACTTCTTTGAGGCATATACAGTAAACAAATTCAGCACATGGCAGAATGGGAGAACATTTACAGCAATAAAAAAAGTTTTTAAAAGGCTAATCTACAAAATACTGCCACAAATCAAGAAAGATACAAGAAACCTTGTGGTAAAATGATCAAATATGAATTGCTGATTTACATATAAAATATATATAGAGAGGCGAGTAAAAGTATGAAAATCTAAGTCTTTATTCCCCCATCAAGTTGGAAAAATCAAAGATTGATGACAGTCTGGTGAGTATATTCTTATCTACTCTGGGTGGATTTGAGGAGATTAGGGATAATTTCCTAGGACAACCATAGCAAATAATCACAAACTTGGTCACTTAAAACAGTGGATTTAAAAAACAAACAAACAAACAAACAAAACAGTGGGTTTATTTTCTCATAGTACTGGAGGCTAGCTGGCGGTCCATACACCCTCTGAAGGCTCTAGGGAAGCATCTGTCCTTGCCTCTTCCTTCCTTCTAGTGCTTGCTGGTATCCTTGGTGTTCCTCAGCTGGCAGCTGCCTCACCCCAGTCTCTGCCTGTATTACCAGGTGGTTTTTTCCCCAGTGGGTCTCTTCTGTGTCTCTGTGTCCATATCTCCCCTCTCTTTCTATTATAAAGACACCAGTCATTGGATTTGGGGTCCTCACTAATCCAGTATGATCTTATCTTAACTCGGTTATGTCTGCACAGGTCTTATTTCCAGATAAGGTCACACTCACAGGGACCTGGGTAAGGACTTTAACTTATCTTTTTTTTTTTTTTTTGGTGGGGTTGTGTGCACAAATAACCCACAATGCACTATTTATTTAAATAGGCACATTCTATAATTTCATCCCTAGGATTCTGCCCTATGAAAACAATCTCCATTTGCACGAAAGTATACATTCAAGGCTGTTTATCATAGCACTGTTTGCAATAATAGAAAACTTGAAACCACCTGTCTTTCAAAAGGAGTGTAGAAAACCACAGTTTTATGTAATGGCATATTACACAGCTTTGAAGAAGGAGGTAACTCCATCTATACTGATCTAGAAAGACATCCCTTTAAGGCCAGAGAGCAAAACTATAACTCCCCACCTCTCTCTTTTTGTCTGTCTACCTGGCCTGTTGCTGTTTGTAAGGAGGGACTAATTGCATGCATATGTCTTTAAGATATGCCTGTGTTATCAAGCACAGAAAAAGTTATGTAGAAATTCCACTCGGGGGATTCATTGGCAGTAGTTCTCTAAAAATAGATCAAGAAATGAGGAGCATCTCTTTTCATAATGCAAATGGCTTTTTCTTATGATGTCCTTGACAGGCTTTGTATTGTTAGGTTGTTTTGTAGAATATATTGAGAAGTTAAAATTTTTTTTCTGCTTTGAGATATTGATATGATATGGAATTTATTGAAGGTAAATTCTTGAAGGTATATTAGTACTCATTCACAAACACTCTTATTTTCTCATCAATTATGAAAAAAATTTTAAAAACAGAACAAAGAACATATTCGCCTATTACTTTAAACTAACAAACGCCCAATATTTTGTTTGCTTAGAAAGAAGAAAATTTTTTTTTTTTAATTTAAGGATTTATATCCATGGGTTACCTGGGTGCTCAGTTGGTTGTGTCTGCCTTCAGCTCTGGTAATGATCTCGGGGTCCTGGGATCGAGCCTGACTTCCAGCTCCCTGCTCAGCAGGGAACCTGCTTCTCCTCACCCACTCCCCCGATTGTGTTTCCTCTCTCGCTGGGTCTCTCTCCGTCAAATAAATAAATAAAATCTTAAAAAAGAGAATAAAGAGTTATATTCATTTATTTGGGAGAGAGAGAGTGTGTAAGCACGCACAAGCAGGAGGCAGAGGAAGAAGCAGACTGCCCACTGAGCAGGGAGCTGGAAGCTGGGCTTGATCCCAGGACCCTGAGATCATTACCAGAGCCAAAGGCAGACACTTAACCAACTGAGCCACCAGGCATCCAGGAAGTAAAAATCTTTTTAAGATGAATCTTTCTCTCATTTTTTTGAAAAAATAAAACAGTGTAAATATAATTGCATTTTCTTGTGAACCCTTCCCTGATACTATTTCTCCTCATTCTTCCTTCCCTAAAGGCAACAATTATCACAAATTTGATGGGTATTATTTCTGTCTATACTTCTGTACTGTTCATACATATTTTTGACAATTAATTAAATAAGTTTTGCATGCTTTAAAGCTTTATTTAAATGTTACATGTAATTTTCATAATGCATATGTTCATATATACAGTAATATATGTATTTCTATAACTGCCTTTTTCACTTGTTTTATGATTTTTGAGATCTGTTTTTATGAACATGTTAACTCCTTTTCTAACTATTTTTTATTACAGTTAATATGAATATGTGACAGTTTTTACCATCTGTTTGATGGATACTTAGGTTGTTTTAGCTTCTTGCCAGTAGATGTAATGTATCACGTAGAACTTTGTGTAGCCTCCTGGCGGACATGTGAGAGAGAGAGTTCTTTGCATATCTATTCAGAAGTAACATTTCTGAATTGTAGGATTTATGCATCTTCAGCTCTACTAGATATTGTCGTACCATGTGTCATGTTGTTGTAATGTCCAAAGTGGTAGATTGTTTTACATATTTTCCAGCTGTATTGAGTCTTCATTTTTCCACACCCTCTTGACATTTGGTGTCATCACAGCATTTAGTTTTTGTTAATCTGAGTGTGAAACAATAAATAGGTCATGGTTTTAATTTGCATTAAGTGCTATTAATTATTAACTGCCAGTTAGCGCTAAAATTAAGCAACTTTTAATATGTTGTGTTGTTGGTGAATTGAGTTTTCCTGTTCATATCCTTTGGCCATTTTCCTATTGGATTATTTATTGTCTTCTTATTAATGAGTGCTGTTTTAGAGATCTTGGTTTCTTTTCCACTAACACCTCTCCCTGATGGTTTTATATCCATATATAACTCCCTCATGCTGATTTTGGTAATATTTTTTGTCTATTTTGGATAAACTTTTAAATTTTTGGCCTAAAGTTATACATAGTACAGAAACAATGTTCAAATCAGCAGTTACACTCTCTTCATTTCCTGTGGCCAACAGTATGAACCATAACCTACCTCGCTCCACTGTTTTCCTTGATGTCTCCCCTCTATACATTTTCTTTTACAGAGTGAAGATGTATGTACACTTAGGCACACAGAGATCATTTTGGACAGTCTAAGGGTCTGGTATCCTTGTAGGCATGAAATTATGCTAAAAGATCCAAGGCAGCACTTCTCCTTTCAGTTGGATAGGATTTAGTCAGCAGCCAGTACTGAGGAATCTCTCAATGAGAGCCAACTTTCGATTTCTGGACTGTAACTCTCATGTTGGGAGACTGTGGCCAAGTCACTCTGGAAACTTTCTAAGCTGCATCTCCTATCTGAGCTAAATGACTTGGGGCACACAGAGGGAGCATATCTGCTCAAGTTGTCACCCATCCTTGTTCAAGGAACGGGTAGGAAAGCCTTTCAGTTTGCAAGTACATGGCTCACGTTTGCCTTTGGGAAACCTCCACCTCCCCTTGAAGTAAGTGGGATTTGAAGTAAATGTAACACATAGCTCAGAAAGGGGATGGTAAAATTTCTCCAGCCTGTTGGAGGATGAGGGGAAAAACTCATAAGACACGTTATTGAGATCTTGATAATAGTTAGCTTCCCTCAGAGTGACATGCAAGCGGTCTTCTTACATTTTCTTCCTGAGTAAAATCAAGCACTGTGTCCTAACTAAACTTTACTTGGAGTGAGCTCTTCATGCTTCAGTGATGGGAAATTAGCAGATTGCAAACCAGTTTGTACAGTGCTCTGAATTTTTACTGAAAAATGCTGTGGGAAAAAACACAAGTGCCAATAATGATTATCTCTTGGAGATGGAGTTTGAATGATGTTTGTCTTTTCCCTTCATATTTTTTAAAAATTTTAACAATGAACACCTGTTACTTTTGGAAAAATAAATACATGCTGGTTTTTCAAAGGGCCTCACATGTGGGATCCTCTGGTAGATGCGAGGTGCACAGGTCACCACAGTGCTTGCTTCTTCTTCCTTTTTTTTTTTTTTAAAGATTTATTTATTTATTTTAGAGAGAGAGGAGAGAGAAATCGAGGGAGCAAGGGGTAGGGGGCAGAGGGGGAGGGAGAGCCTTGAGCAGACTCCACACTCAGCACAGAGTCTGATGCAGGGCTCCATCTCACAACCCCAAAATCATGACCTGAGCCAAAACCAAGAGTTGGACACTTAACTGACTGCATCACCTGGGTGTCCCTGTGCTTGCTTCCATGCAGTAGTCAAGCCCTTAGTCGATGCACAGGGATGGGGTCAGGTCCCAATCCCGTTCCCTGCTAGTTAAATGAGATTTGGCATGTTAATTCACCTGTGTGTGAGATAGATTTCCCTTTCATAAAACATAGATAATATCAATACATGATTGTCCTGAGGATTAAATAACAAGGTACAGAAAGTACTTACCACATACCAAGTACTGTTTGAAATGCTGGTATAAGTTAGCATGATAATGACTTACTTTTAGAGTTTCTTTTGCCAACTTTTTTTTCTTCTCAGTATTTCTATTTTTGTTGTTTTAGCGAAGAACAACTAAGAAGGCAGAATGGGAATTGCATTCTCTAGGATGTAGTCCTGTGTTTCTGTTTCTCAGAGCCCTAGTGACTATGAAGGGGTGATCACATTTTTTTCTTCTAGGTATTTCTTTTTCTATTTTAGCATATGACAAAGAGGAAGGAAAAAAGGAAATGAATTGCCCAGTAGTCCTGCGGTTCTGTTTCTCAAAGCCCTGGTACGGTGAAGAGGTGAATGACTTTTTTTATTGAGGTACAATGGATATACAACATTATAAACATTATATTAGATGCAGCTGTACAACATAATGATTCAACATTTGTATATATTGCGAAATGATCACCATAATAAGTCGAGTTAACACCTGTTATCAGAGTTACAGACTTTTTCTCTTGGATGAGTACCTATGCGTTTTTACATCTGAGTTCAATTTAGGCAACTTTGGCTGTACTTCTCATTATGAAGGCTGTGTGAATGCACAATTCCTACAAGTATTAGAAAAACCATATCATATACCCATTGCTTTAGGAAGGAATAAATTCAGTAGCCTCCTTGCCTGTAGTTAACCAGAATTAGGTGAACTGCCAAACCTGAGGCCCCACCCAGCCCTCCCTTCAGAGAACCTTGGCTTTAGGCAGTAGCCACAGGCCTGCACAAAGCCAAGTGGGTGAAACTTGTGATCTTTTTTTGAAAACGTGGCCAAGAGTGAAATAAGCATTTAGTTATTATTTTAAACATAGGCTGCAGAATGGCTTGCATTGCTATGTAATGGCATCCCAGGTGATGGAGGCTGCCAAGGAAACGTTCCCATTGCCAAGTCTGTGAGAATATCACTGTCTTCCTAAGAGGCCTGGCTGGATTCCAGAACCCTCTTTCGGGCAGTGCTCAAACCTGTCTTAGTTTATTTTGTTGTTCTGTTTTCAGGCAATAGACTTGGTCATTGCTTTTACTATGTAAGTGCTGAAAGGGTATCCTAAATATCCACCTACTCCAAAGACAGTCATCTGGATCCTGATTCTCTGGAGATTGCCACAGGCACCACCATCTGCCTGTTCTCCTAAGCCAGAAGCCTGGGAGCCATCCTCACCTCATCCTTTTCCTGGCCTCCCACTTCCAGACCCCCCACATCCAACAAATGATTCCACTTCTTGTAATGCTTCTGGAATCCATCTCTCCTCTTTTGCCCTTGCTTTAGATTCTTTCTAAATGGTCATTCTGATCAGTCATTTAAAACCCTTCAGTCATTTCCTACTGCCAACAGAATAGAAGCTGAGCTTCTTGGTGTGGTCTGCAAGCCTTCTGTGATATGTTCCCTGCCTCATCTTTCGGTAAGGGAGATGACTACCAAACTGAACACTTCTGAGGGCTGTGAACACACCTGTGCTTTGGGAAAAGTCCTGTTCCACTTATGCAACTGACAAGGCTTTCTGTGAGGCCTTCTTCAATAACTCTTCTCTTCCACTCCTCCCCTGCTCTCTGCAGAATCAATCAGGTTTTATGCCACCACTGAACCACCTACATGATTTTTTTATGGGATAAATCATGCTACAATGTGGCAGTTTATTTGGGTGTTTCTCTGTTTGGCTAAGATCTACTTGAGGGCAAGACGATGTCAGCTTGATATTTGTAATGCCAATGTTTGCCCTGTGCTCAAGTCCATTGTCTAAAGAAAGATTGGCCTGTGGAACTGCCATCTTTTTAATAAAGATAAGCAAAATTTACATATACCATATATAAAAATAAACACATAAAAATAAACAGGAGATGGATTAAATGAATTAACATTTTTTTAAAATGCTAAAATGTTTTAGAAGATAGTACAGGTCCTGTAACACTGGAATAAGAGGGACTTTCCAAGTGTGATATGAAACCTATGGACTTAGAGGAACAAATGTAGGATTTGTAAAATTTCACCTCTGTTAGACAAGAGATTCTGTGGACAAAATCAAAGGATAAGTAACAGACCAGGAAAAAATATTTACAGTGTCCAGATCATATTGAAAGAAATCTAAATAAAGGACCAAGAACCCAATATAAAAATGGGCAAACAATAGGAATTAGGAAATTCACAAAAAGGAAAACCAAATGGTCAATAAATGTATGAAAAAATGATGGTATTCAGGGAAATGAAAAATAAAACAGCTGGCTATGGAAGTCAAGACGGTTACTACCCTTGGGGAGGTCCTCATGCAACAGGACAGGGGAGAGCTTCAAGGCTACTAGAAAGGATTTGTGTGCTGGTTACCCAATATGTCCCCTTCGTGAAAACTCTTGTAGCCACACACTTGTTATGTGTACATTTTCCTGTATGTATATTACTCTCCAATAGAGTGTTTACTTGCTGGAGTCTCAGAAAAGAGTAGCTGCGTGGTGGGCACCTGGGTGGCTCAGTCGGTTGGTTAAGGGTCTGACTCTTGATCTCAGCTCAGGTCTTGAATTCAGGGCTGTGAGTACAAGCTCCACATTCAGCTCCACATAGGGAATGGAGCCTACTTTAAAAAAAAAAGAAAGAAAGAAAGAAAGAAAGGAAGGAAGGAAGGAAGGAAGGAAGGAAGAAAGAAGAAAGAAAGAAAGAAAAAGAAAGAAAGAAAGAAAAGAAAGAAAGAAAGAAAGAAAGAAAGAAAGAAAGAAAGAAAGAAAGACACAGTTGCCTATTATTTTGCCTCTGAGATTGGCAAAGATGAAAAAGATAGCATCCAGTGCTGATGAGGGAGGGGCTGGTGAACTGGGTTTTCTTTTCCATTGTCATTGGGAGTGGTACCACCAGTCCCTTGGTACTACTATCTTTTGGGAGGGATTATTTGTCAACTAGTTATTTAAAAATAAACTATTGGGGCACCTGGGTAGCTCAGTCAGTTAAGTGTCCAACTCTTGATTTCAGCTCAGCTTATGATCTTAGGGCTGTGAGATCTTAGGTTGAGATTGAACAACTTTTTTGAAAGTAGCTTTTGAGAAATTTCTCCTGTAGCGTCTTGGTTGTAACTGCTGGTGAAATGGATGCTGGTGACAACCTTGGCAACAGATTTGCAGTGAGCAAGAGGCCACTGCAAGAACTGGGCCCAAAGTTATACCATCCAGTATCGTCATGTGAACCCACGTGACTCTTCTGTGCCTGCAACTCACTAGGGCTGGTGTTGGGATGTGTTGTGAAGTATAAAATTCCTACTGGATTTCAAAGACTTATTATGGGAAAAAGAAAAGGATGTAATATATCTCAGTAATTTTTAATATTGATTACATGTTGAAATGACAATATTCACATCTAAGGAGGAAAATAAAATATGTTATTAAAACTAAGTTCACACAATTATTTTTACTTTTTTAAAAATGTGGCTGGGAAAAAATTAAGAATTGCAGACATGGCTTCTGTTCTGTTTCTGTTGGATAGCTGGTTTATAGCTTGAGACCTCAGAGCTCTCCCTGGACCAGTCAGGACTGGTGCTGATCTCCTTGGGTGGGCCTTCCCTTTTGGTTATTGTTTACAGGGAAATACCACTCATGCTCCTTACCTTTGTACATTTGATCAGCTGTCTGCCCAGAGTAGTGTACTGTCCTTCTGCTAGCACATTTGCTTTCAAACATCTGAGACTATATTTGAGTTGGAGTATCTGTGAATGTGCTGTATTAACATAATATCAAAAATGCTACTGATTGTAAGACATCTTCTAATTTCAGAAACATTAAGGAAAAAATGTGCAAATTAGATTAAAGGATATAAAGTATTTTTCTAACCCTTGACCTATTTGGTGCTAAGGGTTTCTTCTTCTGGTTAGTCAGTAAATGAATAAACCATATATTCCTGTAACTCTTGGCAAAGACCTTTAGGATTGATTGAATCCATATTTATAAAGTTGAGAGTCTGGCTGTGGGGGCAGACTGCCTGGCTCAGCTTTCACTTCTGCCCCTTGTTACCCCTGGTGGCCTGAGCCACCAGCTTGTACGACCTCTGTGTGCTTCGATTTCACCCTCTGTACAGGGAGGATAATAACGGTGCCCATGACCATCTGGGGTTCATGAGAAGTGAGGAAATGTGTGGAAAATGAGCTCATTTGTGCAGCACTTGGAGGGGTGGCCTCACTTGCACGCTTTTGAACGGGGAGTATGTTATCCCCATTTTATAGACTGGGGAGCTGAGTTGACTGAGGTTATATATTTAGTTATATATACATCAAGATTTATCATATTTTCACATTTTTTTCCTAACTCTACGAGTAAATTTAAGATTTCTAGTTAAGTAAGTGCTCTAGGCCTAGGCCTATTTTTGCATCGCTATCCTGGAATTGGATGGATGTTGCATTTTGTCTGGACTCGTTTCCACATTAGCTGTTCTCACAAATTTAGAGAGACCATTCAGATTCACCCAAAGTCTTACAAATTGAGGTTTGAGAATTATTTTGGTGTGGCAGGGATTGTTTTAGGCCTGGGAGTTCTGTGAGCATGCCTAGTCCCTGTGTTAGTCAGAGCCCTGCAAGGAGACAGAAACCACATCAGCATTTGACTAGGGACAGCTTAATAGGAGAAATTATTAACTAGTGATAGGGGATTACCTTCTAAGAGAAGATCAAAGTGAACAGTAAGGAACACCCTTGGGCTGAGGGAGAATGCCAAGGAAGGAGTCCCTAGCCTAGGGCTTAGGTGCAGACTTGCTGGAGGTGTGGTTATGGCCCAGTGGATGGAGACATGCTCTAATTTTCTGTGCCTTCCTGGTCTGTAGCTGGTCTGAAGCTGTGGGCGAGGCTGGGCAGCAGGAAATCTTGAGCTGGGACTGGGAGCAGGAAACCTCCTGCCAGGGTTCTGGTGAGCTAAGGGGGCAAGCAGCCCTGGATATTGTGCATGCATCCTCCTGGCAGCCTGTGTTGAAGAGCGGGGAGAGGATGCCCTTCTCCCCACAGCATTCCTACTGACAGTGGCACAATCCACTTTTCATCTGCCTGCCTTCTGCTGGTGCGGAGTTTCTTCCTCCCACATCTGGTTTTTCCGAGAGTCCCTTACCTGTCTGTCCTCCATGAAAATGATTTTCCTGTCCTGGGTTACAGACGAGGGTTGTAGAAAGGCCATGGAGAGTATGGGGTGGGCACAGGTGAACATAATAGGAGAGTAGCTGACTAAGAGAAGAAGAAACCTGGGGTAGGAAGGAAGGATATTCTGAGAGGTGAATACTTCTACAGTGGGTGAATTTTGAAGAGAAGAGAGGGAATAACATATTGTGTCATGGGAGAGAAGACGAGAGGTGAAGGTAAGGTGAACAGGAAGTAACATGTTTTAAAGTGTGGGTGGAGCTGAGGTGGAAGAGTGTGAGTGGTAGGTAAGTGGGTCAGGGAGAATTGGGAGGTGAATAGGCAGTGAGGTACAGAAATTTTACTTTTGTAAAAACAGTACTCATGTATATTTGATGAGAACTTATGATTTTCATTAGATCTCTTAGGGATATTTTAAATAATATATACGGGTTGATTTGGACTCTCTTCAACATGAGTAACTGATTGATTCTGTACACATTGGTCCCCTTTGCTTAGAGCAGGGGTGGGAAACTCAAATCCTCCAGCGGCCTGGCTGGTGACATGAAGGGTAGCTTGGTTAGATTGAGCAGCAGTGAACTGGCATCCCTTCCAAAAGGGACAAGTGGCATTCATCCTCAGGAAGGACATCTGGTATTGGCTGGTTTTCACTTTAACCAATCAGGCAAGAGATCACACTTTTTATTTCTGATTTTTAAATTGTGGTTCAGATTTTCTTCATCATATTGTGAGTATATGTGACCTCTGGTCACAGTGTTTTAAACAATTAATCCTTTTTTGAGAGTTATAGTTCCCTTTGAGAACCTTTATATCTTCTTAGCCACCTTTCAAAAATTTTTAATTAATTAATTATTATTTTTATTTTTATTATTGTGTTATGTTATTCACCATAAAATACGTTAGTTTTTGGTGCAGTGTTCCAAGATTCATTGTTTATGCACCACGCCCAGTGCTCCATGTAATTCATGCCCTCCTTAATATCCACCAGCAGACCAACCCATCTCCCTACCCACCTCTCCTCTAAAATGCTCAGTTTGTTTCTCAGAGTCCACAGTCTCTCATGGTTTGTCTCCCCCTCTGATACCTCTCCTCTAAAATGCTCAGTTTGTTTCTCAGAGTCCACAGTCTCTCATGGTTTGTCTCCCCCTCTGATTTCCTCCAACTCACTTCTCCGCTCCATCTCCCAATGTCCTCTGTGTTATTCCTTATGCTCCACAAGTAAGTGAAACCATATGATAATTGACTTTCTCTGCTTGACTTATTTCACTCAGCATAATCTCCTCTTTCAAAGACTGTTCCTCTGGGGCTAGTAACAGGTTGTTTTGCTATATCATCCACGTATCTATCTATCCATCCATCCATCCATCCATCCATCCATCCAACCATCAATTGTTATTTTGACCATGATTTAGGGAATGTTAGTTTTATATCCAGTCTTTATTACAAAAACACATTTTAGGTAGTAGGGGGAGGTATAAGAAAGAAGTGACAATTAAACATAACCCAAGACTGTCCAGAGAAAATGATGGCCCAGGATTTTGTTGTATCATATTCTAATCATTTTCCCAGATTTACATAATATGAATAGTAATAAAAATGGAATCTCATTATATATATTGTAAACTGTAGAAAATGTTTAGTTTTAAATGAGAATATGCATTGGGAAAAAGCATACACAGCACTGACATCTTAGGTGTTGAGATTATGGGGCAATGGTGTCTTGGGTAGTGGGATTATGGGCGTTTTATGTCCTTATTAATATGCCCTATCTAAGTCTTCTAACAATGGCCCTACAACATTCTTTTGAAAAAAATTAAAGAATTCATTTTACTATTTAAGTGTGGTTTGAGAAGCAAACTCTATTTTAAAGAGAATGTTTTTTTCTTTCCCCAAGATTTTATTTATTTAGAGAGAGATAGAGAGCACATGTGCATGTGCAAGTGGGGGGAAGGGCAGAGGGAGATGGAGAGAATCTCAAGCAGACTCCTTGCTGAACATGGAGTCCAACTCGGGACTTGATTTCATGACCCTGAGATCATGACCTGAGCCCAAACCAAGAGTCAGTTAACCAACTGAGCCACCTAGGCACCCCGAGGATAGTTTTTTTCTTTTTTTTTGTGTGTGGATATATATATTTTTTAATTAATTATTTTTATTAACATATAATGTTTTATTTGCCCTAGGGGTACAGGTCTGTGAATCACCAGGCTTACACACTTCACAGCACTCACCATAGCACATACCCTCCCCAATGTCCATAACCCAGCCACCCTCTCCACACTCCCCCTCCCCCCAGAAACTCTCGTCTGTTTTGTAAGATTAAGAGTCTCTTATGGTTTCTTTCCCTCCCAATCCCATCTTGTTTCACTGAAGACCAGCTCATCTGTAACACAGATGGAGGAAGCAAACCCAGAGAGCCAGTGGGTCTGAATCAGGGGGATGAGGCTGCTGCAGACCCTGCTGATTCAGAAAGCAAGATCAGCCTACTCAGTGTGTCCTAGCTCTATCTACTGAGAAGGAGGGTAGCCCTCCTTCTCAGTAGATAGAGCTAGGAAATATATGCATCCTAACCCATATATACACACATACCTATTTTTATTTCTGTATCTAGTCATATATGTGTTAAAAAAAAAAAACAGAAATCACAAGTTCATATGATCATGCCTCTGACATCCATCCAGCTCTATTAGTTCATCCTAGCCTCCTGTTTCTTTATCTGTTCTTTGACAGTGAAATACTCGCTCTCATTATCTATGATATATTTATTTGTTCAACCCTGTATGCATACAAAGTTGTTTCAAAACTGCTAACCCACACCTGACAAACTGCCAACTCCAGCATAGTGTTCTGCACGGTTCTTGTCCTTTACTTTAAAGTAGTCAGGAAAAACACTGTTTCCCAAAGTTACTTAAGCCAGCTCCTTCCTTACCCACTTGTCTCAGGGCAGTTATGTAATTGATTTGTAAAATAGTTGGATTCATTTGCCACAGCCTGAAATTCATTTTGACTCCCCCATATCCTGGATGCTTTTTTAAAAAAAATGTATTCAAAAAATTCATTTGTTGGTACATATAGTGCTGTGGGTTTTGACCAACATATAGTTTTGTATCTGCCCCCATGATTCCTTACAGAACAGTTCCATCACCCCCAAATGATGTCACTTCTTAGTCAAGGCCATAGCTGATCATTTTCTATCCCTATAATTTGCATGTCTCCTCTCCCCCTCCAAGGTCATGTTAATAGAATCATATAATCTGTAGCCTTTTGGTTTTTAGCTTCTTTCCTTTAGCAGAAAGGGTTTAAATTTCATTCATGTTGCTGTGTTGATCAGCAGCTTATTTATTTTTGTTGGGGAGGAGTAATCCTTTGAAAGGTTATATAGTTTCATTTACCCATTTATCAGTTGAAAAGCAGTTGATTTGTTTCCATTTGGGGATGATTTTTTAATAAAGATGCTGTAAACATCACATAGGCTCTTATATGTACATAAGTTTTATTTCTATTAAGAGTGAGATTGTGCATTAGGTTTAACTTTATAAGAAACTGCAAAACTGTTTTCCAAAGTGACTGTGTAATTCTGCATTCCCATCAGCAGTGTAGAGTTCCAGTTGTTCCGCTTCCTTGTCAGCGCTTGTTATTGTCTTTTTTTCTTTTCCATTCTAATTTTATTTTATTTATTTTTTTAAGATTTCATTTATTTGAGAGAGTGTGCACATGCATGGGCATAAGCGGGGGGTGGGGGGAGTGGGGGCAGAGGTAGAGGGAGAAGCAGACTCCCTAACTGAGCAAGGAGCCCAATGTGGGGCTCAATTCCAGGACCCCGGGATCATCACCTGAGCCCAAGGCAAACACTTAACTGACTGAGCCTCCCAGGTGCCCCTCTTTTCCATTCTAATCAAAACACAGCAGTATATCATTGTGGCTTTAATTTGCCTTGCCTAATCACTAATGATGAGGATCATTGCACATGCTTGTTTGTCATCCATATCTTTTATTAAGTATCTGTCTAGATCTTTTGCCTATTTTGAAAAAGATTAGATTATTTTCTTATTGTAAAGATTAGGGAGGTCTTTATATATTCTGGATACAACTTCTTTCTCAGAAATATAATTTACAAATACCTCTCCTAGTCTGTAATTTGTTTCTTCATTTTTTGTAACAGTCCCAGAATAAAAGTTTTTAGTTTCAAGAAAGCCCAATTTATCAATTTTTCCCTTCACATTTCTGATATTGGTATCTTATTCTAAAAATTCTTTGCCTAATCCAAGGCCACATAGATTTTCTTCTCTGTATTATTCTAGAACATCTGTAATTTTAAAATTTACATTTTTGTCTATGATCCATTTTGAGTTAATTTTGTATAAGATATAGAGACCAAGGCTCATTTCTTTGCATAAGGAAAGTCCAATCATACCAGAACCATTTGTTGAACACCATTTGTTGTTTTCTCTGTTGACTTGCCTTTGCAACTTTGTGAAAAACCAGCTGTCTGTGCTTCTGTGGATCTGTCATCTCCGGGCTTTTTTATATTGTATTGACCCATGTATCAATGTAACAGTATGTGCCAATCCTACTTTCTCTAAATTACTGTAGTTTTTTTTTTAAATTTTTTAAATTTATTTTCAGCGTAACAGTATTCATTGTTTTTTGCACCACACCCAGTGCTCCATGCAATCCGTGCCCTCTCCAATACCCACCACGTTTTGAAATCAGAAAGTGTGTCATCTAATTCTGTTCTGTTTCAGAACTGTTTTGGCTATGCTGGTTCCCTTGCCTTAACATATAATATTTAAATGAAGCAGTTTGTTGATTACAAAACAACCTTCAGAATTTCTACTGGGATTTTGTTGAATCGGTAATCAGGTTGAGGAGAAGTAATATATTAACACTGTTGAGTCTCTCAATTCATAAACTATGGTATATCTATCCACTTTATTTATATCTTCTTTAATTTATTTTATCAACATTTTATAGCTTTCAACATACAGATACCTAATGTATTTTGTTAGATTTATGCCTAAGTAATTCTTTGTGTGTGTGTGATATTGTAAATGGTATTTAATTTTTTAAAAAATTTCAGTTCTTCATTGCTACAATATAGACATATAGTTGTTTTTCTTTTTATGTTGACTTGATCTATATCCTGCTATCTTGCTGAACTCATTTACTAGTTCTGGAATTTTTCGTAGATTCTTTGGGATCTTCCATGTAAACATGCATGTCTCATTTAGAGACAGTTTCATTTCTTCTGTTTATTTGCCTTTTGTCTTTTTCTTGCCTTGTTACACTGGCTAGGCATTCCAACATGATGTGAAATAGTGGCAAGACATTCTTGCCTTCTTTATCTTAAGATAAACGTTTTTGGTTTTTCGCCATTAAGTATGTTGCTAGCATAGGATTTTGTAGTTTCCCTCTATCATATTAAAGGAGTTTTCTTGTATTCATAATTTACTGAGAGTTCTTTTTTAATTTTATTAATGAATGTTGAATTTTGTCAGATATTTTTTACATCTTAGAGATGAACACATGAGTTTTCTTCTTCTGTTTTGGTGGTTTGTGTCTTTCAAGTAATTGGTCTATTTGATCTAAGTTTTAGGATTTCTTGGCATTAAGAATTGTTTATAATATTCTTTTATTTTTCCTTTAATGACTATAGGACCAGTAGTGAGCTACCCTCTTTCATCCCTGTTATTATAAATTTCCGTATTCTCTTTTTTTTAATTGACCAATCAGCCTTAAATTTTATCAATTCTATTTTCCCCCAAAAATACACAACTTTGATTCATTGTTTTTTTCTCCGTTGTTTTTCTGTTTTCAATTTCATTGATTTCTCCTCCTAATTTTTTGTATTTTTTTTAAAGATCTTATTTTTATTTATTTGACAGACAGAGATCACAAGCAGGCAGAGAGGCAGGCAGAGAGAGGAGGGAGCAGGCTCCCTGCTGAGCAGAGAGTCTGATGTGGGGCTCGATCCCAGGACCCCAGGATAATGACTTGAGCCCAAGGCAGAGGCTTTAACCCACTGAGCCACCCAGGTGCCCTTTGTCTTGTATTTTTAATTCATTTTTTCTTCTAATATTTTTTTAAATTTAAATCCCAGGTAGTTAACATTAATAGAGTGTTATTTGTTTCAAGAGTAGAATTTAGTGATTCATCAGTTGCACACTCTTCCCCTATTTTTATTATTCCTTCTTCTGCTTTCTTTGGATTTAATTTGCTTTTGTTCTATTTTCTTAAGTAGAGGTATATATTAAAGTTTTGAGACCTTTCTTTGTTATTAATGTAAAAATTTGATGTTATAAGTTTCACTTACAGCTCTGTGTTAACTGAATCTAATGAATTTCAAATATTGTGTTTCCATTTTCATCAAATTCAAATATTTTCTAATTTCTCATGAGAATTCCACTTTGATATGTGGATTATTTAGAAGTGCTTGTTTAATTTCCAAACATTTGGGAGATTTCCCATATATTCTTCTGTTGTTGATTTCTACTTTACTTGCGTTATGTCAGAGAACATATTTTGTATGATTACCGTCATTTTAAATTTAACATTTGTTTCATGGCCCAGAATATGACCTGTCTTGGTGAATACTCCAGGTGCACCACGAAAAAAGTATGCATTTAGCTGTTGTTGGATGATTGGTCTATAAAAGTCAAGTAGATCAATTGATTGATAATGTTATTCAGATCTGCTAAAACCTTACTTATTTTCTGTCTACTTATTCTGAGAGAGAACTATTGAGGCTTCCCATAATAATTGTGCATTTGTCTATTTTTTTTTTAAGATTTTATTTATGTATTTGACAGAGACACAGTGGGAGAGGGAACACAAGCAGGGGGAACTGGAGGGGGAGAAGCAGGCTTCCTGCCAGGCAGGTTCCCTAGCCTGATGTGGGCCTCGATCCCAGTGGGGTCATGGCCTGAGCTGAAGGCAGACACTTAACAACTGAGCCACCCAAGGCGCCCTGCATTTGTCTGTTTTTCCTTTAAGTTTTCACTTAATGTATTTTGTAGCTCTGTTATTAGGTATATAAACATTTAAGATTATTATATCTTCTTGAAAAATTGACACCTTTATCATTATAAAATTCCCATCTTTATCCCTGATGGTATTTCTTATTCTTAGATCTGCTTTTTGGATATTAATATAGCAAATACCAGTTTCTTTCATTAGTGTTTGCTGGGAATACGTTTCTTCATTCTTTTACTTCTACTCTATCTAAGTCTATATACTTTAAATAGATTCTAGATAGTTTAGAGTTGGATCTTGCTTTTTTATCCAATCTGACCATCTCTGACTTTAATTGGCTTGTTTATTTTCTTTTGTTTTGTTTTGTTTTATTTAAAAGGTTGTATTTATTTTTTTTGACAGAGACACAGTGAGAGAGGAAACACAAGCAAGGGGAGTGGAAGAGGGAGAACAGGCTTCCCGTGGAGCAGGGAGCCCGATGTGGGCCTTGATCCAGGACCCTGGGATCATGACCTGAGCCAAAGGCAGGGGCTTAACTACCAAGCCCTTCAGGTGCCCCAGCTGCTGTGTTTAGACCATTCACATGTAATGTGATTTCTGATACAGATGACTTAAAAGATACCATTTTCTTAGCCATTTTCTTTTTCTTCCATTTATTATTTTTTTCCTGCTCTTGTGTTGATTGTGTTAACTGAATATTTTTTGATGCTATTTTATCTCCATTATTGATTTATTACTTATAGGATTTAAGATATAGATCTTTAATCAAAGGTTACATTTTAATGTTATACTGCATCACATTCCTGTACAATCGTTGGTCTGCCTTTACTTTTACATGGTCATTTACAATGCATTGCTAGGACTTCCAGTTTCCAGTTCACATGTAAGGAGCTTGGGAGTTGCCACTCCATCCTAACAACAAGAAAAAAGCTGAACAGACTGAAAAATCAACACTCTTCATGTATATATAAGAGAAAGAAAAACACAGGGAAAACTGCAGGATTGGAGAAACAGACAAATACAGGAAGTCATGGCTTACTGAAGCAGAGACTCATGAGTGGAAACCACCATGGGAACCATGCTGAAATGGGAAAACCTGAGCATTTATTAGAGCAGGTCGTATGATCAGCCATAAAACACACTTTAACAAATGTAAAACAATAGAAATCATGAAATGTCTGCTGTCCTATCACAATGAAATTAAACTAGAAATGAGTAACAGAAAGATAACTGAAAAATCCCCAAGTACATAGATAATCAATACATTTCTAAATAACACATTGATCCAGGAAAAAATTTTCAAGAGAAATTTTAAAATATTTTGAACTAAATGAAAATGAAAACACTGATTATTAAAATCTGTGGGTTGCAGTGAAAGTAGTAATTAGAGGGAAATTTGTAGCATTTATTCCATTTCCAGTGTTCTTCGTTTCTTTGTGTGGATCCAGTTTTCACTCTGGTATCTGTTTTTCTTCTTTCTGTAAACTTTCCTTTAAAAATGATTATAGACTAGGTCTGATGGGAATGAATTCCCTGAGTTGTTTTTCCTCAGTAAAGTTTTTAAAAATTTTTAAATTTTTAATTCTTATTTTATTTTTTCAGTGTTCCAATATTAATTGTTTATGCACCACACCCAGTGCACCATGCAATACATGCCCTCCTTAATACCCACCACCAGGCTCACTTAACCTCCTACCCTTCTCCCCTCCAAAACCCTCAGTTTATTTCTCAGAGTCTGCAAGTCTCTCATGGTTCATCTCCCCCTCCAATTTCCCCCAATTCACTTTTCCTTTCCTTCTCCTAATATACTCAGTAAAGCTTTTTTTCCCTTCATTTTTGAAAGATAATTTTTTTGGGTATAGAACTCTGGGCCGACAGGTTTGTTTTTTTTGTTGTTGTTGTTTGTTTGTTTGTTTGTTTGTTTTTTCCTTCCAGCACTTAAAGATGTTAGTGCATTATTGTCTATCTTGGATGATCTCTCATAAAGTCTTTTGCAATTTTACCTTTGTTCTGGTATATATTATGTGACTTTTTTCTCTGACTTCCTTCGGTATTTCTCTTCATCTTCAGCAAGTTCAGCAATTTGAATATAATATACCTACATCTGTGGGAGTCTAGGGGAAGGAGAATTATTTGTCCTGCAATGTATTCTCTGAGCTTCTTGGTCATATGATTTAGTGATTTTTATTAGTTTTTGGAATAGTCTCAACTATTATTTCTTTCATTTTTTTCCTGTCTCTTTCAGGATTCCAGTTGTACAAGTGTTTAATCATTTAATATTTTTCCTACAGGTCTTGGATGCTCTATATATTCTTCTCAGTCTTTTTGCTCTTTGTTACTTCATTTTGGATAATTCCCCTTGACTCATCTTTAAGTTCACAGATTCTTTCCTCAACTGTTCTGAGTCTGTTAGTGAACCAGTCAAAGGTGTTCTCTGTTACTCTTTCATTTTTAATATTCTCTTTGGTGCTTTTTTATTGTTTCCATTTCTCTGCTAAAAATTACCCATGTGATTTTGCACATCCATACTTTACATTAGAGTCTTTCACATATTAATTGTAGTTATTTTAAATTCACGTCAGATATGACACCATCTGAATCATATTGGAGTCTGGTCCCAATGATCACTTTGTCTCTGGGGTGTGCACTTTTTGGTATGCCTCACAAATCTTTGTTTTGGAAAGCCAGAAGTCTTGAGTAGGACAGTAGTGACTGAGGTAAACAGTTTTTATGCCCAGGATTTGACCTACCTTTTCTTCTTTGAAGCATTTACTGTAGGGATCTGAGTTAATCTACTTAGGAGTTGGTCAAGGTTTAAAGTCTATAATTGCTACGGTCACCATTGGTACACTACACTACAGATTTTAAATTCCTCAGTAATACCTTGTGTTTAAGATTAAGACTGGTTGGGGATGCCTGGGTGGCTCAGTCGGTTAAGCTGCTGCGTTCAGCTCAGGTCATGATCCCAGGGTCCTGGGATCGAGTCCTGCATAGGGCTCCTTGCTCAGTGGGGAGCCTGCTTCTCTCTCTGCCTCTGTCTCCCACTTTGCCTGCTTGTGCTCTCTCTCTCTCTCTCTCTGACAAATAAATAAAATCTTAAAAAAAAAAAAAGTTTAAGACTGATTGGTCTGAGGTTTTTTCCTGTCAGTATCTTCACTTTACCTTTTAGTCTTCCCTTTGCCCTGCCCTCGGAGAGGATCTTCTTCCATATTCTAATTCTGATCCTCTCCCAGAAGTATTCTTCTGTTACTTGTTACTTTACACTTGCTAGCCTGGTGATGGGGAGTAGTGCGAGTGGCGAGTGGCATTTCTTGTGGTTCAGGTTAGGCCTTCATCTTAGGCAGGCATTATGTCTCTGGCGCTTGGGAATGTGGCTTCCTCAGTGCCCTTAGCTCTCTCTCTCTCTCAGCATCTATGCCTGTTCATCCCCTAGGGATAAGGATTTTTATTTCAGTTTCCTACACCCAGCATAAAATGGGGTTTTGGCAATGGTAGGTTATCATACTATTGTCTCCAGTCAGTTAAGCGAATTAAAATGAGTCAAATGTTGAATCACAATTATTTTCAATTATTTCCCTTAAATTTTTCCTGTGGACATTTGAACTTCGAAAACCTTATGTCTACTGGTTGTAGTCCTAAGTGAACTGGAAAGTTAGTGGGTCTCATCATGCACTTGTAGGCTTGTCTGTCAGCTGTCCTGAACAGGAAGAAACCTGTCAGGCTGTTCTTAACACCAGAAGCTGTTGTAACACGAAACAGAAAATTGAAGTTGCTGGTTAAATCATTTTAGCATAAATACAGACTTGAGGAAGGACTTTTTTTTTTTTTTAAGTACTTAGTAAGCAATATTTAGCTTTCCTATCATAGGAGTAAGAAGGAGTCTTCCTGACACTGTTTTTGGATTAAACAGTGCATAGATGTGTGGACTTTATTATCTAGGTAGTTGGTCCTATCTTTGAGCTGGCTTCCTAGAGGTCTTTAGCCAAAAATATTGTCTAAGTTAATACAATAGTGAGATACAAGAAGCTATACGCTATGTTTCTTTGAAGCTATGTGTAAGATTAGAATGGCCGTTACTTTACTATTGTTTACACCAAAAATGGTAAATCTTTTTCTTCAAATCCCTAGTGGACTAGTTTGAATGACATAGAGAGCTGAGTAAAATGAGGGAAAAAGACTCACTCTGCTTGGTACTCTCACTGTCCTTTCACACGTTTGAATGAAGAGGGGCTCTTCTTTCTTGAGAGAAGTGGCCTCCTTAGTGAGCAGAAAGGGTAAAACTAGCCAGACCAGTGAATCAACTGATGACCAAGAGGGTGACAAAAACTGCTAACAGCTCCTCCTTATGCCTAGGCTCTCAATTCTTAAAATAGGATTCATTCTCTTTTAATTTAAGGCTGTGACTCATGGCTTCAGTCTTTTTTCTTTTCAAATGAGGAAGGATTGCAACTTTGTTAATAAAGTCTCTGACTAAACATATACCTGTTGGTAGGGTGTGTGTTCTCATTAACTGTTTTACCAAGAAGAGTTTTGCATTGAGTAGAGCCTTTAATTTGGGGGTAGTTAGTGCTAGAGAAACCTTTCAAAATCTTCAGTGGGAAAGTAACTTTTCCTTTCTTACCTAGAGGTTTAGGACTACTATAGAATTTTAGATTATTGTTAAATTAAACCTTGGGCCAACACTTCTTTTTTTTTTTTTTTTTTAAAGATTTTATTTATTTATTTAAAATTTCTTTTCAGCGTAACAGTATTCATTGTTTTTGCACCACACCCAGTGCTCCATGCAATCCGTGCCCTCTCTAATACCCACCACCTGGTTCCCCCAACCTCCCACCCCCCACCCCTTCGAAACCCTCAAGTTGTTTTTCAGAGTCCATAGTCTCTCATGGTTCACCTCCCCTTCCAATTTCCCTCAACTCCCTTCTCCTCTCCATCTCCCCATGTCCTCTATGGCATTTGTTATGCTCCACAAATAAGTAAAACCATATGATAATTGACTCTCTCTGCTTGACTTATTTCACTCAACATAATCTCTTCCAGTCCCGTCCATGTTGCTACAAAAGTTGGGTATTCATCCTTTCTAATGGAGGCATAATACTCCATAGTGTATATGGACCACATCTTCCTTATCCATTCCTCCGTTGAAGGGCATCTTGGTTCTTTCCACAGTTTGGCTGGGCCAACACTTTTCATCTATTGTGAGATTCATTATTTTTTTTTTTTTTCAGTGCTCATGGGAAAAACAGACCCTTTTGTTCTGGACTAACTTTTCAGGGATGTTTGTATAATTAACAGTCTTGGAAGATAAAGTGTCTCCTTCTGGATCAAAGGGCAGTTTTGTTTGCTGTCACCTTCTGGGGCATTGGTCAGGTGGGTTTGCTTATGGTCAGTTGTGAGGGATTTGTGTTTCCTAATAAGCTCATAGTTCCTCAGTTGGGACACAAACCCAGATCCAGTTGGTTCCCTTCACATTACCCTCCTTGGGACTTGGGGATAAGGAGGACTACTGTGAACATGAAGCTCATGCTGTTTGATAACCTGTAATATTGTCCTTTATCTCTGACCAAAAAGACCCATGTTTTCATGAGCGTTTGTGAAACTATGGCAGGCAACCTTGTTAACTTCCATATAGGGTAAAAATCTCAGATTCTTTTTAATTCTTGATACTATCCTTAAACATTGTCTTGCCTTAAAGTTAATGTAAAAACTTGAAAAAATGGAGAAAAAAATTGCTTTTTGATTGCTCTAAGATTATAATCTTGATAGTACATTTGTGTGTGTGTGTTTCTATTCTTTCCAAGTATATCTGGACATATTTTTAATCTTATTATGATGCAAAGTCATATCCTTTAACATTCCTCTGATTATATAAGTAATTTGTGGTAATTACAGAAAATTGGAAAATTTATAAAAGAATAAAGAAAATCATTAGTACTCTTATTGCCCAGAGATGGAGTCCCTATTACCATTTTGTATATTTCCTTCCAATATTTTATGGACACTTATTTTATAGGTGTAGGGGAGACTAGTATATTCTTTATTCACCTAATGTGTCTTGTGTACTCTGCTATTTCATTCAGTATTGAAAAGTAAGCTCCCTTGCTTTAATGGTTATAGTGTCTCATTCTGTGAGTGTCCATATTGTCATAATCATTTTATTATAACTCTTAAATCAGTTTTGGAAATTCTTTCTTTATATATTGCTTCTGTCCCCCCTTTCTGTTTCATTCTCTCTCTCGAACCCCATTTCTTTCTGGAACTGCATTTACCTGTATGTTAGAACTCTTCAACATTTCCATGTGTTTTTCCTATGCTCTTTTCTATATTTCCCCTTCCAGTGTCTCTTCATGCTTCAGTCTGGATATTTTATCCTGATGTATCTTCCAAATTATTATTTCTTCAGCTAAGTCCATCTTTTAAAAGTTTTCATTGTATTTTTCAGTTGTTGAGTTTCTACTTGATTCTTTTTATAGTTACTAGTTACAGGCTAAAAACTTTCAGTTATCTTTTAGTTCCTTAAACATATTAATAAGTTATATCAAAGTTCATATCTGGTAACACCATTCTCTGGGTGTCCTATGGGTCTATTTCTAAAGTCTGTTTTCTCTCTTGGTTTTCAGTCAGGTCTTCTCTGTTATCTGTTTTGTTTCTTTGTTTAAATGTGAGACATTGCTTCTGAAAAACCAAGGCTCTGGTTATGGTTTTGTTCTCCAGAGAAGCTAGGCTAGGAGCTTATCTCTTTAAATTAATCATGTGTTGAGATGAGTGCAGGCTTGTGAAGATGGATTACTGTTACTCCAAGGAAGAGCCCTTGAGGGTCCCAGCTGGAAGCCTAGAGCAGTTACCAGGCCCTGAGCTCCAGTTTTCCCTCAGCACTATGAGTCTACCAAAGCCTTGCTTCTTATTTCAGCCATTTTGTCTCTGCTTTTTTTGAAATAAGCAATTGCTTTGAGGATTAAAGAGAAGCCATATATAAGGCTTATATCTCCAAGTGTCCCTATTACCTGAATCTTGGCCCTGCAGTTCTTCACTGTTTCCAACAGATTATTTTTTATAGGTTTTAAGCTTTTTTAGTTGTTCTCAGCAGGAGGATTGTCTAAAACAAGCTAGTGTACCATTATCAAAAGTAGAATGCTCTCTACAAATAATTTGTTGAGAATAGCTCCTTCTGTCCCCAGTGGTAGGTGCTGGGGTATGGCTGGTAAGTAAGACCTTTGGGGGGCCAAACAGAAATATTTTTATGTTCCTTCTGTTGTTACCAATATGTATTCCCCTACTCTCAATACCACTTAAGAGCAGTTTGTGATACTATGTTAGTATTCCTATTTTGACCAAGACTATATAGTGTCTGTAATACTCATGTTTGACCAGGAAAGTGTGACCTTCTGGCTTGGTGCCATATTGACATTTTGCCTGCTTTTGTTAGAAGTACTTATTTTCTGCTCTATTATAGCTACTTGCATGGATGTATGTTTTTGTATGTGCTTCTTAAAACATGTGGTTCTTGAAAAGCAGGGAGTACACCTTCTTATTCTGTTGAGTGGGAAAGTTCCCTGCAGAGACTAGTTCCTCATCAGAAGTGTACTTGCACTCAGATGTTAATGCTAACAGTCAGAAACCTTGTCATCCAGTTTCAGACTTCCATCTTCCTAAGGTCCCCTCAGTGGATCTACTTCATGTATTAGCTTTCTTCAAGATTCCAAAATGCTGCTAGACTAGTATACAAATGCATATATGGAAAGAAGCTTCTGTAGGTTGTGGCATAATGTTATGATTTATACTGTAAACTAAATGGGAGTCATTGCATTAGATATAAGTGACAGAATTTTTTTCCATTAAAAAATACTGGAGGTTGTTTTTAGCATTAATACTATCTGTGGGATTAGCAGCATGACTAGTAGCTGAATAATGGGAGGGGCGTTAGCAGTAGTAGCAGCGTCCTGCCTAGGCGGCGTGGAACAGATTGCAGTAGCTGAGTCCATCTATCACGTATATACTGAAAGAAGACAGATCAGTTCACCCTCAGGGCTTCAAACTGTTGCAGAATTTGGGGAAGAAGGAGAGACACAAATGCCTGGACTTGAATGGAGTATCTTCCTAAATCAGAACAAATCTTTAGAAAAAGAGAACAGAACTTTAGTCCATGGTAGATGGGACTTTATTTTGATTGTGTAAGTCCAGGAATGGGTATGATTGCCCCATGGGGTGCCAGAAGGCAGGGAGGTGTCTTTTGTTTATTCTTTCAGCCGTCTTTAGACATTTTCTCTAAAATAATATAATGATCAAGCAGAGTAAATACGTATTCAGTGAGCTTGTGGGGCATTGTATAAAACTGACTACATGACAGAATTCTTCATTCATTCATTCATTCATTCATTGAATAAACAAATGTTTACTGAATAGCTTCTTTTTGTCAGGCATTATTCTTAGAGCTGGGAATATAGCAATAAAGTAAAAATTAAGATTCCTGCTCTCATGGAGCTTTCATCTTTGAATTCTGTTTTGTAGTAATGGTGTTTGTTTAAATATAGCCATTTTTTAAAATGTCAATTCAAAAGATGGACAGTGTTCTCTTAGTATGTTTATTTTCTCTTGCATGTGAGATGTAAACTTTTAGAATATAGAAATACAAAATTTACTTCCTCCCTAGTTTTGGAGTTTGCATCATGCTCATTTGTACCTTAGTATATACTCTGGATTTGCTTATGGAATTATATTGGGGGGAATGGCTTTATGACATCTATATGTATATGGTAGGGAGTCATTAAAATATTGTTACTTAGTATTAGTCTACTAAATCTTAACATCGCTGATTATAAATATTTTTAATCACATAAATTTGATGCTTTAGAAACACTTTACAAAAAACAAATACTTTACAAAATAATGAGAGTCAGTAGTGTAAACAAAGTGATTTTGTAGGCAGGGGACTGGAATTGTAATGTTACTTCCCTATGGATCATGAGGTTCCTTAATGATCACAGATCATTAAGGTTTTTCTTTCTAAACTGGAAAATTTATATGCCAGCTAGTACTAGAAGAGGGATCAGATAAATTTGAGGTGCCTTTGAAGTATTCATGTGAAGATAGTTTGCGAAGGAGAAATAAAAGTGTGAGTTAAGTCTTTAGATTGGTGAGTTAAGCTGTGGGCTTGGTTTGGATTCCCCATGGAGAGAATTTAGGTGAGAAGAGAATAGTCTGGGACTAAGTTTTGAGAAACTCTAGTTCTGTTTGATTGGTTTATGCCTCTTTATTATACTGTATTTTTCTTTGGATCTATTATGTTCTATTTCTGACTTCTTAAATTGGATGCTTGACTTGTTGATATTTTAGACTTTTTTTTATTAAAGAAATTTGAAGAATAAATAACTGTTTTAGTCATACCTATAAATTTTGACTTTTTGTTTTCTCCTCTGGACAGATAGAGTTAAGATCAGATGGCCTTGATGATGCTATTTCTGTTCAAAGTACTGTAAAATTATTTTATAGTTGAACATATACATGGTGGCAAGTGAAAATAGCTTTGTGATACTATAAAACTTGAGTTTTCAAAAATGAGAACGTTTTTATAAAACAGTGGTTGTTATCCAACAAAATATGTTGAATGGAATTTGTTGTTTTACTCATTGCAGTGACAAAAGTGTTCGGGCTAAAAATATCTAGTCCAATTATTACTAAAAAAAGCATCATATTTTAATTTCTGTTTTTTTTCCTCCAAATCTCACATATAGACCCTCTCCCTATTCTCTGCTGCTTTGAGAATTGCTGCATCATAGAGATTCCCTGACGGAAATGCATTATATGTGTGTTTGATATGGAAGCAAAACCAAAGTCATATAAAAAAAAATAATTTATGGGGCGCCTGGGTGGCTCAGTGGGTTAAGCCGCTGCCTTCAGCTCAGGTCATGATCTCAGGGTCCTGGGATCGAGTCCCGCATCGGGCTCTCTGCTCAGCAGGGAGCCTGCTTCCCTCTCTCTCTCTCTCTCTCTGCCTGCCTCTCCATCTACTTGTGATCTCTCTGTCAAATAAATAAATAAAATCTTTAAAAAAAAAAAATAATTTATGTAGTCTTCTCAAATTTGTCACCTTGAATTTAAAGATAGTCTTCACTGTTAATAAGTGGTCTCAGAGATTGATGCGATATCCTTCACATCAACTTATTTATTTTTCATTTTTCTCCTTAAAAATTCATTCCTTGGGGCATCTGGGTGGCTCATTTAGGCATCTGCTTTCAGCCCAGGTTATGATATTGGGGTCCTGGGATTGCCCAGCTTTGGGCTCCGTGCTCAGAAAGGAGTCCATTTATCCCTCTCCCTCTGCCACTTCCCAGCTTGTGCTCTCTCTGTCTCTCTCAAATAAATAAAATCTAAAAAAAAAAAAAAAAAATCTTCATGCCTTACTATTTTATGTTTTATGCTATTCTCAATACTTTGTTAAGTAAAAATTTTGTATTAAAAATCCTGAGTCTTCCTCATGAGAAATAGTATTTAGAAATGCAGTAAAACTATATGCTATTTGCAGGCTTAAATGAAAAATTTTTTTAAAATATTAAATGAAATATTTTTAATTGTATTTTTTTCATGGCAAGTATTTTAACCCAGTTCTAAATAAATGATTTCATATAAGGTACTAGAAATAGCGTCAGAATGAAGATGGGAATAGACTTATCCTCAGGATAGCAGTTGATGCAGGTGCCACTTCAGCTTCTTGTCCACCCTCTGTGGTCACCCACAGAAAGGACTGCTATTTAAAGCAAACAGCAATAATTCTGGTAACCTTAACACCCAGTCCCCAGGAAGTAATGTTCTTAAATATGGTCTACACTGATTTTTACTTTGGAAAGTTCTCTCTAGATTGGGTATAATTTGTTTTAGATTATTGTAAACTCTGTTTAGGGTTTGTGAGATGCTTTTAAAAACTTTATTTTGATGTTAAGGAAAATAATAAGCCTCTGGTTAGGGCACTGTACAGTTTAGTGTCTGCAATAATGAGAATGCGAATAGATAAAATTAGCGCTAACAGACTTAGTAATGCATATTACTTCCATCTTCAGTTTAAGAATGAATTTCCTTCTGCTGTGATCGCAGTGGGTTTTAGCTCACCTTTCTTTTCTTGCCATGTCTTTCCCCATGTCTAATAGAATTGCTTTGCATGTAAAATACTTAAAGTATTGAGGTCTAATTTTGTTTTACTTTCTTTCTGGAAAGCACATTGAAGATTGCTTCCAGATGTTTTGCATTAACAAATGTAGATTTTCTAGCAACAGGACACCTATCTAAAATGCCTGAATTGATTTTTTTTAAAAATCAATGAAATTTCATTTCCCCCATGAAAATATTTGTTTTGGAAAATGTGTATTGTTGCACAGCAAGTGAGTAAACTTCAGAAGAGAATTCTTATAAACTTTGTCAGGGAATTATCCAGCACACTGACTTGCCATGGCCATGCTGCTTTTCTAGAACATTCCTAATGAGTTAAATGCCCTCATGGGTAACTGACTAATAACAAAACACCAAAGTTTATAAATGATTTACCTTTCAAAGTAAGGTAAGTTTCAAAGTAAGTTAAGTAAGTTAGAATTAAAAATTATCCCTATAATAGCATCATTCAGTTTCTTACTTTAAAAGAAGGCAAGGGAAAAAGGAGTGTTTAACTTAGCCTTGCCTTTTCACTGTGTGATACTGCCTGAGATGGGTGAACTCCTTCGGATGTACCAGGCAGGGTTGCGTTGAGAAGGCACTGGCTGAGTTCTCACCTGGTCACATTGCTATAGTTCACAGAGAGTGAGGCTGCTTTGCATTTAGGTTCTCAGCTGTCTCACCATTTGGTACCTTTCTCAGCCCTTCCTCCCAGCGTCCCTTAGCTTTGCAATCAACCACAAGTGATGAAGGTCCTGATTTAACAGCATTTCAGACTTCATTTCTTAGACAAGGTGTATTAGCTCCCTAATGAATAGCAAGGAAATGAACTCAAGGCTTCACATGGACAGAGGCATTATAACCCTGGCCCACCAAACTGAACACAGTTGTTACTATCAACAACAACAACAAAACTTCAAGCAAATGTGCCATTAAAAAACCCTTACATAATTGTAGCAGGTTTGGGTTTCCTCTGGTTCAAGTTTTCTTGCTTCTTTGATAATCGAATGATCTGAAGAAAGGCATAGAATTTCAGGGGGGAATCTGCATGACAGGCTCACAATAAGGCTATTCATGAGGACTCTTTTATTAGTTTAAACAGTATCTGCATCATTCTTAGTCTCTGGCTTTACTACAAGGCTCCATTTAAACTTAACCCAACTTGCTGACTTAACTGATCCAGGAATTACTCAGTACAACCAGCCAGCTACTGTAGGTTTTTTTTCCTCCCCCTTTTGATAAGGGGATTTAATACAATGGCCTTTACAGTTCTTAAATGACTCCATTTTTTTCCCTGTCTTTGAGATGTGACGCTTATACGACCTTTTGTTCTTAATAAAATTTTACATAGTTTGATTATATTTTTAAAAAAATATAAATAAATACAATATTGACTCCCTACCCTCAGAGTAAAACTTTTTAAATCTTGTAGAGGATATACAAATGGAGTTTGTCATTAGGTATTATTAAATCAAACTTGAATATATTTTCTATATTTTTGAGGGGTGATTCTCATATAATTACTAGGAATCCTTCAGCATTGCATGTTCACTTTTACACACTTTTGGTTACCTGCTGGTGTTTATACCATTTCTCCTACCACAGTGCTAAAACACTACTCGGGACATCCTTGGTTGGTCCCTGAGTAGCTGGGGGGAAGAGGGTAGGACAGAACTCTGACATCAGAGTGAAGAGATTCTCAAGGATATATTTGGTACCATGTCACACCGAGAGTATAGGTGATCCACGCTTTGGATCCACACCTCAGACTAGTGGGTCTCAAACTTTAGTCGGAACAACAATCATCAGAGTATTTGATAGAAATACAGATATCTGGACCCCACCCTCCGGGACTGATTCAGCAGGTCTGGGATGAGGGTCTGAGAATCTGCATTTTTAACAAGCACCCAGTTAGGTTTCTGATGATGATTACCTGACCATACAGAGATCATTATCCTGTAAATTCATGAAACCTCCGCTGCAAGGCCTCTTGCCTCCAGGTAAGCCAAAACCTATCTCAGGTAGGAGTGACCTCTGTGTGGTTTCCCAGGGGAATTGGTGGCAGGAGGGTAAGGACCCCTATAGTATTTCTAGCTCTGGAGCAGCTTGAGTATCCTTCTCCCGCTCTGCTTCCTTCTGCAGCAGGGCAGTCCCCACCGCGTGTATCACATTCCCAGGAACAGGCCTCACCTTTGGGCCCGCACTTGGGTGTTTGAGAATGTCATCTCCCCCTGCCCTGGCTTTGTGTGTGATTAGAATTTCAGAGCAGTGTTATCTGCAGCACTTAATCCAAATTTGCTCTTCTGTCCTCCTCCCATGCCCCTATTAAAGTAATTTTAGATTTTTAGAAACAAAGGTCCTTTTCAAAAGGATTTCCCTTTAGAAATGGATGTTCAAGAAGTCTTTTGGGAATTATGGATGTAACATGTTCGTTCCTTTCGTGAAGATAAGATTTTTCCCTTGAAGATAAGTTGATCCGTTGGTCAGGACAGATAGGGAAAATAAGTGGTGGTGACTACTGTTGCTGTTTGTAGCATTTCGCCAAGGGCGCTGGCGTGTCCACCCCCATGGACTTGGCAGATTGCCTTATGGGAATGCTCAGACCCATGCAAAAATGAGAAAATACAGCTCCCATATACACGTCATCCAGTTTCCAGAGTTACGGAGATTTGGCTGCGTTTTTCGGAGGCTTTTTGTTTTGCTCATAAATATTGCTAGTAGTTTTTTGACTGGTTCATTTGGGGAATGAATCAAACATGACATATGCTTTGCTTGGGGCCTGAGTGCGGTTTCATGAATCGTAATTTGAATATGTCACTTCCAGGAATGTGTTCCAGAAAACCTGGAGCTGAAGAAGAAGATTTTCGCACAGTTAGATCAAATCGTCGATGATAAAGTTGTCTTGAGCAGCTCCACGTCTTGCCTCATGCCTTCCAAGGTGTTCGCCGGCCTGGTACACGTGAAGCAGTGCATTGTGGCCCATCCTGTGAGTGCCTTAAACCTCAGGAACTGGTTGTATCTTATTCTGGTTCTCAGGAGCAATACATTTGGACTAATCTGCTAGTACATTTTAACTGCTTTATTGAGGTATAAGTCATATGCCACACAATTAAAATTGTATAATTTAGTGTTTTTTTATGGAAATATAGAAAGTTGTACGATACCGGCATTTTTTTTTATTTTTTATTTTTTTTAAAGATTTTATTTGACAGAGATCACAAGTTGGCAGAGAGGCAGGCGGGGTGCGGGGGTTAGCAGGTTCCCTGCTGAGCAGAGAGCCTGACGCAGGGGCCCGATCCCAGCACCCTGGGATCATGACCTGAGCCGAAGGCAGAGGCTTTAAGCCACTGAACCACCCAGGTGCCCCAATACTGGCATTTTTAAAAAGAATTTAATCCCCAAATGCCTTGAATTGTACCTGCTTACCTAATGCCTAATGGGGTAGAATGGGATAGAATGAGCAGTACTGATATACTTTCACCCTTATGTAACTCACCATCCAGCTAAAGACAGAGACTGCTAAACACAGAATTCCACTGTTGGGGAAAAAGGTACTTTTAAAAAATGTATACATTGAGTAAGATTTTACAGCCATGTCACTGTGCTGTGCAGTTTACTCAACACAATCCAGAGTAGGATCAGTGTTGCTAAAGTGCAGATCCTGGGTCCTGCTCCTGAGATTCTGGTTCAGTAGGTTGATCTTAACCCCCTACCCCTTTTTCTTGTTCCCTTACACACATCTGCTGGGCAGACCTATTCAGTGGGGGATCCATGGTGAGGTATATCGGACAGTGAGTTCCAAACTGATGTGCAGGCACATGGTAAATATTTTTGAGGTGAATGTGGTAATGTGAGGAAAGAGGAATCAGAGAGGAGATCCAGGGATCACTTGGTGGGAGTTTGAAACCAATTGAGCTCAGTGTGACCTTGGAGAACTGGAACAGCCTGTTAGTATAGAAAAGCTGACCTAGCCCAAGCCATAATAAATAGGATAGTGGATGACATGGCCACACCCCCGGCACCAGCACCATTGGAGGCTGATGGAGAAGCTGGGGCCAAGCTGGGCAGGATGGGGTTGGGCTGACAAGGGAAGAGAGAGTGGGAAAGAGTGTAAACAAAGACCCTGGGCTAAGAGCAAGTGTGGGGTGTACAGAATTGCGAGGAGACCAGTCTTGACTGGAAGGGCACACATACCTCACATACTTGGGGAGTAGGAAGAAAAAGCTGGAAGGCTTGGGAAGAAACAGTTGAGTTGTACAGAATCTTGAGAGTTGCCCTAAAGAGCTGGGACTGGCTTAGGCACAGAGCAGCCTTGTGATGTGGTGAAAATGCTGCCTTTGGAAGGTAATTGGAAGGTTCTTTGTATGTTGAAGATGGCTGAGAGAGGGGAGCAGCTTCTTCACAGAATTGGGGCAGTATTCCAAGGATGGGTGACCAGGGCCTCAGTGAGGCTGAGGGTCCTAGATGAAGAGCAGGGAAAATCCTCTTTTTGAGCAAGAGTAGTTTAGAGTGGAGGGGGGGTGCTGGTAACAGACTTGCTCTGGGAACAGAGGAAAAAGGGGGAGTCACAGATGCCTGCTGGATTCTCTATGCTGCGAAGAGGAACTGCCATTCACATGACTATATAGTTCTGGATATCCAGATGTCCTCCTACTGAAATACCATGGAAAGTAGAGATTGGTCATAAAATACAGAGGCTTAGACCCACAGAACATGGAAGAAAACTGGTCACATCTAGCTACCACACAGATACACAGACACAAGAGGGACCTTAACTGAAGCATCCAAATACCAAGTGCAATGAAACATGTGCTATCTTTGCTTCTATGACATTTACATGTCTGTAAAAAGGACTCTCAGAAACTGTAAACCACTTATTAGATTGATTGCTGCTTCAGTGAAAGCCTCTTGCTTGAAAACTTCCAATTTCTAACCAGAGATTTTACTTCTAAGTCAGGTAAAACAAAAGAAAAAAACAACAAGGTCAGATTGTTTAGGAAATACCTCCTAAGTCCTTTAATAAGATTTCTTTATTTATTCCACCTTTAATAAGGTAGGAATCTTATTAATTTTAAACCACCTGATGGATGAGACTACACCTTACTCACTTTCCTCTCACACCTAACAAGGACCTCCGACTAGTAGTTCAGCCAGTGACTGTTGTATAATGACAGTTCTCCTACCATTCCAGGATTGTTCGCTTTTACTTCTTTAATCAAAGGTAAACAGTGTAGCCAAAATAAGCTCAGACCTTATTTCAAAAATTAATCTCTTATTACTTTTGTAGATTATTTTATACCAAAGCCAACATTAACCAAGGCAGATGAAATTGCCCAAGTTGACTGTCTTTGGAATTTTATCCTTTCTTTTGTGCTGGTGCCGCCCATTGTTTAATCATGCCATTGAGCTTAAGGAGAGTGGGGAAAAAAAGCGTCTGTGAACAATTCAACCTAAGCTGAACGGACAGTCCCTGAGTAATCCAGAACCATTTACGGTCTTTGAGGAGCTACAGTTTCCCTTTAGCCCTGCAGGCCAAGAAGGAGAAGCCCAGCGAGTCTGCTCACATGCCACTGCCTCAACTTTGTGCTCCTGTCACCCACTACTCTGACCAGACAGGAAATAGGGTAAAGGAAAAGGAAGCACATTCATGCCTCTGAAAGGCTGGGGCAAAAGTGGAAAGTCAGCAGTTGTGAAAGATTGCTGCCTCCACCCCTCCACAGAAGAACCAGCAGCCAAGGAGTTTCTACATCCCATATTGTCTCTTGGGCACCTTTTCTCATTGTGGGGTGAGGAGATTTCAGGTCAGTCCAGCACGGGTGGGTGAGCGTGTTCTCTCAGCATATAGGTAGTTTGAGAACTTTGAGTAGGCTTCATAGACTAGAGCCAGGAAAGTGACAGGCTCAGGAAGAGGGTTATTGATGTGGCTCTTCTCTGTGTCCCTGCTGGTCTTCCTCTCGAATGTTTATTATGTTGCCTTTGTTTGTCTGCCTCATCTCCTTGTGGATGTGTGGAGGGGCTCAGGGATGGCCATTTGGTGGCTGGTGATTATCTGAAGGTTGAGTTGGGTTGCATGCTCTCTTGGTACGTAGATCTATGCTAACAATCAATCAGAGAAGCAGTTTTCTACTGACAGTTTCAGCCACACTTACAGCCTTTATTCCATTGGGGACTGGTGGTCCCATGAGCTGAACAGTGCTGTTTTAGCCCATCAGATTCTCTTGGTACCACTCTTATGAATGTCCTGTAGATTTTGCTGCCTGGGAAGGACACACATCTGCTCAGGGAATATAGTGTCAAATGGAAATAGTTCCTAACGCACAACTCTCACATAGGTTACTAGTCAGTCACAGAGCAATAACAGCCTGGAATTAAATCAGGCCCTACCCGCGTAAAGTGCCCCAAATGTTCCCATCTGAGCACTCCTTGCCCATGCTTGCACCTTTTCCGACTCACTCTCCCACCTGACCTGGAACCTTTTACCCTCATGTTGATGGTAACTTGAATGTTCATCTGTCTATGGAGAGCACGTGTGTGTGTGCATGCGTGTGCAAGCAGTGCCTGTTTCACATGGCCAGCTGCTGCCTTCAGAGGGGCTGCCTTTCCCCCTCTGTTTATGGAGGGTGAGTTCAGGAAGAGGGGTGGGGCTTATCACTAATGAAAGGACTTCACTACCTAAATTATCAAAATGGTGAGGGATTATATCCTCCTTCATTTTTACATTCCTCTTGTTAAGAGGAAGAGGAATTCACAGGGTCAGGAGTACCCCCACCCCAGCAGGCCTGTGAGAATGAATTGCAAATTGCTGCGCCTGTCTTCTGGGAAAAGGGACAGTCTGCTTTTCCTCTGTGAGTTTAACTCTGTTTAATCTGCTGCAGAGAAAATAAACGAAGCCTCTGTGTTCAGCGTGCTATGCTATCGCCGTGATCACATGCCTTCCAGGCTCTGGTCCAGATTTTGGGCAGGCTTTTCATGAGGTGAATGGAGAATGCCCCCCCCTTGAACCTCCCGGCTCAACCTGAACTCTCAAAGAGCCTCACGGCTGGCTGAGCCCAGGACCATCTCCTGTAACCTTTAAAAAGTTGCTTGCTTTCCACCTTTGTTTGTTCTTACCATTTCTTGAGGGCATGTTTCTGAGTTTAACTCCCAGACTCCAGCAGCCAAAGGCCCAGGTCCTACCTTCCGTGTCAGAAACAGAATAGCAGTTGGGAAACAGCCATTCCTTTTCTGTTTAAGAGAGTTGCTTGGTGGGGCACCTGTGGCCTCAGTCTGTTGAGTGTCTGCCTTTGGCTCAGGTCGTGATCCCAGGGTCCTGGGATTGAGCCACAATTGGGCTCCCTGCTCAGTTGGGAGGCTGCTTCTCCCTCTCCTTCTGCCCCTCTCCCTGCTTATGCACTGTCTCTGTGTCAAATAAATAAAATCTTTTTTTTTTTTTTAAGTCGCCTGCTTTGCTTACCTCCTGTCCTCTCCTGATCCCACCTCTCCTCTTCTACCATATTAAATTTAAAGGGTACCAGTCATTGCCACTGTTCATCTCTGAGCCTATAGTAGGGATCAGGGTCCTTGTTCCAGGACTGAGGTGCCACAGCAAGAATGACCCCATCTAGGCCCTCAGACTCTGGGAGTTCCTTTCTCAGAAGCTCATCGACTTGAGAGCATGGACACAGAAGTGTGCCAACTCCACCCGTTTTAGGAAGCTCAAAGGGCCAGATTGTGCAGTGGTATTTTAGTGGGTGGTGGGGAATCAGGATCCTGCAGGGTTTTGAGCTGCAGGTGGTATGATCAGCATCCTGTTTTTAGGGGCCTTGTCCTTAATTTTAATTGTGATAAAATACACATAAGGTTTGCCATCTTAACCATGTTTAAGTATACGTTCAGTGGCAATTAACACATTCACGCTGCTGTGTAGGCCCCCCACCATCCGTTCAGACTTTCTGTCTTCTGAAACTGAAACTCTGTCCCCATTAAATAGCAGCTCTCCATTCTGCTACCCCCAGTCCTGGCAGCCTTGGGTTCTCCTGTCTCTGGATTTGACAGGCCCCTGCCAGACAGAGGATCCCCTTGGCAGTGACAGAGAGAATGAGCCTGGAGGGGGAGGCCAGTGAGCACCAAAATCTCAGTTGGAGGTGATGGCCTGAGCTAAGCGTGTGGTAGCAGGAATGGGTTTTTTGAGAGAGATGACTAGAATTGACAGAATCACTGATGGGGAGTGGGGGAGGCGAGGGAGAGGTAGGTGCCAAGGATACTTCTTATGGTACTAACTTGGGTGTTTGCGCTGTGATGGCATTCCCATCAAGATGGAGCTAGGCAGAGGACTAGGGTTTAGGGTGGGAGAGATGGGGGTTTAATTTGTGGCAGGCTGAGTGTATGCTTGTTGTCTATCCTAGGGGTGTGTCCAGTGCACAATTACAAATGTGGGCCTGAAGTGGGAGGTGAGCTCTGTGTGAAATCTCAGCATGTTGGGGTGGGGAGGACGCCCTGGGAGCTGCTGAGCTCTGCCCAGAGCCAGAGAGTGGGCACAGAGGGCCAGTGGTGGCAGCCTGGGAGCACCGCCATTTAAGGAGAGTGTGGGCAGGAGGAAAGCCTGTGAGGAAGACTTGCCTGATGAAACTAGCAAGTCGTGTATACAAATGCTTTTTAACTGTTGTCTCAGTCTGTGTTTTTACTACCCATGAGGCTTGCAACATTGGAAGACATTAAGCCCAACATCTTAGTCTGACAGTAAGATAAAATTCATTGAAAATACACCTACTTTCAGTTCTTACAGTTCTGATATTTAAAAAGGCCAGAAGTAGACATTTTTATGAGCTCAGTATAGACAGGAGAGAAGTGATTCAGTTGAGACACTGATTTATAACTTACTTATGTGAAAACAGGTGCTATCCTCTCTTGCTTTCTAAGAGGGCTGAGAGAGTGACCAGGGCAGGCTGAGAGCAGAAGGAATCTCTGAAGTAAGCTGTGTGTGGACCAGAGGCCTCTCCTAAGCAGTGTCCTAGGAGAAAGAAAATTTGTCTTTTCCTTTTCTGTAGAAGTCATTTAAAATAGATGCTTCATTTTTTTTTTAAAGATTTAATTTATTTATTTGACAGAGAGAGCACAACTAGGCAGAGCAGCAGGGAGAGGGAGAAGCAGGTTGTCATCAGGGAGCTCGTCAGGGAGCCCAACGGGGGGCTTGATCCCAGGACCCTGACCTGAGCTGAAGGCAGAGGCTTAACCAACTGAGCCACCCAGGGACCCATAAAATGGATGCTTCTTGAAGTGACTATAAGATTCTATCAATTTTTGTCCATGTATCAAGGAAAAATTATTTAAAAGGATCATTTGGGGAACAATTTATTGTAGTGCATTTGGCTTTTAATGGCAAGGCTAATCAGGTACCACTAAGCAGCATTTTCTTTGCACCGGGGATAATTCTCTTTGGGAATATTCAAGAACAGTTTCTCAAAATACACCAAAAAAACAGAACCCAAACTGTAAGTGTTGGGCTAGGAAAGCATTTCCATTAGGACCTACTCACTGTGGACCAACCCTTCCCATCTCAGGATGTCGGGGCTGTGGTAGAGTTCCGGTGCTGTGTGATTTCTAAGTGAGATTTGATTTGGGCGGGGAGCAGACATTTGAGGCTTAACATGGAGGAGTTAAGGAAATAGTTTGAGAAGGAAGGAAAAGTTTGAGAAGATGCTGCCAATGATTTTTAATACTGACAGAGTAGAATAGCAAGAACCTGTGGCAATTCTTGTGGAGAGAGTGGCCCTGGAGGTGGGCTGGGGATAGGTAGAAGCCAACAGGTCTAAACAGCAGGTCGCTGAGAAGTCCCATGGGGAGTTCAGTGGTTTGGAGATTAGCCCTGAATGTGTAGGATGGTCATCAGCACCTCCACATTTCAACCCCATATGGTGGTACTGACTTTTCTATAAATAAAACCACAGAATTCTGTGCTCGGGTTTTTTCTTTCCCTCCTTTGTGGATTACTTTATGTTTCAAGTTTCTTGTCATTGGATGCTAAATCTAAAAAGGCCTTTCTAAAGACAATCTGCCCCATCTGACCATTCAAGCTAGGCAAACAGAGTCTGCCAGAACAGCACCCCAGCTCTAGGGCTGTCTTTTGACCCTCTCCCCTTCTGTCTCTCTGTAAGGTAAATCCACCATATTATGTGCCGTTGGTCGAGCTGGTCCCACACCCGAAGACGGCCCCCGTGACAGTGGACAGAACCTACGCCCTGATGCAGAAGATTGGACAGTCCCCAGTCAGAGTTATGAAGGAGATCGATGGCTTTGCCCTGAATCGCCTCCAGTATGCAGTCATCAGTGAGGCCTGGCGGCTCGTGGAGGTGCGTGGGCAACTACCAGCCTCTGGCAACTGGAAGGGAAGGTGGCAGCAGTGTTCTGGGGCCTTATGGGGGGCGGGTAGTGGGTGGGAAAGTCAGAAGCCCTTGGTCCTGCTTGCTCTATTCTGGGGACTGAGGGCAAGCTCTTCTCTCAAGTTCAGTCAACAGGCAAGGAAAATAAAAGGTAAGATAGCAATTCATTGTTTGTTTCCGAGATTCCTCTGTTACAGTAAGTCATTTGATATTCACACCTGATGACAAACTTCTCTGTTTCCTGCCCTCTCATACCATTACCACATAATTATCTCTGTGTGACACACTGCGTTTTCTCAGTCTCAGGTTTTCTCCCCAGTTTTATAATTTTTCAAGAGGAGGAAAAAATACATTTTGAGTAAACTTGTATCCTCTAAAGAACCCCAGTTTACTTCAAGAGCTTGAGGAAGAAACAATGCGTAAGCCTTAAACTTGTTAGCAATATGCTCATCTTATATATAAACAGGACATTACACACACACACACACACACACACACACACACTTAACCTGTCCTTTCCTGAAAAGATTTTATACGTGACTTTAAAGATCACCTTAGTGCATACATTTATATGAAGGACCTGGTGCTGGGCAGGATAGATAATGCGAGCAGCCACCAGATTTCAGTGAAGAGGCCAGGGGTCTCAGGCTCAGACCATCTGGTTTCTGTCCACTGGCTTGCTGATGCTTCCCCAGCTTCTGCATGGGTAAGCAACACTGTCTGCCCTCTCTCCTGTTGCAGAAACACAGTAGTGTGAGTGAGGGTCTATCTGGGTACATAAGGCAGAAGGGACTGGAGCTCAGGCTGAATTGTCTGCTCCTGGAATAGGCCCACTCCTTGGTTTACCTCCTGTGGGAGCCTCCGAATCCCAGCCTGAGACAGGAAAGAGGAGGCTGGCCTGCAGCCATTGTGTTTCAGCTACATCACATGATGTATGTGTTGTTCCTGCATCCTGTTTCTGGTGTTCCGTCCTGTCCTTGTTAGACACGTCATCTGCTCTGACTGCTGTGTGCGTTTGCCACATAAAGCTACAATTCTGTGTCCTCACTGTTTAAATCCACTTAGGGCTCCTATATCATCAAGGCAGAGTCCTGGGATTTTCATTGTTAAGTTTGTAGTATTAATTTTCTCAAATTGTAGAATGTTTTTGAGTGTCAGTCAATAGTAGAATATTTTAAAGACCCACTGAGCTGAAAGCACCCCGTGGGACTGTATTTAAAATATTTGCACTTTTCTAGAATAGGGGAACACTTTAACAGACCACAAGAAAAGCTCAATATGACAGTTAAACACTGCGAGAGCTTTTAAGGCAGTTTTTATTTTTGTTGGTAAGGTAGCTTGTGCCCTAAAGAGATAAGATCCCTGAGGTAAATCTTGCTTTCTCCAATCAGAATGATGTGAGCCAACTCAACGGAAAAACTCAGAGGCTCTGGTATATTGGAATTAGGTGGGAGTCCTACATAAGAATTCTCTCTGTGTTGACCACAAAGTGAAACTAGCTGTGGTTTGGGAGCTCTGGGTTTGGAAGAGCAGTGGAGGGAGAGCTAGAAGGGTTGTTGAATTTGGCCGCTCTGGCTGTTCTCATTGCCTCATTTTGCCTGCCCTCCTTTTGATTGTCCTCTCCCCAGGGGCCAATAGTGGACTGAATATATTCATGTTCTTGGCTGGCAGGAATATTCTCAGGGATGACATATCTGAGAATCCTGCTTGTGTCTCTGTGTTGGCTGCTGTGAGACTTGTGTGCCTGGAGTCCCTGTAAGGCACCAAGCACTAAAATCCGGCAGGACACAGTTTCTGACAAACTGAGATGAGGCTATGGAAATGAGAAGATAAAGTGTGAATAGAACCTCAAGAATTTTTTTTGGTGAATGTCTAGAAGACAACTCGCTTTTAAAAAAATAAAGATCTACAGACAATTCAGACAGATGTAGAACCTGCAGGCCCCTCTCTCCAGGGTGGTGTGAGACAGGAATGGAACGGCGGACATCCCTGAGCTCTGCTGAGACTAAGTGACAGGTGGAGTGTTTCAGCTGTGGGGCAGGGGCTCAGAGGGGGAACACATGGAGGGGGTAGGGTCGCCTGTATTGCGCTCCGGGTGCTTCTACCATCGCTGCTCGAGAGATACCTGCTCTATTGGCCAATCAGACGTAGAAAGGCCACTAGCATACTGGCTGTGCACCTGCTCCCAAAGTAGTTGCTTCTGAGGGCAGAGATGCTGCAGGTGTGGGCTCTGAACATCCATAAAGTGGGCCCTGCTTTCCTTAGATCCTGGGTCTACCAGAGCCCCAGAGAAATCTTCCCTGGCTCACCTAAGTGGCCATAGGCTCCTCCCTCTGAGTTCTCAACACTGCAGCCCTGCAGACACACAAAAGACACGTTTTTCTTACCTCCCACCACCCTCCCCTTGGGACTGGTGGATCAGTATTTCCGCCTATTAGGTGGGTTGGTTTAAGAAGTCTTGACTTTATCATTTGAATTTCTTGAAGGAAAACCTGTGCCGCCTGGCGTTGGTTTCCACTTAAGACATGGAAAGTTAGGCAAGGTGAGAAAACCTCTCACAAGCCCCACCTTGCTCCGTGCAAATTTGCACGCACGTGCTGAGCCCCAGTCAGCACTGGGGTTGAATGACACCCTTTTGACTCACAATTTCAGAGCCAGTTGAACTTGAATTTAGATTTTAGGGTGTTCCAAGTTTACCTCAAAACATCTAGGAGCAACTTTAGTATAAAAAGGAGCTGAATTGGGGATGTTTTACAGTAAAAATTGAAGATTTTTATACTTCTTAATTTCAAAAGATCCAAAGATATTACGGAGTTTATCTTTGTAAGACCATCTCCTTCTGGGGTGGGTCTTGTGTGTGGGCCAACATGCCAAGGCTCAGCCTTGATGTAGAGAACACCGTGAGCTGAGATGAGCAGGGTTGCTCTCCTCGAGGACTCACTATGGGCACTTCAGTCTCACTCCTTTCTTGAGCCACAGAGCACGTTGAAATTTGGCAGAACCTTTTCTCTTTGACCCAAACTAGGGTTGGTGTGTTTCCAGGTATGGAAGCTACTTGGTTGCAGAGCAGTGGGAGGCCTTGGGCAGAACATGGGGCTGCATGCTGCTGTCCAGGCTTCTTAGGTTCGTGTCAGGGGGTGGATTGAGGAATCCTGTCCCACGATGTCTGAGTGTAAACAGCTCTGCACAAATCAGCTCCAAGTGTGAATTTCTAGGGGTCCTACCCATGCGTTAGGGTATGAACTACAGTGGGACAGGCAGGGGGCCTGGCAGAACGATGGTTTGCGTTTCCACTCAGCCATGGTGATGTCTTATACAGTTGTCAGAGGAGAAGAAGGACGCTGTTTTGCCACTTGCTAATTTTGTTAATCTGGTAGGTTACATCAATTGATTTTCCCATGTTGATGCAGCCTTGCATACCTGGAATAAATACCACCAGGTGTGTAATTCTTTCTAGACCTTCCTGGAGTCCGTTTGCTTATGTTTTGTTGAGAAGTTTTTTCTAAGTTCAGAAGAAATATTGGTTTTGTAGTTTTGTGGGGTTTTTTTACTGTCTTTATTTGATTTTGATATGAAAGTAATACTGCATTAGCCAACAAAGTAATAATGCATAGCATGAATTGGGAAGTTTTGCCTCTTTATTTTCTGGAAGAGATTATACAATTTTTGTTAATTCTTCTTTAAGTGGTAGAATTCTCCAGTGAGACCACCTGGGCCTGGGAGGGCTCTTTTCCAAGAGATTTTTAATTACAGGTTCAGCTTATTTAATGGTTAAAAGAATCATTCAGGTTATCTGTTTCATCTTGGTTGGGTTTGGGGTGGCTGTGGTTTTTAAGAAATTGTTCCATTTCTTCTGAGTTATTGAATTCAAGAGCTTAAAGTTGTTGGCTTTATAGCTTTTTATAAAGTTGGCTATATAACTTTTAAACTCATATCCTCTTAGTGTCTACAGAGTCTGTAGTGATATCCCTGTCTTCATTCCTGGTGTGGGGGATTTGTGTCTGCTCTCTTTTTATTCCTGTCAGTCTTGCTAGAGCTTATCAATTTTATTGATTGTTTTGAAGAAGCAACTTTTTGTTTCATTGATTTTCTTTATGGTGTTCCTGTTTTGAGTTTCATTCACCAGCTCTGGAAGGCATATTTTAATACTTGCAGCTGAGCATGTGTGAGAAATTCTAAGAAGGGTGGATCAGGGAAAGGTAAGGGAGGTTCCTGTGAAGACCTGCCCATTCCAGAAGAGGAAGGTGAGCTGCAGACATCATTTCCTGGTCAGAAAGAGAAAGTGCTGGGAATAAGACACACCTTGTCTTAGTGGCAGACCATGACACACTGTCTTGCCTCTTGCCATCGACTGTGATTTTGTCTGGCCCCACACAGCTGTGTAAGCTTGGCAAAGACAAGGGCTGTCTGGGAGCAAGATGGGCAGCCAGGTATCTGATGGAACAGGGTTTCTGGGTTCTGTTGTATTGTCTCACTGATGCACACTGCATGTGTTTCCTTCCAGTTTGGCTTCAGAATTGGGATGGAGCAGCCTTTGTAGGCTTGGAAATGCCAGATGGACAAGTCTGACTACAGTCTAGTAGGTCAAGATTAGGTCACTAGGGGACAAGATCCTCTTGGCCAGAAATGTGATTTTAAATCAGTATTCTTTTTTAAAAATTTTTTTAAATTAACATATAATGTATTATTAGCCCCAGGGGTATAGGTTTGTGAATCTCCAGGTTTACACTTCACAGCATCCACCATAGCACATACCTTTCCCAATGTCCATAACCCCACCACCCTCTCCCTACCCCCCTACCCCCAGCAACCCTCAGTTTGTTTCCTGAGATTAAGAGTCTCTTATGGTTTGTCTCCCTCCCGATCCCATCTTGTTTTTTTTTATTATTTTTATTTATTATTAATATATAAATATTATATATTTATTCCTTTCCTACCCCCCATACCCCCCACATTGCCTCTCAACTTCCTTGTATCAGGGACATCATATAATTGTCTTTTTCTGTAAATCAATATTCTTAAGCTAATGATCACAGTAAAGGAAGTTGTGCTGTGATAATAAGCCCTTGCCCAGACAACAGCTGAGCTTGTACTGCCCATAAATTCTTGCCCCATCCAGGTAGGGTAGGTGGAGGTGAGCTGGACAATCCGGAAGCCATCAGCAGATTCTCAGCCTGTTGGAATGTGTTGGTAATGAGCTTTGGTAATTGCTTATCTCAGATTTTAGTCATCCTTCTGAGCAATATAATTGAGGCTAGATTTTTCTCTTCCTGCCCTGAGCTGCAGAAATTCAGTTCTCGGTTTTTTGTAAGGCAGGTATAGTTTATGGGATCTGGATCTAATTCCTTTTATGAAGAATTGTTTCAGTTAATAGAGTGTGTCTCAGAGATCATGTAGTAAAATTAACCAAGGAAACTTTCTATGATAAACTTGTTCAGGGGTTTCTGTTGAATATAATTATGAGACTATCACAGAGGAATGTTGAATATAATTATGAGACTACCACAGGGAACCCCTGAAGATTGTCTCCTCATCAGTTAGCTTCAGTTTGTGTAGTATTTAAAAGCTTACAAAGCACTTTCATTTATAGTGTTCATGATTTACAGATATTTGCAGATCATCCCATCTTAAAACCATGAGAGGGACGTTGTTATTTTTGTCCTTACAGATGAAGACACTGGCTCGAGAGAGTGAATGGTTTTGTCCACATTCTTTAATCTGGTAGGGATCCACACCTGTGCCACTTCTGGCCCTTGGTGTCTGCACTTGTGATCAGCTGCACCAGTGGGTCTGTTTCTCCTTGGAAGGTGACGAGGATTGGACAGTGTCATGTATGGAAAAGGGCTTAGGACATGCCTGGCATAAAGTGGTTTTGTAAGTGTTACGGACTGTGGTCCTGGTAACGATTCCCGTGCTTTCTGAGTCCCCAAATCCCGTGTAATTTTTTGTATGCAACAGCTGCCACCAGTGTGTTAGCCCTGAGCTGAAATGTTCCCATCCTGGCTACAAACGTGAGGCCAAACATGAGGCTTCTGGAAGGCAGCGGGGGCCTCACTGGGAGTTTGTTTGACATGCAACCCCTGAGGGCCCAACCCCAGACCTGCAGAGCCAGACTCTGCATTTTAATAAGCTCTGCAGGACATTCCTAGGCTCTGTGAAGCTGGAGGAGCCCTGGCTCTCTCCCCCATGAGACCCTGATCTCAGATTTGATGTGTTGTATTTCATCTGTTTTAAGGTAAACTATTTTTTTAAAAACATTTTAACATCTTAGTTTTATAGGCAGTATTTTTTTGCCTTAATAGAACATTAAATACTAATTTAACTTTCAATTGATCCAGGTTTAATTTCAGTGAGCTAGAGTATATTCTACTGTCCTTTTTGTCTTTTCTCCTTCCATGTTCTTCTGTCCCTGTATGTCCCTTGTTTCTGACCCTCCCTGTCTGACTCAGGCTTATGACAGATAAACATGCAACTCTAACCAGCTTCTGCTTAGTGGAGAGACTGTTACCTGATCACTTTATAAGCTATGATTTCCGGTTCTAGTTTTGTGACATTGAATACCTCGGGTTATCCCAAAAGTTATATGAAAATCAACTTTAAAAAAGGATTTACTTCACTTCAGTTAAAACACAAACACATTAGAACAAAAGAATACTAGGTTGTAACTGCCTGGGAGATGTCAGTCATTATTCCAAATCAAAGCTGGCCTTCCCTGGGTGCTGTGGAACTGGTGGGGATGGGTGCCCAGACGGTGTCTTCCTTGTCATATCGGCCACGCACTTTGCATCAGCCACACTTATCTAGCCTTTTGATTTCTGGAGTCGGGATGCAAATCATGGCCAGGTTTTCCTCTTATTAGTCATGGGCCTGTGTGAACACCAGTGGGTCCCTCTGCGGTGACAGCCGGGAATAAGCAGGCTTCTCATACTTGCAAATCCTGTGTACCTGTGCAGCGTGTGCTTGGGCTTGTGTTGGCCAGATAAATGAGCAGCCTGCTTCCTCAGGAATTGCCACACTTAAATTAGAATGTACAGCAAGCTCTCCTATATAATGGGAGGTGACACAAGGAACAGAAAGGGGCAAACGCATATTTTAGGGGCAAAGATGACCTGAAATCATAATTTTACTACTATAACCATCTCTTGTATTTCTCTCACATGTGCTGCGACCATGTGGAGGTGATTTCTTCTCTCCTTTAATAAGCCAGTATTAGTGCAGGTCCAGTTCTCCAAGTTCACAATAATCCTCAGGAAGTTTACTTCCCACATATTCAGCATTTGAAGAAGAAACCCATATCGGACAGTAGGCTACCTCTGTGTTCCCTAGTTTTCTGACAGCCTGGGGAGACCCAGCATTTCACTGACTGCTCTTTTCCATAAAATGTCCCCTTGAGTAGGTACCCTGTGACCAAGGAACTATGTTCCCTGCCAATCACTCAGCCTTCTCTCTGGAAGAGAAACAGTACAAGACAGGCCAGTGAGGCTGAAAAGAAGAAAATGGGGCAAAATCAAGCTAAGGCACTTGTTTCACTGGCTTCGGGATCCGAGAAGGCAACAGTAGTCTTGTGGTTTGAGAGGCTCGACAAGAAAAAGCATGTTCAAAGCAGTTGCTTACAGGCACTTGGAAGGTAGGGTTATATTAGAAGCTTTTCTTTGCAGGGAAGGTGTTGGAAATGCTGTGGGCTGCTCCAGGCTAAGGCTAACCTGGAATGTGTCCAGGGGGGAAAAGCTGAGGCTTGATTAAGCAAAATATTACGGTTCAGACATTGGCGATGTCTGTGTACTTGGCGAGAAGAGTCACGTAGGAGTGTGGGTCATGTAAAGGGAGGCTAAAGGATTCAAGAAAGACCCAAGCTCCTGCCCTCCACACGGTACCTTCAACTGTAGGATTTTCTACATTTTATATGTTTTAAAATTTAAACTTAACAATTTAGTTTTTTTTTTTTTAATTAAAGAGATAATGTATAAAGTGTCTGACTGAACCTTATTGTGACTGAAAAGAACCAGCCTGCAGCAGCTCTGTTCCCTGAGCTCTGGAATCTGGTAATTTCTTTACCCTGCTCTGAGCCTCACATTCTTCCGGAAGTGATGCCACCTCCATCTGCCTGTTTCTTTTTTTGAATATTTTATTTATTTATTTGATAGAGAGAGAGCACAAGCTGGGGAAGCGGCAGAGGGAGAGGGAGAAGCAGGCTCCCTGCTGAGCAGGGAGCCCGATGCTGGACTTGATCCCAGGACCCTGGATCATGACCTGAGCCAAAGGCAGACAGTTAACTTTCTGAGCTACCAGGTGCCCCAATTCTCTCTGCCTGTTTCATTCCTGGGCTGGGCTTCCCTTCGGGGACCAGCCTTGCTTGGGCAGGTCTCCTGGCATCATATAGGGAAGGCATGTTTCCCCTCACTTCCAGTCCAGTGCCTTCCCTTGCCCTTGCCTGCCTCATGCTGTCTTTCCTTCTTTTGTGTTCATCTACTCTGCTTCAGGTGCGGCGTACATGGAGTCCTCCAGCTTCTCGTCTCCACTGTTCCCTATTCTGCTCTGTATTTCTTTTTTCTTTCTCACCAAGGCAAAATTCACCCAGCACAACTCTTTCTTAAGATTTTTTCTGCCATTTCTACATTATTTATTGTACCTCCTGAAAATATAGCCCAGACATCGGTATGATGAGGGAAACTGTCTTCCACTCCTCCAGCACCTGAAGCACACTCACTTTTCCATCTTATTCACACGCCCTGGGTCCACTGTCCTGTGCCCACCTGGCCTCTGTCTTTCTTGCCTTCCAAAGCCTGGGGTCAGCCTCTCTGTTGCAGCAAGTTCATCACCACTTGAGGACACCAAAGTGTTCTCTTGGCTCTAATTCTTCTAGCTCTTTTACCCTGTGGAGGTTTCCCAGTGTCTGTCATGGACCCATCATGACTGTCCTTTTCCTCATTGCCATCCTGTTTCTCAGGGCAAGGACTCAGCTGGCACACCTGTAGGGAGCATAGGGCCTTTGGAGCAGGTGTGTCACCTCCTTGACCAGGACCATCTTCCCAATTAGTTGAGACCTCCTTTCACACTGGCTATAAGCTCAGAGAGCTTCCTGTCCATGGCATTCTGGTCAGAGATACCAAGAGAAGGCCATACTTTTCGTCTGTAGGGAAGCCCTGAAAGGACACTGAGTATCTTGGCATTCTAAGAAGACCCAGAAATGTACAAAGCCCACAGCCATGGCTCAGCAACTGTTTTGTGTCCAGCACCGACCCTAGCAGAGGAGGAAGTTAAGTAGATGCCATTCAGAGGCAATAGTCGGCCGTCTGGTTGGACAGACTCAATCCAGATAGTGCTCAAGGTGTGTTATGATGCCTTGATGGACTGCTGGGATGCTGGGCTGCAGGCTGGTGGCTTTGAGCACAAACAGCCTCTGGCATGTTTGCCCAGCTCCTCCTGCTTCACACTGGAGCTGAGGTCCACGTGCCGCCTGTGCACAGGCTGGCCCTGTGTTCCTGGGCTTCCATCTGACTTGATGAGCAGCTAGACTTGGCCGTGGCACTCACTGAAGAAATTTCTCCCCACAGCCGTCCAGGGAAGATGGTAGCTCCTGAGGAAATGGCAATTCTCTCTCTTCTGAAGGCCGTAGTTGCTGGCTAGGAATCATCAGTTAATTAGAGTTCCTTCTAGTCCTGAGGGTCTGTAAGAAGTGGTAAGATTTACTGCTTTATGGGAGGTTACTTTCTGAGTGGCCACATTGGCAGGCAAAAACACCCTGTTGAAAGGAGAGCTCCTGCTGATTTAACATTTTGGAGACACCTCCAGACCCTGTTAACAGATAAACGTAAAGAAAATGTTAACCACTCAATTTTTTAAAAACCTGCTTGGCATGCCTGGATTTCTTCAACTGTGTTTCAAGTAAAAACTTCAGTGCTAGTATTACCCTTAAATAAAGCGAAATGAAAATGCTCTTACTCTAACTCCTGACTCCTTATCATCACTGACAGGTCATCATTGATCCATATAAATGATGGATTTCAGTTCCTCCAGGGTGAGTTGTAATGTTAACGGGCAGCAAGAATGGGCCCCTGAAATAGAGGAGGGAGGTAGGGAAGGGGTCCCCAGAAGAAGAGGCAGAGAAGGGAGGCTGCAAGTGAAACTGTGCGGCCTTGTCGCCTGGTCTCCTTTGCCTTCCATGAGATAGGCAGAAGCGGGCCAGCAGGACCACTTGTGACCTGGGGCCACAAGGGCTAGAAGCTCTGCTAGAATTACAAAGGAGGGGCAGGCAGAGATGGGGCCATGCTGTGCTTCTGGTTTTGGAGGGCGTGCTTATATTCCTGGTGCAAACCTCTTTGTGAAAACTTTGTCCCCAGAGGACCCCCCCCAGTGAAGGCTCCACTGCCCTCGTGGACCGCAGTGAACTTACATTTGCATGGAAGGGTGCATTCTTTCTGCTGTTTGTTTTCAGGTCAAGACTTTTCCTTTCCTCTCAGACTCTGTAATATATTGTTCTTCTCCCTGAAAGCATTGTTATACCCATGGCACAGTAAGAAAAAAACATACCAGCCAGTTATTACCACCTGGGGCCTAAAGAGCTCTGGAGCATCCCTTGTAGGAGGACAAAGTCTCTTCTCTCTTTCCCTTCCTGTTTTTAATTTGTTTCCATTTAAACATTTTAATCGGAAGAATATTCAAAAGGAAAAAAGACCACCTGTGTTTCCCCCACCCTAAAGCAGTCAATGGCTTTTATTTTACTATGTTCCTATCTTTTCTCTGTTAAGAACGCTTTCCCTGAGGGACATTTGGGTGTCTCAGTCAGCTGAGCATCTAACACTTGATTTCAGTTCAGGTCTTGATCTCAGAGTCCTGGAATCGAGCTCCGAGTTCAGCTCGGAGTCTGCTCGGGACTCTCTCTCCCCCTCCCCCAACTTATGCCCACAAGTGCTCACTCTCAAATCAACAAATCTTTTTTTTTTAAAGGAATACTTTCCTCAAGTTTCCATTTTTTTTTAATTTTTAAATTTTTTAATTAACATATAAGGTGTTATTAGACCCAGGGGTACAGGTCAGTGAATTGCCACGTTTACACATTTCACAGCATTCACCATAGCACATACCCTCCCCAATGTTCATAACCCCACCACCCTCTCCCGACCCCCCTCCACCCAGCCATCCTCAGTTTGTTTTGTGAGATTAAGAGTCACTTATGGTTTGTCTCCCTCCCGATCCCATCTTGTTTCATTTATTCTTTTCCTACCCTTCACACTCCCCAGGTTGCATCTCCACTTCCTCATATCAGGGAGATCATATGATAGTTGTCTTTCTCCAATTGACTTTTTTCGCTCAGCATAATACCCTCTAGTTCCATCCACGTTGTCGCAAATGGCAAGATTTCATTTCTTTTGATGGCTGCATAGTATTCCATTGTTATATATACCACATCTTCTTTATCCATTCATCTGTTGATGGACATCTAGGTTCTTTCCATAGTTTGGCTATTGTGGACATTGCTGCTATAAACATTCAGGTGCACATGCCCCTTCGGACCACCACATTTGTATCTTTAGGGTAAATACCCAGTAGTGCAATTGCTGGGTCATAGGGTAGCTCTATTTCCAACTTTTTGAGGAACCTCCATGCTGTTTTCCAGAGTGGTTGCACCAGCTTGCATTCCCACCAACAGTGTAGGAGGGTTCCCCTTTCTCCCTATCCTCACCAACATCTGTCATTTCCTGACTTGTTAATTTTAGCCATTCTGACTGGTGTGAGGTGGTATCTTCATTGTGGGTTTGATTTGTATTTCCCTGATGCCAAGTGATGTGGAGCACTTTTTCATGTGTCTGTTGGCCATCTGGATGTCTTCTTTGCAGAAATGTCTGTTCATGTCCTCTGCCCATTTCTTGATTGGATTATCTGTTCTTTGGATGTTGAGTTTGATAAGTTCTTTATAGATTTTGGATACTAGTCCTTTATCTGGTATGTCATTTGCAAATATCTTCTCCCATTCTGTCAGTTGTCATTTGGTTTTGTTGACTATGTCCTTTGCTGTGCAAAAGCTTTTGATCTTGATGAAGTCCCAGTAGTTCATTTTTGCTCTTGCTTCCCTTGCCTTTGGCGATGTTCCTAGGAAGAAGTCACTGTGGCTGAGGTTGAAAAGGTTGCTGCCTGTGTTCTCCTCAAGGATTTTGATGGATTCTTTCTCACATTTCTCACACTCCATTTTGAGTCTATTTTCATGTGTGGTGTAAGGAAATGGTCCAGTTTCATTTTTCTGCATGTGGCTGTCCAATTTTCCCAACACCATTTGTTGAAGAGACTGTCTTTTTTTCCATTGGACATTCTTTCCTGCTTTGTCAAAGATTAGTTGACCATAGAGTTGAGGGTCTATTTCTGGGCTCTCTGTTCTGTTCCATTGATCTATGTGTCTGTTTTTGTGCCAGTACCATACTGTTCAAGTTTCCATTTTTAATGGCTTAATATTTCTTTTAGTTGATCTTTTTTTAAAAATCAATTTTTCCCCTATTGTCAACTGTTCTAAGATAGTTCAAAGTTTTCTGTCACCCTAACGCCTCCATGAACATACGTGCCTTTAGTCTCTTCTTCTGGGGCTTTTCATAGCATAACTGCTGGCAGTGGGATCTCCCTGTCGGAGAGGAGCAATGTCTTTGCCACCTGCCAGTTGTAGCAAAGACGCCTTCAGAGGATTTGACCCATGTCTTTTGCCATTCATCATACTCGTGGGCTCACCTCCCACCACCTCCCCGGTACAGTCCATCTTGTGTCCTTCTCATCTCCTTTCCCCTGGGCGCCCTCTCAGCAGTCTCTGGACAATGGGTGTTTTATGAATCAGTGTCCTGTTGCATCAGCCAATGTGGTGTTCAATCAGCTCTTCCACAAGTTAGCAAAATTTGCTTGAGTCATTCTGTAGGAATGTTTTTGCCTTGCTTCTAAGAAAACTTACAGGTTTTGGCAAGAAGCTGAGCAGCTCACAAACCTGACCACAAGCCTTTGAGTAGTAGTGGAGCTGCACTGAGCAGTCTTTTCTTTCTTTCTTATTAAAATCTTGCGTTTGCTTCACCTTCTCCCTGGAAGGTAGCGTGGGCGGGGGCGGTTGGAGCAGGTCTTTCCTCCTCTTGCTCTGGAGCCAGTTTCATGCTGCGTGGAGGAGAAGTAATACTTGTCCAAGTGTATAGAAAACAAAACTATGTAATATGTAAATGGAGGGAACTAACTCATGGTTCTAGTTTGTTTCTCATGAGAAATGCTGTGAACCATCATGATAGTTCTTAATTTACACTTCGAAGACTGTAACTCTGTCACTTTCTCTACCATTCACCAGGATTCCAGAGTTGGATGTTTCTAAAAAAGAGTCCCGAACCCCTCACTCATACTTGAATTATTTCTGCCTCAGTGATTATTCTCATGTAGCTTATCCCTGAAACATCTTTGCAGGGGTGGTGGGGAGAGGGGAGCTCACTGAAGTTTAACTTCGTTCTGTCCTCACTCTAGAGATTGAGGTGGGATCTCCCTGTAACTGCTGGTCCTTGGTCTCTGACCAGAGTGATACCCAAGACCAGAGGCACCTTTGTGCCCTTGTTTGTTGCATTTCATTATCTGACATTTTCCGAAGATGAAACTGTATCTGGCTCCCGTTTCTCAGTTGAGATAGTGCACTGAAGCTCAAACAGCTCTGGCTGGGGAGGGGTTGAAGGAGTATAGCATGACCTAGTACAGATTCCAGGTAGCAAGCCTGCATTCCTGGTGGCGATGGTGGAAGCCAAGTTAGAGCAGTGTTTGTACAAGAAAAACCTGAAAATTCAGGTTTAAGTGTGGTGAAAAATAGAGCAAAACCAAATAGAAGATCAAAAGCTAGGAAATCGTAAAAGAGAAGTGGACAAGGAGGATGGCATGAAGAAAAATGAGGAAAGAAAGGGAAAATGAGGGCATGCAAAAAATACATGAATTGAATCAGAAAATTGAAAAAGAGAATGGGATGATCAGAGAGAAGGAAGAATAATTCTTTGTAGCTGGCAATCTGTAGGGGAAATAGTCCCAGGAGATTCATTCATCAGTACTGCATCCCTAAATTTGCCAGACCCCCACCCCTTCTTCCGTGTCCTAAACACCAGATCAACCTTTTTTGCCTGTTGTTGGCCATTTGATGTTTCTTCTTGCCTTCTCTCCCACAAATAAAGGGCTAGATCCAAGATACCTGAAAAGGAGGACAGTGCTCTGAACTTTTGTCCACTGTGAGGGTCTTGTTGGCTGGGACAGAGTGCCCAGATATTCAGTCAAACAGCCTAGATGTGGCTTTAAAGACATTTGATAAATGTGATTAGTTAACATCTACTCAGTTGACTTTAAGTACAGGAGATTATTCTTAATACCCTGGGCAGGCTTCATCCAATCAATTGAAAGGCCTTAAGGGCAGAATGGAGGTTCCCACCATCATCATTTCAGACTTGTTAATGCACTCCATCACATAGGCCAATCTCTTGAAGTAAATCTCTTTATGTATATATAACCTACTAGCCATCTCTATCTGGGAGGACCCCTCCTGATGCATCCCCAACCTTTAATTATACTTCAAGCTTCTATCACAGGAGTTTGAGTACTTTATGAACTGTCTTGCATTTGGCCCTTACTCATAGATGGCAGTCCTGCCCTCCCACCCCAGGATGGGCATGCATTCCCAGCAGGCAAGGTACCCAGTGTGTGTGCTGGTTGCTCCTAGGAAGTCTTAGGTTTTAGGTAAGGGGACTAGGGAAAAGAAGGTTTCAATAAAGGGGATTCCTTACCACTCGGGCTGGCCTCTCCTTGCTGAGTGATTTTTGAGGACATGATGCAAACCAGGGTTTAAACTAATGGTGATCTAGTGTTTGTTGCGCTCTATGAGTTTTTGGAATCTTTTTAGCCACTTGGGGCTTTTCTTTGTACGTGTGACTTGAGAATTAGGCCACAAAATGGAGGAAGTACTAATAGCTGTACTGCAAATGTTAACTGAACCAGAGACACACCGGAGTGGGTAGAGTTTCAGTCTTCAAACAAGCATACGGTGTAGGATCTGTTTCCAGGGAATCGATGACCAGTGTGTTCAACTCAAGTGCCTGCTTTTACCTCTTATGCCTCTGTGATCATCAATTGTGATTATTGCTGATAATATTAGCATGAGGGCCACAGATGTCACAAGATCAGGTGGAGTGGAGCTTAACAGCAAAATGAAGCTGTCTGAGCTGCAGAATATCTTAATCACGAACCTTTGCCTCAGCACTGAGTGCTGCAGGGGTAAACTCAAAACCCAGACCAGCGAGCATCCTAGCTTCATTACTACTTAGGACCATTTCTTTTCTCTGCATGTACTTCTGGGCAAAACCTCAAGCCTAGAGAATCTACTTCAGAAAATCCAAATGGGGTAGAAAGAAGGAATTAGGAAGAAAAGATACTAAAACTTTTCCCTCTTCTCACTTGTTCAGCTACTGAATAGTAACTGATAAAACAGAGATGTTCACTTTGGAGAATATTTGGGACTTGGAGGAAAGTGTGGTCCTCCCCCACATGGTGACAGAGGTAGAGGATCCTTCTAAGGCTTTATTTAGTCAGGGTCACTGTTAGCTTTCATACTTACAGATCAAAAGTTACTGCTCTTGGGTGGCTCACTTCTGGGGTATTTTGAAGTCCTGCGGAAGTCAGCTCTAAACATACTGAACACAATTAGAGAAGAAGAGAGCCGAGGCAAATAGCATTGCACGTGTAGGATGCCTTCTATATTTGCATACTTTACAGGTTTGAGTACCGTATGGAAACTTCAGGCTGTTTGGGGTGTTGACCTGGAACCTTAGGGAGGGCCAGGGTGAGAGCAGGTCTGCAGAGCCCCTGCCTGGCTGCCTTTCATGGCATTCCAGAGCTCACGGGGTTCAGGAATGCCATGGCAAATGCCTTTAGGCAGCCTGGAGAGATGACCAGAAGCCATCCTTCTGGCCCTGAGAGCTTGGTGAGGAGGGAGAGGAAGACAGGAATGCCTTTGACAATTACTCTCTTGATAGCTTTGGACACTACCATAGACTTTGTATATACCATTTTCTCCTCGTTGCTGCCCCCTTGCCGCTTAAAAGCTTTGCTATCAGAAGTGAAGGGGGTAAAACCTGTCAGCATTTGAGTAAACAGAATAAATTAATTTGCTTTCCTTGAGAGCAAATGAACTTACAGTAGGATGATTTAAGAGAAGTAGGAAACCCAGTGAGACGTCATGAGAGCCTAGCAGACTAACCACACTTTGTGAGTGGGATACCATCAAGCGTTGGAGAGGCTGGGGAGCTATGGGAGCTCATGTATGCAGCTGGAGGCAGTGTGTGTGGGTGCAACCACTCTGGAAAGCACTTAGCATTAACCTGTAACATTGAAGCTGTTGTGCCCTAGGACAGCACTTCTCCTCTTGCATGTGTGCCCCGGGAGCCTGGAACAAGAACGTTCCCAAATATTCATGAACCGTAGGATGGATAAGTAAACTATGATTTTATACCTCAACAAGAGCAGACAGACTACAACTGCGCATAATGCATGTGAATCTTAAATGCATAAAGTTGAGTGAAAGAAGCAAGTCACAAAAGAATGTGTGAGTCCGTTTTGAAGAAGATAAAAATAGGCATAAAGTGAACTGTGGTTTAGGAATGTAATCATAGATGGCAAATCTTAAAAGTAGAAAAATCGTTCTTACAAAAATCTGGATGTTTGTCTCTGTGAAGGAGGAAGGAGGATACAGTTGGGAAGACAGGCATGGTGGTGTTGGTGGGTTGGGGGTGGGGTAGGCTTTGTTATTATCCTTAAGCCACTTATGTATAGTTTGTACTCGTCTTTGTTTATCTCATACACACAAAGATAGATTGAAGGTAGTTCTTTTTTTTTCGAGTTTATTTTTTTTAATTTTTTAATTAAATTTTTAAAATTTTTTATAAACATATAATGTATTTTTATCCCCAGGGGTACAGGTCTGTGAATCGCCAGGTTTATATACTTCACAGTACTCACCATAGCACATACCCTGCCTATGTCCATAACCCCACCACCCTCTCTCAACCCCCCTCCCCACAGCAACCCTTAGTTTGTTTTGTGAAATTAAGAGTCACTTATGGTTTGTCTCCCTCCCGATCCCATCTTGTTTCATTTATTCTTTTCCTATCCCCCAAGCCCCTCAGGTTGCATCTCCACTTCCTCATACCAGGGAGATCATATGATAGTTGTCTTTCTCCGATTGACCTTTTTCGCTCAGCATAATACCCTCTAGTTCCATCCACGTTGTCGCAAATGGCAAGATTTCATTTCTTTTGATGGCTGCATAGTATTCCATTGTATATATATATATACCACATCTTCTTTATCCATTCATCTGTTGATGGACATCTAAGTTCTTTCCATAGTTTGGCTATTGTGGACATTGCTGCTATAAACATTCAGGTGCACGTGCCCAGATGGAAGGTAGTTCTCTCGAAATTTCTCAGTCACATGCCCTTTGTGGGTGGCTCTGTCTTCTTGGGTTTTTGGCTCCATCCCCTTTCTGTTCCCCACTCCAACATCACCATTGGTCGCCCAAACACCCCCTGGACCTGAGCACTTGTGTTTTTCCCTCAGTAGCTGATGTAGGTGATCGAGTTAGAGGGTACAAATTGCCTTCCTCTCTCAACCTCGTGGATGACTTTGAAATCTGGAAAGCAGAGATATCACAGAGACCCCAGAAGAGGAGGAGGAACAGCAGGGGGAGCTCTAGCCTCCATTTCCTGAGCATGGAGGCCTTAGCCCAGACCTCCCCTGGGCCATCTGGAGGGCAGACTTGGCTCTCCCTGTTGGCCATGGGGCCTGGTGAAGCCCTCTGCTGAAAGCTTTCCTCCACCACATGGACATATTCTCAAATAGGATAACAGACAGCCCTTCCAAGGAAAGGAACAGGATTGGCTCTGTAACCCAGAACAAATGTGACAGAGTGAGGTGGGTCCTTTGTCTGAGCCTGTTCATGGGTGCTGGGTAGATGCGCTCCTGTGGGGAGGGCAGACCTGAGATTTCCACAGCAGAGCATTTCATCCTCTACCCCAGGACTCCAGTAATTGGGGGCCGCCGAGGCTGCGAACAGAGGAGGTATCAGCCAGCACAGCCACACTTGGTGGCCTTTTCAGAAGGCAGACTTGGCCTAGCTGTCAGGCAGAAGCATCTCTCTCCTCACCATGCTGTTTGTGGAAGAAACCACTCAGAAAATATGAACTGGAGACTTAGCAGTCATTCTAGTGGTGTGACCAGTGCAGATGTGGTGGAAAATCTGAAGGCTTCCCCATCTGCCTTCTGACAGCTGAAATGCCCAAGGTGAAAATCGCCTCAGACCAAGAGGAACTGGCAGTGGAGCACCAGATCACACAAATTTGTGCTGATGCATCCCTGCTCCTTTCAAAGTGGTGCGAGGTCAAGGCCGTCTTAAAAACAGGCCAAGTAACACAGAGGGCCGATTTGACCTCTAACTTGAACATACAACAACTTGCCTCTTGCTTTGTCATTCACGTTTGTGGAAGGTTCCACGGCCCCACCTTGCCAACAACACACAGTTCTAAGCTGCATTTCATCAAAGAATGTCATTTTTATAAACTCATTAAAAGCTGAACAAGGCTGGGCTTGAAGGCAGGCAAAGCCTGGAGAATGACTCTTTAGTTCTTTTGATGGGTCTGATCTTAGCGTCCAGATCTCAGGCAAATATGTAGAAAGTCCTTCTTGGCTATATCTACCAATACCCTGCTCTGACTTCTCCCCCTTCCCTTCATCCTCTCCCCCTTCTCCAAAGCTGTGAGTGATGACACAGCTTAGAAGGTAGAGAAGGGAAGACAGGCAGGTTGATTACAGCCATGGAAAAAGTGAGTTGCTGTTTGACCATTTCACAAAATATTCTCTTTTCAGGATCTGTTTATATATTACAGTTTTGTCATGCTAAGTCTGCTGAAAATACTATTAGAGCACTTTGGAGAGTATTTTGGGATTGTAGTCTAAAGTTAGTTTGAAAAGTGAAGGCAAGAAAATTGTCTTTCCAGAGGACTCATCTGTGTGCTGCCCCATTTTCCCCATTCAGGAAGGAATTGTTTCTCCGAGTGACCTTGACCTTGTCATGTCAGATGGCCTTGGCATGCGGTATGCATTCATCGGACCCCTAGAAACTATGCATCTGAACGCAGAAGGTATGTTCTGCTTCCATCAGAGTGAAGATGCGAATTCTGTGCTGTTCAGTGGTCTCATGGGTTTTGTCAACAGTATAGTTTTGCCTTTTTTTTTTTTTTTTTTAAAAAAACAACTAATAGAAACTATCATACGAAGGAGAGTACCAGCCCTAGGAACTCATAGATAGGGGCCGCGTCCTGAGATGTCAGTGCACATGGAATCCAGGAACCTCAGGGCTCTGCAGGCAGAGAGCACTCAGGTGGGAATGAAAAGACAGACAGGTGAGGGTGTTGTCGTGGAGACTTTGCCCCATGGCGTCCAGCCCGGCAGAAGATAAAGTTGGGTTTTCCTGAGAAAGGTGATGCAGTTGTTTACAGAGGTAAGACGAACAGATAAGGGAAGTGACCACCTCTGCTGTACATATCTTCTGCCTAAATATGAGCAGCTTCTCTGTGTGACTTGCCTGTTTTAGATCACGGGCAGCCATTCAGGGCAGGCCCATCCTTTTCCCCAGAAGCTGACTTCAAAGGGCCCAGGGAGGTAGGTACAGGCCCACGGTCTAGTGACTCTAACAGAAAGCTACGTTGAGAAAGGGGAGAAAGCCTTCAAGAATGAAATGGTCGGCCACATTTTAAGTGTTTGAAAAACAAGGACTCAAACTGAAACAAAATAAATTTTATCTTGGAACACTGAAAAAATAAAATTAAATTAAAATTTAAATAAAATTTAAAAGCTATGAATGAAAATCTAGGAAACTATCACCTAAATGTCATTACCACTTGCTATTGCTTGATGTTGAAATTATAAGTAACTTTTAATACCTTTTTGCTTTTCTGTGTTATCATAATTTTCTACAACTATTGCCATATTATTTTAATAATTATATTATTAACATGTAAAACATATGTAGAAAGAGAAAAGGAATATTGTATTCAACTTCGTGGTCCACATTTAACAAAAATGTTGAGAAACTGGAGCTTATCCAGGAGAAGGTGACCAGAGAACAGTGCATGCACGTGTGTGTGTGCACGTGCGTGCCTCTCTCTGTCTGTGTCTTACGTGAGGGCGGAACCAGATTGAAAGAGTGGCCATGGCAGGCAGACAGGTTTAGGCTCAGTACATGGCAGGAAGTTTCTAATAACTGAAGCTGACATTGAGGGAGAGGGCTATACTACTAGTGGGTGAATGGGCCAGGCAGGGGCTGGTTGCCCACCTGTCAGGATGTTTCAATATCAGGCAGAGACACCCATAATGAAGTGGGAAGTTGGGATAAGTGACCTCTGGGAGTCTGTTAGACTTAGATTTTATAATTCCATGATCTCTTGGTATTAGTTCAATTTTTGCCACCAGAGTTAGTGAAGTATAACTTCCAGTGAATAAGTCAAGGCAGTTTTGCCAGTCGTAGTCTTGCAAGGACACATATGGTGCTTGAGTGGACTGGTCTTGTGTATCATGCAAATGTGCTTCAGTAACTGACTTGACTCTTCCTTAAAACTGAACATGGCTGAGAGGCACTGGAGGACCATGGGACTGTCTCCTAGCATGAACATATTGCTTTTGTAGTGGGATGACAGTTGAACACGAGAAGATAATGTAAAGAAAGAGGCCCTCATAAAAGTGAAACAAGAGTTTTGAAGTATCATGAAAATAAAGTCTTGGAGAATTTCAAATGCTTTTTCAGCCAGAACCTTAAAAGTGGTGAACATATTTAAACATTTTCTGTATATATAGACACTCTTTGGTAACCACCATGTTTTTCTCTTTTTAAAGTTTTTGTTTTTTTTTCTTCAGAAAAATAAGAAAGGTCAGATATCATGAGACATCAGTAGGGAGACAACTGAGAGCAGCTTTGACTCTGAAACAAATAGAAGCAGAAGCCAATGAAACCAGAAACTCAAGAACCAAATAGTGTGGCAGACAGGAAGGAGGCCTGTAACAATTTTTCAGACAAAGCAGATATGATAAGAAAACCTAATTGGCTTGATATGATAATGGGGGACGGATGTAGTTTTCAACTTCAGAGCATTCCAAAGACCAGAGTTAGACTGTTATAAGATCTGGCTTGGAACCAATGGAAATGTTTATTACTCTTCACAGTGTCATCCAAAATATATCAAGATTGGGCAGGGTGTGGGGGGGGTTCTTTTTTTCTGATGTTGTTTTCATAAAGCCAGCATCTCAGGTTCAGGCTAGTTATTAGTCTTAAAGCTACAGTTTATCTAGAAGTGGTAAAAATATTTTAGGATGTGTTTTTAATTTGATAGGATGACACCCGAAAAGCTGGAGGCCAGCACGCCTACTTTGCCTTTTGGCTGCTTTCTAAAGGCAACCCCCTTGAAGGACAGGCTCTCAGAATGGGGAAGCTGGTCAGTGGAGCCGGTCAGCCTGGGTGACCCCTGCCTTCCAAGCTAACTAGCTTTGTGCAAGAGAGTTCCCCCACCTCGAAAATGGGGATGGCAACAGTGCCCACCTCACGAGGGCGGTGTGAGAATGAAGCCAGGTGGAAATGCTTGGACAGATGGCTGACACAGGTGAAGTCCCTTGTTCTATGCATGTAGAGTTTGGTCTCGTTTTTTAATTCACTACTCTTGCAGTTTTTTTTCTTTTAACTCTCCCAAAAAGAAATACAGAATGAATATGCAGTAAGACATTTTTACAATGGAATGGTGAAATCTCCAGACTTTAACAGTTTGGTTTGTTTCTTTGCTAAGCTTTTAGACCATTAGTTCAGCAAAGAGAACTGCCCCCTGTTACTCCTGGCCGCATTCTGGGTGCTTCCTGGGTTTATTTCTGCCTGGGGAATGACTGTCTCAGAAATGGCAGCCCCTGGAAATCATCTCCCGTCCACGCGGATGTTTACCATCCTGCCTCATAAAATTTCCTCCTGTATGTAGATGCTTTCTCTCTTTCCCTCTCTTTTTTTTTTTTAATTTTTTATTTTTTCTTTAATCTTCCTAATTGGCATGCCTTCATGGTGGGTTTGGCTCACTTATGTGGAGCTGTTAGCCCTGGGACTTTCAGGAGTTGAGGGGCCCCGGGTAGGTTTCTGTCTCCACCCGCCTCACCTCCCTGACCTCAGGTGAGGTCTCACTCACTCAGGTGGGAATTAGATAACGTTGCTCTGTGCTTTGGGGCCTTTTTGATCTTCCTTAATAAGTTCTTCGAAACTCTGTCTCTTAAAAGCAGGTGAATTCATGTAGGTGTAGGTTTATCCGCTGTGAAAAAACTAAACTCTGGTGTGGGCAGCAGTTAGGGCTTGCCAAGAAACCAAACGCCCAGAGTGTGCCTCCACAGTCACAGCGGGGCTGCATGCCTGCTCCGTAAACGCAAACCGAGGAAGGCTCTCTGCCTATCTGCCCACCATGGGCTGTGCTGAAAGTTCAAGAAAGCACACTGTCTTGCCTTTGGGGGCTCACAACTAAAGAATTCCAAATTAGAAAGCAGCAAAATAAGCTAAGTCTAATCTCATGAGAATCAATTCTTTTTTTTTTTTTTTAAGATTTTATTGGTTTATTTGATAGAGAGCACAAGCAGGGGGGAGCAGCAGGCAGAGGGAGAAGTAAGCTCCCCACTGAGCAAGGAGCCGGATATGGAACTCAATCCCAGGACTCTGGGATCATGACCTGAGTCAAAGGCAGACACTTAACCAACTGAGCCACCTAGGTGTCCTGAGAATCAATTCTTTTCTCCATTTTTTCTTATTTCATATAAACATCTCTTAAGAAATTGGGTTCAGAGTCATCTAAAAAGCTAAGTTTTAGAGAATTTGGGGAAGTATATTGTTGAATGGGGGACAGGGAGCAAGGAAGTGTAGAAGAAAAACTATAGGGGAAGATCAAATTTCATAGTAATATAAAGGAAGGACATGCTAGCCGGATAAAAAGTGAAGTGGTTTCTTCTCCTTGACATTTCCAGTGAAATTGGTATTGTGGAATGATTGCCATTCAATTCTTTCAAAGCATAAGGAAGCCAAAATTCTTGCTGGAGATGAGGTAAAACCCTCCTTTTACTACTTCTCTAATGGAAGAGGAAATTTTACAAGTAACAGTGACAGCAGTAAATGTCCTGGAACATTGTAAATAGCATGGCACAGTGCAGATCTTGATTCTAAGTCACCATGAACTTGGGCAAGTGGGAGAGCCCTTCTAAGGGTGTCAGGCTTCCCTACAAATGGAGTGGGAGGGTCTGGACACACCTGCTCTGTTGGTTCCTTTGCTTACCACAAACAAGGAGGCTCTTCATCCCAAGAGCCTGAGTGCATGTGATAGAAAGTGTCTTTGTATTAGTAAGAGTGAAAATATATAATTATATTTTTCCTGAACAATTATATATTTCCTGAACAAGACAGGAGAAGTTATGAAATGTATTTTAGGATTTTTGCCATATCATATTCAATTTTGAAGGCATAGATGCTCTTTTTTTTAATTAAAGATTTGTATTTATTTATTTGACAGAGAGAGATCACAAGTAGGCAGAAAGGCAGGCAGAGAGAGAGGGGGAAGCAGGCTCCCCGCTGAGCAGAGCCCGGTGTGGGGCTCTGTCCCAGGACCCTGAGATCGTGACCTGAGCAGAAGACAGACTTAACCCACTGAGCCACCCAGGTGCCCTGGAATAGATAGATGCCCTTTAAAATGATAAAATTTGGAGGTCCTGGGTGGCTCAGTTGGTTAAGCGTCTGCCTTCGGCACAGGTCATGATCTCGGAGTCCCCGGATTGAGGCCCGCATTGGGCTCCCAGCTCCATGGGGAGTCTGCTTCTCCCTCTAACCTCTCCCCTCTCGTGCTCTCTCACTCTCTCTCTCGCAAATAAATAAAATCTTTAAAAAATAAATCTTAAAAAAAAACGATAAAATTTTATAAAAGGCAGTAGGGAAAAAAGTTCTCAAAAGTCCATGGGAGATTAAAATGGACCTCCCAGGGATGGTGAAAGGTGAACACTCATTCAGAACACGTGAAGCCCTCCGGAAGGGACGTGCGGTACAGAATTGAATGCTGTGGTTTCCTGCTGCGCATGTGCGGGCAGGTGCAGTTGGTTCCCACGAAGGCCTCCAGGGAGCTTGTTTTCAGTGCGAGTGTGGGATTCATAGCCGCCAGTTCTTCCCTGGTTTCTTCTCATGTGATATCTTTACAACGTTCTCGATTCTTGTGTCTCTGCTCCTCCAAAAGGAATAAACTGCATTTATGTCTAGATTTTATCACCTTTTGCTTGAGTATATAAACAACTGGATAGACTGAAATAAACATTTAATTTCCAAAAGGAAATAAATGTACAGGTTGTTTTCTGGGTTCCAAAAATGCTAAGCTGTTCAGACTAACTGGCTAGGGCTGGAACAGTTAGGGAGACTTCCCAAATTCTGAGTTGTCAAGTTACGCTTATATTAAATGAAACAGAGCTGCTTATTATTATTATTATTATTATTATTATTATTTTGGAACTCCTTATTTTAAAGAGTGTCCATCTCTTCATTGTAGGTGCTAACGTCAGAAACGTTGGTATGTTTGAAATGTTTACCCTTCAAAATTGTTTCTCTTCTAAGAGCGAATTGAATATAATTTTAGCATACTTAAAGGGAAAGAAAATTATTTGAGCCAAATAAAATTGACACCGAATGAATTTAGGCTTTCATATCAGTGTAGGTCCACCAAAACTAAAACCCAAAGAAGCTGTTTTTTGTTTGTTAGGTTTTTTGTTTTTTTGTTTTTGCCTTTTTAAAAAGAATATCCAGTGATGGTCATTTTTATTTTAAGTTAATCATACACAGTTCTCATGGGGGAGGTGAGAGCCAAGCTCTGGGAGCTCTGCAAATTCTACGGTTTCCTTTGTTCCCTTGTTATCTTTTTAGCCTGACTGACTGACTGCTCAGTCTTTTTGGCTTTGAAAAATGTGGAAAATGGGCCAAAAGCAGAACACCGGGTGGCTCAGCCCCCATCCCCAGTGGGCCCCAGGACTTGGAGACACCTCCTTCACGTACCTGGGCCTGCCTTCGGAGCTGACTCATGGCCAAGTGCAGGCCTGCCCTGGCCGGGCCTTAGCTGCCTCCTGGGGCTGGGGGTAGGGGACAAGTGCAAGAGGAGCTCTGCAGTCTGCTGGGCAGAGCGGGTCAGGGCAAGCCTGCCCCGCTGTTGGGAGGTGATGCAGCCTGATGGTGTTTCTTCAGCTCACATCTCAAGATTCTAACAGAAAATAGCTTTGGCTTCTCACAGCCCACAGCTGCTTCTGAGCTACCGGGCTTCTCCCTCCCTCCCCGCTCCAGGACAAGCCTCCTTTTCAGGTGTTTCTCCATCAGAATCCTAGGGCCCTATCTCAGGATCCGAGACACTGGCCCCCCAAGGGCCCTGCAGCTGCAGAAGGTCTGCAGAGCAGTGTAAGCCAGGGACAGATGTCCCCTGGCATGGGTGACAGGGGGATGATGTCATCCACTAGCCAAAGCTGAGGCGCTCACCCGGAGCCCGCCTCTCCAAGTACAGCCTGGGTTGAGGAACCTGCTGCTTGGTAGACACCCAGTAAAGTGGTAACTAGAACTTACAGAGTAAGAGTGAATGGTAGACAGATTCTACTGAGCTTTGACATCTCTGGTTCTTAGAAAATGCATGCAAGCCATTGACACACCTTGTAGACACATTGTTGAAGGAGACATTTTTGGTGAAAATAGGACTTCTTGTGGTATTCAGTCTGTGAGTACAGGAACACAGGCTCACGGGAGAGTCCATGAGAGGCACTGACGGAGGCCCCGGGGTCCCATTGTTTTTAGGATTTCAGGATCTGATGCAAAGCTTGAGTAGTGACGTTGGTGAGGTTGCTCATTCCCCAGTGCTGGCTGACCGAGGTGGATGGTATCCCTGTACCTTTCCTTCATCTGCAAGAAGGAAAGAATGCAGTCATCTGACCTTGGGTGAGAAACTCTGAACAGATTTCTTACTTTGGAGTCATGCAGTGTCCTTGCTGATATTGTGGATTCTTGTTTTTGTGTGATTTCAGGTATGTTAAGCTATTGTGACAGATACAGTGAAGGCATGCAACATGTCCTAAAGACTTTTGGACCCATTCCAGACTTTTCCGGGGCCACAGTTGAAAAAGTTAATCAGGTATGTAGACTCCTTATAAAGAGCTGTGCTGGCCGAGCCACGGGTGAGGTTCTGTTTGTAGCCCGTCTTTGCCTTTGATTTTGGTGATTTCTCAGTCCTAATTTTGCCTGTCCACTGTCCTATCATGGTCAAAGAAGACCTTAGAGCAGTGTGACTAGTGAACAGGTAGCTCATCTTGATTGTCTTAGGGGAGCTGTAGGCCTCTGGGGATTTGGAAAGTTAGTTAATTGGGGGTTTCCTAAGCTTTTGTCTTTGAAAGCAAATTCACAGTTCACATAAATAGGAACAATTACTCTCCTGGTAAATGAGTTCCTCTTCATGCTCTTTTTTTTTTTTTTTTCCCTTTCATTTCCTTTTCTTTTCTTTTCATTTCATTTCCTCTTCCCAGGCCATGTGTGTGAAAGTTCCCAATGATCCAGAGCACTTAGCTGCCAGGAGGCAGTGGAGGGACGAGTGTCTTCTGAGACTTGCCAAGTTGAAAAGACAGATGCAGACCCAGTAGCTACCATCCTTCTTCACTGGGAGTCCTTGGTGGTGGAATTACAAGCACTTAATCCAGCTGCTCTGAAGCTGTGGGGATCCACGTGGTCTTTATGCAGTTCCAGAGCTCGACCTCCCCCCTTTCTGGGCCACAGTAGTGTGGCTGCGAGGTCTTCTGGTCATGCCCTGGCCTTGGGTGTCACAGCTGCACTGGGTTCCAGGGGCTGTTGACTGACTCCCTGCAACCTGGGCAAAGCAAGGGAGCGAACCATCTGAAGATTTTTACCTTTTATTTTTAGTGTGATTCTGTATGGCTGCATTTTATAGCCAATGATTATGGTTTCAAGTTTATTTTAATCTGCAAAGTAGTTTTGTAATTATTTTCTAATCTGCTTCTGAGCACCCTATGGCCCGCATCTATGAGGCACTGACCTTCATTTTGTTAATGCCTATTCTGAATAAAAAATTTTGATTGCCTTATGACATCCTTTTTCTTCTGGTCTTTCTGAGAAAGACAATGTTTGATTTTGATGATTGATATATTTCAGAGTGATCATGATGAGTGAGTAAACAAAAACTTTGTTCTGGGTCCTTTGTCAGCCATTCAGTAAAAATCCTCCAATTTAGGCTGGTGTTTCCCAAAATGGATTCCACAGTGAGTGCCCTGGGGCTCTGTGGTCAGATGTGTTTGGGAAGCTCCTCCCACTGCCCTACTCTTGGGCACTCATGTGTCTATAGGAAATTAAAATTCCAAAATTCTGCAGGAAATACGCTTAACCCAACACCCTATTATCTTCTTTGACATGGAGTCTTGTCCTAGTGCTCGTTCCCCAAATACTCTAGCAAATAGCAATACAAGGACACCACCCCCTGTGAGGCCAGCATGTCACAATAGCTCAGGTCACAGGATGCTACCACAGGATTCCCTGACAGCTCCCACCCCAGTGACACTCCAGCCTTTCCATTTCAGGTGACCAGCTTCCCAGCTTCACCAGTAGGGAGAAAACTTTTCAAGTCTATGGTGGTATGGGAACCAGTGTCCCCAGTGAGGAACTGTCGTCATTCCGGCTCTGTGCGCACACACACTCATTTAGGCAACGACATCTTTTGAGCAGCTGTGATGCTCCAGACATCAAGCATGTAGTCTCTGCCTTTCAGAAGTTTACTCTAAAATAACTAAGTGTTAGAATAAAATATGGTAGTGCCCAGGAGGATCATATACACAGGAGATCCTAACTCCCCACCCCTGGGTGTGCCGTGGAAGATCTCACAGGAGACAGCCTTTGAGCTGAGTCTTGAGGAACCGGGGAGAGTCAGCAAGCCTTCCTGGCAGAGAAGCAGAGTGGAGAAGGGCGCTGGGTACCCCCAGGAAGGTGGGGTGGTTCCCTGCAGCCAGAAAGAGAGCTCTGTGGGGGGTGGCTGGGACAAGATGCAGGTAGTGAAGACTGCTGGGCTCACACCAAGGTGTAGACTTCACCTAAAGCACTGGGGAACCTAAACGGTCTGTAGGTTGTGAGGGGCCCTGTCCTACTGGGACTTCAGAAAGTCCCTTCTGACAACAGAAGGGACTGCGCTGGAGGCTGTTATGGTCCAGGCAGTGAATGTGTAAAGTATCCTGGGGGTAGAACTACAGTCCTCACTGATGACCTGAGAAAGGTGATACCAAATCTTCCTAAGTTGGCATCTTGGGAGTCGATGCAGGTATTGATGCCTTTTAATAAAATGAGGAAATTAGGAAGAGGGAGCAGGAAATCTGAATGTCTCATGTGTTAAACTTCACTGAAAAAGAAAATGTAGCAAAATATGTAGGAGGTTTTCAGCCTTGAAAGCCTCCTTCTCTTCATCTGATGGAGTTTTAGATGCTCCTTAAACTTTGATGACTCAGTGCATCATTCTGTGACCTACCGGAAGGATTGTGAACTGAGCAAGTCAAGCCCTTGCTTTTCCTGATTGCTTCTGGCTCCTCCTTTCCCTTTGACATACTCCACCCACCCTCTTGTCTTCCCAGAATTGCCACACTCCTCTCAGGGCCTGCCTAATTCCTTCTCTTATGGACCCATGGAGGCCACCATAGTCTCTGGACCCAGGTTTGGGGTCCCTGAGAAGAAGATGACTTCACTGGGGGATGTGGGGTGTTGATGGATGTCAGACGTGGGCTGTTGGTTTCACAGCATCAGTGAGCCATGGGAATTCCAGGAAAAATGGCCAAGGGAGACCATTCCGCCAAATGCTGCAGACCTGTATGAGGGAACAAGGCAGGAGCATCCCGGTGTCCCTTCTGGTGGCGTAAGCAGGAAAGACAGAAGTGGGGGCAGTTTGGAGGCACATTCATTTATGTGTCTGAGTTTTGTTTTCCCACTTGTGCTGTCCTGAGATACATGTAGTAGAGTACATGAAGGCTCTGTCTATAGCTGTCACAGTGTAAATGAGGAAGTGTCAACACAAGGGATTGGTCATGACAGTGACAAGAGAACCAGTGTGTTCATTCACATCTGAGGGCTGAAAAAATTACCATTTTAAATTTTGAGAGCGGCAGACAGCATGTTTGTGGTCTGGAAGTAAGGCAGGAAGCAGCTCTGGAAACGGGGGACAAAGCCAGGAATTGGCCCGACAGGGAAGTGAAGGAGGACAGGTATGTTACACAGACTCTCACAGGTCTCTCAGAGACACACTGTAAGGCTTTAAAATGAGCAGCTTCTGCTTTTCAGGTCATCGTCCCTAGCTTTCAAGAGGCTTGCTTGCTTTGCTGAGTTTAGCAAGCATATAATTCATGGACCAGTTTTCTCATGAATGTCCTCTCTCAGTTCCAGCAGCCCATCCAGGACGCCACACTCATTTAGTCCCGCTCTGGTCTGTGAGTTTCTCAGTCTGGCCTTGCTTTTCTTGATCCTGACAGAGCCCTGCCCAGGTTTTCTGCAGAATATCCCCCAGTCTGGGTTTGTCTGGTGTTCTCATGTTCAGGTTGGGATTAGGCATTGGAAAGAATGCCCCAGAGGTGAAGAACCCTTCTTGTCCCATCCTATCAGGGACTATGTCATAGCCACATGGCATCAGTGGAGATATTAGCCTTCACAGGATGGATTTGCCAGGTTTCTGCATGGTGAGTTACCACCATTAAGAAAGAAGAAATTGCTTGGAAGGACTAGCCCAAGCAGCTATTGTCCTGAGTGGTTTCTGAATCATTTTCTCAGAATGGCCAAGCTGTCAGTCTCCATTCATAGTGTGGTGTTTACACAGTTCCTTTCTCGTTGGTCTCTGCTTCCAGAAGCCTTTCTTCCCAAAGGTGCAGTCTACATCTGTGCACACAAGAATCCAAATGATCTCCTTGTTCCTCATGTTTCAGTAGCAGCTTAGCACTCTTGCAAGACTTGGGGGAAGAGGGACAGCTGCCAAAGAATAGAGATTTATATATTGTTCCCATGCAAATCAGAGAAACATGTCAGAGTGGGTTAGCAGTGAAGTCCCTGTAATTCGTGTCTGGTTCTTGCTCAGTTTGGAGGTACAGAAACTATTTTGTTAAAGTACATGTAGTTGATGAATTATAAGATTATTTTTCTCATGCTAATAAGACTCACAAAAATGCCAGTTTCATTCATTTTTCAATTGATTCCTTGATTGAAGATTTAGTGAGCATCTACTGTGTGCCAGGTACTATTTCAAGAGCTGGGGAGGCACTAATAAATGAAACAGGCAAATGCCGCCTGCTGGTCTGGAGCTTATAGTGTAGTTCTCGTGGGAGAAAACAAATACAAACCCATCAATAGACAAACTATAGACTATATCAGAAGGAGACCAGTTATGTATCTGAAAACAAAGTAGAGGAGAGTGATAGGAGTACAGGGAGTGCATGTCTGTGTGCACGTGGGTTAAGTGTCCACGCAGTATTAGGGAAGTAATCAAGGAAGGGTTGATGAGAAGATAGAAGAGCAGAGACCTAAAAGAAGTGAGGGCTAGAACCATGGAGCGAGCCAGAAAAGATGGACGCCCCAGGGAGAAGGAACAGAAATGCAAAGGCCATGCAGTGGAAGCTGACCCTCTACCCACAAGGCACAGCCAGGGGAGCCACATGGCTCAGTGTAGGAGGGAGGGAACAGCAAGAGATGAGGCACAGGGGCAAGGCGGGGCCTTGAAGGCCAGTGTGAAGACTGGCTTTTTCTTTGCACAAGGTGGGAACCCAGAGAGTTTTTTTTTTTTTTTTTTTTAATTGTGGTAAGAATACTTTGTATCTAGTATGAGATCTACCTTCTTAAATTTTTAAGTGTACAGTATCACATTGTTAAGTGTAGGCACAGTGTTGTAGAGCTGATCTCTAGAACTTAATCATCTTGCATAACTAAAACTTTACACTCATTGAACAGCAACTCCCCATTTCTCCTTCCTGCAGCCCCCAGCAACTGCCATTTTCTCTGCATCTGTGTGTTTGACTATTGTAAGTGGAATTATGACATTTTTGTCTTTGTGGCTGGCTTATTTCACTGACTATAATTTCCTCAAGGTTCATCCACGTTGTAGTATATAGGTAGGATTTCCTTCTTTTAAGGCTGAATAACATTCTGACGTATGTAAATACCACATTTTCTTTCTATTCACCTGTCAATGGACATCTGGGTTATTTTCACAACTTGGCTATTATGAATAATGTCGCAATGAACACAGGAGTGTAAATATCTCTTTGAGATTCTGATTTCAATTCTTTAGATAAATACCCAGAAGTGGGTATTGCAGGATCATATGATAGTTCTATTTTTAAATTTTGGGGGAAACTTTGTTGTTTTTCATAGTGGCTGCACCTTTTTACATTCCCACCAATAGGGCACAAAAGTCCTAATTTCTCCACATTTTTGCCAATACTTGTGAAAGCCATTCATCAGGAATGAGGTGATATCTGTATTTGTTTTTATTTGTGTTTTTGGTTTTGATCTGTATTTCCCTGATAATTAGTGATGTTGAGCATCTTTTCATATATCTATTGGCCTGTCTTTGGAGACATGTCCATTCAGTTCCCCTACCCATTTTTAAATCAGATTATTTGTTTTATACTATTGAGTTGTATGAGTTTCTTACATTTTTGAATATGAATTCTTTAACAGATTTTGGTTTGCAAATATTTTCTTCCATTCTGTAGGTTGCCTTTTCACTCTGTTGATTATTTCCTTTGTTGTGCAGACACTCCTAGTTTAATGTAGTCCCACTTGTCTATAGTTTGTGCTTTGGCATCATACCCATGAAATCATTGCCAAGACCTATGCTATGAAGCTTTTTTCCCTTATGTTTTCCTGTAGGAGTTTTATGGTTCCAGGTCTTTTTAGAATACTTGAGTTCTCAATCCATTTCAAATTGATTTTTGTGGGGGTGTCTGGGTGGATCAGTGGGTTAAAGCCTCTGCCTTTGGCTCAGGTCATGGTCCCGGTGTCCTGGGATCAAGCCCCACATCAGGCTCTCTGCTCAGCAGGGAACCTGCTCCCCCCCACCCCTGCTACCTCTCTGCCTACTTGTGATCTCTGTCAAGTAACTAAATAAAATCTTTTTAAAAAATTGATTTTTGTTTCATAAGTGTCTCATTTCATTCTTTTGAGTGTGTACGTCCAGTTTTTCCAATAGCATTTATTGAAGGTGCTGTCCTTTCCCCATTGCGTCGTTTTGGCACCCTTGCTGAAGATCAGTTGATCACGTATATGTTATTTTATTTCTTTTTTTTCTTTATTTTGTTTCTTTATTTTGTTCGATTAGTCTTTATGTCTATCTTTATGCTAGTACCATACTGTTTAAAATACTGTAGCTTTGCGATATATTTTGGAATCAAGAATTATGGTTTCCCCAGCTCTGTTCTTTTTTCTCAAGATTGTTTTGGCTTTCAGGGTGGGTTCTTTGTGGCTCCATAATAACTTTAGTTATTATTATTTAGTTATTATTATGGCTTATTATAAAAAAGCCAGCCACAAAGACAAAATTTTTTCTATTTCTCCAGAAAAAAAAAATTCATTGAGATTTTGATAGAGAGTATATTGAATCCATATATTACTTTGGGTAGAATGGACATTTAACAATCATAAGTCTTTCAGTCCATGAACACAGGCTACCTTTTCATTTATCTGTGTCTTCTTAAATTTCTTTCATCAATATTTTGTAGTTTTCAGTGCACAAGTCTTTCACTTCCTTGATTAAGTTTATTCCTAAGTATATCATTCTTTCTGATGCTATTATAAAGGAGATTTTTATCTTAATTTTTTTGAGATAGTTCATTGTTAGTGTTTTGAAATACAGCTAATTTTGATATGTTGATTTTGTATCTTGCAACTTTACTGAACTTGCTTATTAGTTTTAAGTTTTTTTTATGGAATCTTTAGGGGTTTTTTTTTTTTACATATAAGGTCATGTCATCTGTATAACTTACAGTATTCAGTAAAAGCAGTTCTTTTTTTTTAAGATTTTATTTATTTATTTGAGAGAGAGAAGGAGAGAGAGAGCATGAGAAGGTGGAGGGTCAGAGAGAGAAGCAGACTCCCCATGGAGTTGGGATCCTGATGCAGGACTTGATCCTGGGACTCTGGGTTCATGACCTTAGCTGAAGGCAGCCGTTCAACCAACTGAGCCACCCAGGCACCCCAGTAAAAGCAGTTCTAAGAAGGAAGTTTATAATAATAAATGCCACCATTTAAAAAAAAGAGAATGATCTCAAACTACCTTTACACCTTAAGGATCTCAAAAAAAGAGCAAACTAAATCCAAAGTTAGCAGAAGAAGGGAAATAATAAAAACTAGAACAAGAATACATGAAATAGAGACTAGAAAATCCCCTGGGGCAAATAATAGATTATATGTTAATAAAAATAATTAATAATAAAAAATAAGTAAAAAAAAAAAGAAAAACAATAGAAAAAGACCAACAAAATTAAGAGTCAGTTTTCTGAAAAGATTAACAAAATTGATAACCTTTAGCTAGACTAAGAAAAAAAGAGTAAACTCAAAATACTGAGCCTAAAGTTAGCAGAAGGAAGGAAATTATAAAATATTAGAACAAGAATCAATGAAATAGAGACTAGAAAAACAGTAGAAAAAGACCAATGAAACTAAGAGTTGGTTTTCTGAGAAGATTAACAAAATTGATAAACCTTTACTAGAATAAGAAAAAAAGAGAGAAAACTCAAAATCAGAAGTGAAAGAGGAGACAATCCAAGTCATGCTCATTCTGCAATGCCTATAGAGAAGTGTTTAAAAACACTTGCAATAAAGATGTTTCCAAGAAAAGACAAAACAACAAGACCCACTAGTGTCATAGAAAAGCAATGGGTCAAAGGGATTACTGCTTATTTTTTGAAGATTTTACTTATTTATTTGTCAGAGAGAGAGAGAGCACAAGAAGAGGAAGTGGCAGGCAGAGGGAGAAGCAGACTCCTTGCTGAGCAGGGAGCCCAGTGTGGTACTCGAGCCCAGGACCCTGAGATCATGACCTAAGCCAAAGGCAGATACCTAACTGACTGAGCCACCCAGGCATTCCAAGACTACGGTTTAATGTTTAACTGTGAACAATTATATGCCAACAAATTGGATGATCTAGAATAATTGGATAAATTCTCAGAAATATACAGCTTATCAAGACTAAATTGTGATAAAATAGAAAATCTGAACAGATCTGTAACTAGTAAGAAAATCGAATCAGTAATGAAAAAAGCTCCCAATAAAAAAAAGTCCAGGACCAGATGGCTTCACTGGTGATTTTTACCAAACATTTAAAAAATTAATACTAATTCTTTTTAAACTCTTCCCAAAAATTGAAGAGGAAGGGACATTTTCAAACTTATTTTATGAGGCCAGCATTACTCTGATACTGAAAAACAAAGACACTACAAGAAAAGAAAACTACAGACCAGTATCCCTGATGAACGTAGATGCAAAAGTCCTCAACAAAATACTAGCAAATCAAATTCAGCTTTAAAAGGATCATATACCATGACCAGGTGGGATTTACCCCTGTGATTCACAGATGCTTCAATATATGAAAGCCAGTTGTGATACCCCACATTAATAAAACAAAGGATTAAAAGTCATATGATCATTACATTAGATTCAGAAAAATGTTTGACAAAATTTGGTACCTTTCATGATACAAACTCTCAATGAATTAGGAATAGAAGGACCATACCTCAGCATAGTAAAGGCCGTATGTGAAAAGCCCGTAGCTAACATCATACCCGATGGTGAAAAACTTTCCCTCTAAGATCAAGAACAGGGAAAGGATGTCTACTCTTGCTACTTACATTCAACATAGCACTGAAAGTCCTAGCTAGAGCAATTAGGCAAGAAAAAGAAATAAAAGGTATTCAAATTGCAAAGGGGCATTTGAGCATAGTGGCACCATCTGACTTAGGTTTTTCGAGGCTCCATCTGGCTTGTGTTGAGAAGGGACTATCTGGGGGCAAGAGTAGAAACAGGGAGGGTCATCAGGGTGTACCTGCAATTGCCTTAGTCAGAGATGGTAGAGAGACTTGAAGGAGGGAGGTGGCAGTGACAGTAGTGAGAAGCAGGCAGATTCTGGAGATATCTTGGAGGTGGAGCTAACAGGATGGACTGACAGATTGGATATGGGTTATGAGAAAAAGGAACTGGTCAAGAATAACTCCAAGGTTTGTGTCTAGGGCAATGGGAAGGATGGAATTGTCACTCATTGGGATGAGAAAGATGGAGCAGGGGAGGAAAAAATGATAACTAGAAAGTTGTCTGGTAGGTTGGAATCTGAGCAAGAGGATAGTGGGTGGTGCTAAGCTAAGATTGTCTTGTGTACCTACCCATCTCAACCTCAGTCTCTACCTGGCAAGTGGTGGAAACACTTGGGTCAGGTGGGAAGAAAATGTTTTACCCTGCACAATGTTAGAGAAAGCTACATAAAGACTTGGTTCTCCTGTTCCCCTCTTTTCTCCTAAACTCCATTTTTCCATTTTTTCTTCAGAGAAAAGAATATTGATTCTGCTGCAGTTTCCTGATTCAATAACTTTTTGGGAGCAAATACTTCATATTTAGGTGTTGTGTAGGGGTCTGAGGCTAGAGAAATGAATTTACATTGATCATTACAAGTTCACAGCTTAGTGGAGAAGGTGGACCCATGAAGAGAAAAGCAAAAAGTTGCAAGTGCAATGAGAAAACTGTGCACAGAGTGTTATAAAATCACACAGGAAGGGCCCATAGCTAAGTCTAGTGTTGGGAACAAGAAGGCTACAGCTAGTATTCCCTGAGGTGGTGGTGTCTGATTTGTAAATCTTGAGAAATGGGAATAAGAGCCTAGCAAAAGTTAATTTCTTTCTTTCTTTCTTTTTTTTTTTTGGTGTCTCTATTTTGTTGATATTTTTTTTATTTTATTTTTTATAAACATATATTTTTTCCCCAGGGGTACAGGTCTGTGAATCGCCAGGTTTACACACTTCACAGCACTCACCATAGCAAATACCCTCCCCAATGTCCGTAATAACCCCACACCGCCTCTCCCAAACCCCCTACCCCCAGCAACCCTCAGTTTTGTGAGATTAAGAGTCACTTATGGTTTATCTCCCTCCCAATCCCATCTTGCTTCATTTACTCTTCTCCTACCCCCTTAACCCCATGTTGCATCTCCTCTCCCTCATATCAGGGAAATCATATTATAGTTGTCTTTCTCCGATTGACTTATTTCGCTAAGCATGATACCCTCTAGTTCCATCCACGTCGTCGCAAATGGAAAGATTTCATTTCTTTTGATGGCTGCATAGTATTCCATTGTGTATATATACCACATCTTCTTTATCCATTCGTCTGTTGATGGACATCTAGGTTCTTTCCATAGTTTGGCTATTGTGGACATTGCTGCTATAAACATTCGGGTGCATGTGCCCCTTCGGATCACTACATTTGTATCTTTAGGGTAAATACCCAGCAGTGCTATTGCTGGGTCATAGGGTAGTTCTATTTTCAACATTTTGAGGAACCTCCATGCTGTTTTCCAGAGTGGTTGCACCAGCTTGCATTCCCACCAACAGTGTAGGAGGGTTCCCCTTTCTCTGCATCCTCGCCAGCATCTGTCATTTCCTGACTTGTTAATTTTAGCCATTCTGACTAATGGTATCTCATTGTGGGTTTGATTTGTATTTCCCTGATGCCAAGTGAGGTGGAGCACTTTTTCATGTGTCTGTTGGCCATTTGGATGTCTTCTTTGCAGAAATGTCTGTTCATGTCTTCTGCCCATTTCTTGATTGGATTATTTGTTCTTTGGGTGTTGAGTTTGCTAAGTTCTTTACAGATTCTGGACACTAGCCCTTTATCTGATATGTTGTTTGCAAATATCTTCTCCCATTCTGTCAGTTGTCTTTTGGTTTTGTGAACTGTTTCCTTTGCTGTGCAAAAGTTTTGATCTTGATAAAATCCCAATAGTTCATTTTTGCCCTTGCTTCCCTTGCCTTTGGCAATGTTCCTAGGAAGAAGTTGCTGCGGCTGAGGTCGAAGAGGTTGCTGCCTGTGTTCTCCTCAAGGATTTTGATGGATTCCTTTCTCACATTGAGGTCCTTCATCCATTTTGAGTCTATTTTCATGTGTGGTGTAAGGAAATGATCCAATTTCATTTTTCTGCATGTGGCTGTCCAATTTTCCCAGCACCATATATTGAAGAGGCTGTCTTTTTTCCATTGGACATTCTTTCCTGCTTTGTCGAAGATTAGTTGACCATAGAGTTGAGGGTTTATTTCTGGGCTCTCTATTCTGTTCCATTGATCTATGTGTCTGTTTTTGTGCCAGTACCATGCTGTCTTGATGATGACAGCTTTGTAGTAGAGCTTGAAGTCCGGAATTGTGATGCCACCGACTTTGGCTTTCTTTTTCAATATTCCTTTGGCTATTCGCGGTCTTTCTGGTTCCATATAAATTTTAGGATTATTTGTTCCATTTCTTTGAAAAAGATGGATGGTACTTTGATAGGAATTGCATTAAATGTGTAGATTGCTTTAGGTAGCATAGACATTTTCACAATATTTATTCTTCCAATCCAGGAGCATGGAACATTTTTCCATTTCTTTGTGTCTTCCTCAATTTCTTTCATGAGTACTTTATAGTTTTCTGTGTATAGATTCTTAGCCTCTTTGGTTATGTTTATTCCTAGGTATCTTACAGTTTTGGGTGCCACTGTAAATGGGATTGACTCCTTAGTTTCTCTTTCTTCTGTCTTGTTGTTGGTGTAGAGAAATGCAACTGATTTCTGTGCATTGATTTTATATCCTGACACTTTACTGAATTCCTGTACAAGTTCTAGCAGTTTTGGAGTGGAGTCTTTTGGGTTTTCCACATATAGTATCATATCATCTGCGAAGAGTGATAGTTTGACTTCTTCTTTGCCGATTTGGATGCCTTTAATTTCTTTTTGTTGTCTGATTGCTGAGGCTAGGACTTCTAGTACTATGTTGAATAGCAGTGGTGATAACAGACATCCCTGCCGTGTTCCTGACCTTAGCAGAAATGCTTTCAGTTTTTCTCCATTGAGAATGATATTTGCGATGGGTTTTTCATAGATGGCTTTGATAGTATTGAGGTATGTGCCCTCTATCCATACACTTTGAAGAGTTTTGATCAGGAAGGGATGTGGTACTTTGTCAAATGCTTTTTCAGCATCTATGGAGAGTATCATATGGTTCTTGTTCTTTCTTTTATTAATGTGTGTATCTCATTGATTGATTTGCGGATGTTGAACCAACCTTGCAGCCCTGGAATAAATCCCACTTGGTCGTGGTGAATAATCCTTTTAATGTACTGTTGAATCCTATTGGCTTGTATTTTGGTGAGAATTTTTGCATCTGTGTTCATCAAGGATATTGGTCTGTAGTTCTCTTTTTTGATGGGATCCTTGTCTGGTTTGGGGATCAAGGTGATGCTGGCCTCATAAAATGAGTTTGGCAGTTTTCCTTCCATTTCTATTTTTTGGAACAGTTTCAGGAGAATAGGAATTAGTTCTTCCTTAAATGTTTGGTAGAATTCCCCCGGGAAGCCGTCTGGCCCTGGCCTTTTGTTTGTTTGGAGATTTTTGATGATTGTTTCAATCTCCTTACTGGTTATGGGTCTGTTCAGGCTTTCTATTTCTTCCTGGTTCAGTTGTGGTAGTTTATATGTCTCTAGGAATGGATCCATTTCTTCCTGATTGTCAAATATGTTGGCATAGAGTTGCTCATAATATGTTCTTATAATTGTCTGTATTTCTTTGGTGTTAGTTGTGATCTCTCCTCTTTCATTCATGATTTTATTGATTTGGGTCCTTTCTCTTTTCTTTTTGAGAAGTCTGGCCAGGGGTTTATCAATCTTATTAATTCTTTCAAAGAATCAGCTCCTAGTTTCATTGATTTGTTCTATTGTTTTTTTTGGTTTCTATTTCATTGATTTCTGCTCTGATCTTTAGGATTTCTCTTCTCCTGCTGGGTTTAGGGTTTCTTTCTTGTTCTTTCTCCAGCTCCTTTAGGTGTAGGGTTAGGTTGTGTACCTGAGACCTTTCTTGTTTCTTGAGAAAGGCTTGTACCGCTATATATTTTCCTCTCAGGACTGCCTTTGTTGTGTCCCACAGATTTTGAACCGTTGTATTTTCATTATCATTTGTTTCCATGAATTTTTTCAATTCTTCTTTAATTTCCTGGTTGACCCATTCATTCTTTAGAAGGATGCTGTTTAGTCTCCATGTATTTGGGTTCTTTCCAAATTTCCTCTTGTAATTGAGTTCTAGCTTCAGAGCATTGTGGTCTGAAAATATGCAGGGAATGATCCCAATCTTTTGATACCAGCTGAGACCTGATTTAGGACCGAGGATGTGATCTATTCTGGAGAATGTTCCATGGGCACTAAAGAAGAATGTGTATTCTGTTGCTTTGGGATGAAATGTTCTGAATATATCTGTGATATCCATCTGGTCCAGTGTGTCATTTAAGGCCTTTATTTCCTTGTTGATCATTTGCTTGGATGATCTGTCCATTTCAGTGAGGGGAGTATTAAAGTCCCCTACTATTATTGTATGATTGTTGATGTGTTTCTTTGATTTTGTTATTAATTGGTTTATATAGTTGGCTGCTCCCACGTTAGGGGCATAGATATTTACAATTGTTAGATCTTCTTGTTGGACAGATCCTTTGAGTATGATATAGTGTCCTTCCTCATCTCTTATTATAGTCTTTGGCTTAAAATCTAATTGATCTGATATAAGGATTGGCACTCCTGCTTTCTTCTGATGTCCATTAGCATGGTAAATTCTTTTCCACCCCCTCACTTTAAATCTGAAGGTGTCTTCGGGTTTAAAATAGTTTCTTGTAGGCAACATATAGATGGGTTTTGTTTTTTTATCCATCCTGATACCCTGTGTCTTTTGATTGGGGCATTTAGCCCATTAACATTCAGGGTAACTATTGAGAGATATGAATTTAGTGCCATTGTATTGCCTGTAAGGTGACTGTTATTGTATATTGTTTCTGTTCCTTTCTGATCTACTAGTTTTAGGGTCTCTCTTTGCTTAGATTTCAATATTTCCTGTAGAGCTGGTTTGGTGTTTGCAAATGCTTTCAGTTTTTGTTTGTCCTGAAAGCTTTTTATCTCTCCTTCTATTTTCAATGATAGCCTAGCTGGATATAGTATTCTTGGCTCCATGTTTTTCTCGTTTAGTACTCTGAATATATCATGCCAGCTCTTTCTGGCCTGCCAGGTCTCTGTGGATAAGTCTGCTGCCAATCTAATATTTTTACCATTGTATGTTACAGACTTCTTTTCCCGGGCCGCTTTCAGGATTTTCTCTTTGTCACCAAGACTTGTAAATTTTACTATTAGGTGACGGGGTGTGGACCTATTCTTATTGATTTTGAGGGGGGTTCTCTGAGCCTCCTGGATTTTGATGCTTGTTCCCTTTGCCATATTGGGGAAATTCTCTCCAATAATTCTCTCCAATATACCTTCTGCTCCCCTCTCTCTTTCTTCTTCTTCTGGAATCCCAATTATTCTAATGTTGTTTTGTCTTATGGTGTCACTTATCTCTCGAAATCTCCCCTCGTGGTCCAATAGCTGTTTTTCTCTCTTTTGCTCAGCTTCTTTATTCTCTGTCATTTGGTCTTCTCTATCGCTAATTCTTTCTTCTGCCTCATTTATCTTAGCAGTGAGACCCTCCACTTTTGAGTGCACCTCATTAATAGCTTTTTTAATTTCAACTTGATTAGATTTTAGTTCTTCTATTTCTCCAGAGAGGGCTTTTATATCTCCCGAGAGGGTTTCTCTAATATCTTCCATGCCTTTTTCGAGCCCAGCTAGAACCTTCAGAATCGTCATTCTGAACTCTAGATCTGACATATTACCAATGTCTGTATTGATTAGGTCCCTAGCCTTTGGTACTGCCTCTTGTTCTTTTTTTTTGTGGTGAATTTTTCCATCTTGTCATTTTGTCCAGATAAGAGTATATGAAGGAGCAAGTAAAATACTAAAAGGGTGGCAACAACCCCAGGAAAATATGCTTTAGCCAAATCAGAAGAGATCCCAAATCGTGAGTGGGGGAAAGGGGATATAAAGAGGTTCAGAAAGAAAAAAAAAAAGAAAAAGAAAAAAGAAACAAATAAAAAAAGAAAACCAATAATGAAAAAATATAAAAAGGAAAAAAAATATATGTATATATATTAGATAAACTAGTTAAAAAACGTTAAAAAAGAAAAGGGTAAAAGTTTAAAAAAATTAGCAGAAGAAGAGAAAAAAAATTGAAAAAGAAAAAAAAATTAAATTAACTGCAAGGCTAAAGAATCATGGGGAGAAAGCCATGAGTTCCGTGCATTGCTTTCTCCTCCTCTGGAATTCCGCTGCTCTCCTTGGTATTCAAACTGCACTCCTTGGTAGGTGAACTTGGTCCTGGCTGGGTTTCTTGTTGATCTTCTGGGGGAGGGGCCTGTTGTAGTGAGTCTCAATTGTCTTTGCCCCAGGCGGAGTTGTACCGCCCTTACCAGGGGCCAGGCTGAGTAATCCACTCCGGTTTGCTTTCGGGAGCTTTTGTTCCCTGAGCGCTTTCCGTAGCGTTCCGGAGAATGGGAATGTAGATGGCGGCCTCCCAGTCTCCGGCCCGGAGGAGCCAAGAGTCTGGGGCCCCACTCCTCAGTGTGCCCTCAGAGAACAGCACCCAATTGCTCCCGTCACCCTGGCCTCCGGCGGCGCTCCGAGCTGACCGAGCCTGCGAGCGGTTCAAGGTAAACCTGAGCTTAGAGCTCACTCCTAGGCTCTGTCTCTGTAGCCGGCTTCCCCGTTCTAATACCTGTAAGCTCTGCGACACTCAGACACCCCGATCCTTCTGTGACCCTGCGGGACCTGAGGCCACGCTGACCCCGCGTGGGCTTCACCCCGGTTAAGCCTCTGGAGCAATGTCCCTCAGCAGAACAGACTTTTAAAAGTCCTGATTTTGTGCTCCGTTGCTCCGCCGCTTGCCGGGAGCTGGCCCCTCCCCCCAGGGTCTATCTTCCCGTCGCTTTGGATTCACTTCTCCGCCAGTCCTACCTTTCAGAAAGTGGTTGATTTTCTGTTTCTAGAATTGCTCTTCTTCTTCTCTTCGATCTCCTGTTGGATTTGTAGGTGTTTGCAATCTTTAGATAAGCTATCTAGCTGATCTCCCGCTACCTAAAGTAGTCTCAGCCTGCTACTTCTCCACCATCTTGACTCCTCCCCCGCAAAAGTTAATTTCTATTAGGATAATATCAGGTACAACAGAAGGCACTAAATAAATAATTGTTGAAAGAAAGAATGAATGAAAGGGGGTTAGAGAGGGGACCTGCGGTGGGAGAATAGGAACACCTGGGCCCCCAGCCATGGCGTCTCACAACCAATCATCTTTGTATGTGGGTGGAAGATGTCTTGCCCCACCAGGACTTGTAGAGTTGGTTGAACTTTATCGTGCGTTCATTTTAGTAGCTTCATTCTGAAGGTAACCTTAACTCTAAGATTAAGGGACATTGATTAAATCCCCAACCCATGGGGCCATCAAACATTTTCTTGTTCTGTTGGTTTCCTCCTAACCTGGCTAATATCCAAAGAGTTTAGTACAGAGTGCATCAGACTGAAAGAAGGGTGTAGTACTTGTCAACTCAGCATCTTCTCTTTAGATTTTTCTCTACACCATTTTGCTTCTGTTGAAGTCATTTTTTTAAAAAATGAAAGCTAAAAAATTCTGTAAAGATGGAACAAAATACTATCATTGCATGCAGCCAAGACATCTAGAGAAAACCAAGCCATGTAAATGCAGTGTTGCAGGACATTGAGCATCAGGCTTGAAAGCTGGCAGGCAATGGAGTGCAGTAACTCTGCATTTTCTCTCCTTGAATCCCTGGCACTGAGCCCTGAACAGAGCTGGCATGTGGCAGGCACTCAACAGTGTTTGTGCATGAGGCCAGGTAAATAGTGGAGTCCCAGTGAGGGGGGCTTGATATCCCTCTGCCAGTCTCAGTGGGCACAGAGGAGGAACCTGTGGCCCCTCCTCTGTGCCCAAGGAGCAGGAATGAGTGTGCTCAAACTGCATACTCCACATGTAGATCATGTGGAAAGATGTTTTCTTAAATGGTGAGGGTTGATAACACTGGAGCTTCTTACCGAGGAAAGAGATGTCATGCCAGTTTCTTGAAACTGTAGGTCAATTTAGTTCTTTCTAATATTGAAAGAGAGCCTTGATCTCTCAAGGAAGAAAAATAGGTCATTAGCTCACATAAGGATATTTACATAGAAAACACCCTAAGGGAAGTATACCAAAATGCTAAGCTTGGTTATTTGGGGATGGTTTCAAATTTCTTCTTTATGGTTTTCTTTGTACTATGACTTTTAGTATACATACATGTTATTTTTACCTCAAAAAGCTTAATGCAGAGGTGGCTGGGTGGCTCAGTCATTAAACGTCTGCCTTTGGCTCAGGTCATAATCCCAGGGTCCTGGGATTGAAGCCTGCGTCAGGCTCCCTGCTTGGCAGGAAGTCTGCTTCTCCCACTCCCACACCCCCTGCTTGTGTTCCTTCTCTTGCTGTGTATGTCTCTGTTAAATAAATAAATAAAATCATATAAATAAAATAAAAAGCTCAATGCTGTTAACATGAGTTGTCTGCTATGGGGATAACCATATGGCCATCAAAACCAGAGCATAGAAGAGAGACCTCTGGCGTCCTCCCATCTGGTGTCAAATGTGGACGGGCCCACATGTGGACAGTTTCACATATGGACAGTGTTTGTAAGTTGTTGAATGGTCCCACAGAGCCAGAGTTGGCTGTCCACCATGGAGAGCCTAAGCCCAGCGATGCATCGGGATGACTTCTCTTCATAGAGCTGTGTGGTCCCCCAAGACTTGGCTGCACACCTGCCAGCTCACTGTTGTCATCATCTACTCTTCAACAGCCTCTGAGGTTCTACTGTCCTATATCGTGGGGATACCTCATTTTTTGAAAAGATTTTTTAAAGTTTTTATTTATTTGACACAGAGAGAATGCACAAGTAGGGGGAACAGCAGAAGAAAAGGAAGAAACAGGTTCTTCACTGAGCAGGGAGCCTGATGTGGGGCTTAATACCAGGACCCTGTAATCATGACCTGAGCCACTCAGACGCCCCCTGGGGATACCTTTTGAAACAAGACTATGTCCCTACTTCCATGGAGCTTATGTTCTAAATGAAGGAGGCAATAAAAAAATGAGTAACTAAGTGGATAAACAAATGAAATGCCAGATAGTAGAAAGTGTTGATCAGAAAATGAAATCAAGTGATAGGATAGTGTTTGCCCAATGTCTGCTTTGTGCTGGATGTTTGGGAAGGCCTATCCAAGACCTGGACAACAAGAAGGACCTAGCACTGTTCCAATCTGAGAAGGAGCTGCAGGGGAGAAATCACAGTTGGAGCCCAGACCTAGAAGTGAAGGTCTAAGCAGGTAAGCAGGTGCACGGGACTGAGGGCAGGCTGCTTGGTGGGGAGCACACATGGCGGGGTAGGGTCTAGATTAGGTCAGAGTTTGATTTAAATGCAGTGGGAAGCCCAGGACTTGGTATAGTCTAGTTGATCTGCATTTTGAAAAGCCCTGTCAAGTCAGAGGTCAACCAACTTTTCCTGTACAGGTTCATACCATGCCTGTGGGAGTCTATTATAGCTACTCCCCACAGCCTTGTAGCCTCAAAGCAGCCATAGGTAAAAGAAAATGAATAAATGTGGTTATAATCCAATAAAACTTGCTTATGTTGAGTGAAATAAGTCAATCAGAGAAAGACAATTATCATATGATCTCCCTGATATGAGGAATTTGAGAGGCAGAGTGGGGAGTTTGGGGGTAGGGAAGGAAAAAATGAAACAAGATGGGATCAGGAGGGAGAAAAACCATAAGAGACTCTTAATCTCACAAAACAAACTGAGGATTGCTGGGAGGGTGGGAGGTAGGGAGAGGGTGGTTGGGTTATGGACATTGGGGAGGATATGTGAAATGGTGAGTGCTGTGAAGCATGTAAGCCTGAGGATTCACAGACCTGTATCCCTGGGACAAATAATACATTATATGTTAATAAAAATAATTAATAAAAAAACTTGCTTATAGACATTTGACATTTGAAGTTCATGTGACTTTCATACATCAGGAGACCTTGTTCTTTCGATTTTTTCCCCTACCATTTAAATATAAAGCCCATGGTTAGCTCACAGGATGTGCAAAGTCTTTGGCAAATGGGATTAGACTCTGGGAGGGACTGGGGAAGGCAGGCCTGGTGCAAGGAAGAAGTTGGAGGCCTTGCAGCAACACAGGCTGGGCAGTGCTGGCAAGAGAGCATGGGAGGAAGGGGGAAAGACTTGGGTGTTTCTTTGGAGGTAGTCAACAGGGCTTGTTGGTGGTTGGGATGTGGAGTAGAAAGCCTCATAGCATCTTTGCCAGCCAAGTTGCAGGTCAGAACTGTTTGGTGCCAATGAGTCAGGCTTTGGGAGAACTGGAGGTTGAAATTGCTATCTTGATCTTTATGACAAAAAAGAGCTTGCGGCCCATGGGAGATAGAATCCCAGGGCTTACCACAGGAACACTGAGGTGGGCAGGGCTGGGGCTGGTTGTGGGTGGAGAGTCTGCCTCAGTTCTCAGTGTCCCAGGTCACGGCTGGTCACATACCCTGTGAAGGCTGATGAAAGAACATGGCCCAGCAGTTACATTTCTCAGACCTAAGGGACAGAGCATCATTCATTCCACAAGGGTGCAAGAGACTCACCCCTTCTGAACATGGGGAGTGGCAGGGTGTAGGAAAACACAGTAGCAAGCCCACAATGACATGAATTGAAAATAACTATTAGCCAGTTTCCCAGTGGCTCAGTTGACTCTTTGAGGAGCCACAGAGCACAGGGATCAGGAGCTCAGGCTCCATGGCCAGACAGCCTGAGTTCAGGTTGGGGTGTGGCTGCATGGAGCAGGGTAGACTCAGACAAGGTACCATGCTCACATGTCTGTGTCTCACTTGCCCCACGTGATGGGTTCTGTAGATGTAGCACCTGATCGTGCTGTTCGAGATGCTAGATAACATCTTTGCTGTAGAGTCTGGGCACATGATCAGCACTGGGTCACTAGCAGCTGTAGTTAGTGCATGAAAATAGCTAGAGAGCCACAGACAGAGAAGCAGTGGGGGAGGGTGCCTGTGGAGACATGAGGATTCTCTCCAACAGTTCTCCATGGCTTGAGAGTGGTGGGTACTTACTCCCCATGACAAATACCCTACAGAGCTCATCATGCACAACTTCCCTGCTCTCTGGTCTATTTTCCCCATGGCAGGAGCAAGGAGCACATGTGATGCCTTGTGTCCCTCATGGCTCAGTGCATGGTGCTAGAGAGTGAACATAACTCAGGTCAAGGGGTGCTGTATTAGTCAGTGTTCTCCAGAGAAACAGAACCAATAAGATATGTAGATATATACAGATATAGAGGACTTGGTTCATGTGACTGTGAAGACTGAGAAGTCCCTCGATCTGCTGTCTGTGGGTTGCCCCAGGAGAATTGGTGTGCAATCCTGTCTGAGTCTCAAGGCCTGAGAGTCAGGAGAGCCAATGTCTATGGGCAGGAGAATCGGATGTCCCAGCTCAGAAAGAAAACAAATTTGCTCTTCCTCCACATTTTTGTTCTATTCAGGCCCTCAATGGATTGGATGAGGCCCAACTGTATTGATAGAATCTTCTTTACTCAATCTGTGATTCAAATGCTAGTCTCTTCTTGAAACACCCTCATAGACAGACACATCCAGAAATAATGATTTACCAGCTGAGCATCAAGTTGATGCATAAAATTAACCATCACAGACACCTTCCTGGTCTCTGCATCGTGCCACCTGCAGAGAGCCTAACTCAGGGATGAAGGGAATCAAAAATCAAAAAAGAAAAAGAAATTATGATTGCTACTTTCACCTGTTGTATCAGTCTACTTTGGCTATAATAATATAATAATATAATGCCACCGAATGAGTGGTTTGGAAAACAGCCATTTATTTCTCACAGTTTTGGGCACTGGAAGTCCAAGATCAGGCTGCCAGCATGGTCAGGTCTGGTGAGAGCTCTCTTCCTGGCTTGCATATGGCTTACTTCTCACTGTATCCTCACATGGCCTTCCCTCCTCATGCCTGGAGAGAGTGAAATCTCTCTCTTCTTCTTTATGAGGCCACTGATCCTATTGGGTTAGGACCCTACCTTTTGGGCCTCATTTAATCTTAGTTCGCTCCTTACAGGCCCTATTTCTAAATATAGTTATATCCTGGTGGTTAAGAGTTCAACATATGAATTTGGGAGTGTGGAATGCAATTCGTTCCCTAACCTCTATCAGAGTATTAAAGAGAATCCATGGCGATACTTCTCAAACCACTTCTATCCTACCTGGTCACAGCTGCCTGGCCCCACTCATTCACCAGCCCTCCTGGATCTCTTCCTAAATCTTCTCCTTAGTTCCACCTTATTTACTTCTGGGTTATATCTTCCCAGGCAGGCAGGCAAGACTCTCACTCAGCAGAGATCCAATCCCATACTCCTAGGTAAGCAGAGCAGTGAAAGGGCAGAAGGGAGGTGGGGGGCACATTCATATGTTGATGATCCTTCCTCACTGAATATGGACATTATTCAGGGGGATCCTATGCACACTGTATCTTCTCATTTAATCCTCACACAGACCTTGAAGTAGCACACTGAGAGGCTCAAAGAGCCAAGAAGTTGCTGGGACCAGAATCTGAATTCAGGTAATCTATATCCAGAGGTCATACTCCTTCATGCAATATCAAGACAAGATTATAAGCCGGGAGGTCTCTGGGCCCCAAACTTTTCTCTGATGGTATTGTGGGGGTTCAGTTTGGGCATGACTGGAAGCCCATACTGGCCATCCTTTGGACTGGAGTTGGAAGAAGCTTGGAATTCTTGGAAAATTTTAGGTTGAAAATACATGAGGGGAGAGGCCTTAATGAAGCACATGGGAGAACAGTGGAGTTCTGCACAGGGATGTTCTGTCACAATCTGAGTGCATGTGAGTGTAGTGGGGCTTGGATGTCCACATCCAGGTGGCTCGCTGTGCCCTGGCTGTCATGGAACACACAGCCATCAGAAACCAGCCACTATGTGGGTGCTGTGGGAGAGAAGATGTGTGCTGCGACAGCCCAGGTCACACAGCACTTTGTTTACGGTCCCCTGTGTGTTTGTGTTGTGGCATGCTGTCAAGGATGGCTTCCCTCAGGAAATGCTGTTTGACCTGAGACAGGAAGACTAACTCGAAGCTTCCCAGGCTAATGGACCAAAGCTAGGGAGAGAGTATTCCTATTTGCTCATGTGTAAAATTAAACTAGTAATAGAACTTGCCTCAATTAACTGTTGTGTGAGGCCTAAGTCATGTGGTAATGCTTCGAGTGCCTGACTCTAATAGACATGCCTGGTTCTGTTCACATACCCTGGGATCTCACATCTATATGCAGAAAGTCACATACTGTGAGTACCTGTTTTTGTAGGAAATATTGGGGTTTGGAGCTGATGGCCAAGGAAGAATTCTTGAGTTGTCTTTGGTGCAAAAGGGTAGTTTTATGAAAGCACAGAACTGGACCTGTGGGCAGAGAGAGGCACTGGGGTCATGAGGAGTGGCCCATTATATACTTTCAAGTTGGAAGGGGGTTAGGGATAGCGTAAGTCTCTAAGGAATTTTGGAAACAAGGTTTTTAGCACCTTGAGGGGGTTAGTTCTTGTTGGGAAAAGTCATTTATTACTGTCTAATAAAACCCCAGTAATGAGACCCTTCATATGAATATCAGTGGAACTGATACAAGGTTGATTAAAGGATGATAGCTAACATGTATCTTGGGGAGTAGAGATCAAGGAAGTTTCCAAAGGAATTTTTATATGTTAAAGTAGACTCATAGGATCTGGGGGGTTGGGCTAAGATTGCCTTTTGCCCTTAGCAAAGCATCAACTTTGAGGAAGTTGAGCTCCCAGAGGAAGGTCACTCTACCTATTTCAAGGACTTGTCAATGGGCTGTAAGTAGTAGAGAAATTTAATTTTTTTTCTTTTGCCTTTGTTTCCCACATCACTTAGGATTCTCTGGCAGAGTTTTCTTCTGGCTATGGGAACATGCTAACCCATAGGTGAGGAAGGCTGGAGAGCAGATGCCTCCAGAAGCCAATCTCACAATGGCAGACAGGAAGTTGGCAAGTAAATAGCCCACTCCCCCCAGCCCCGCCCCAGGTTGAGGTAACGGAACTGAGCAGTCCCTTGCTCCCCAAGCCCCTTCCTGGTCGGTATAAGCTGCATTTGTGCATGGTGGTTCAGCAGTGTTCAGTAGAGTTCCATAAAAGCTAACTCCATAATGGAGATGGACAAAGAAATGGAATATTTGGAATATTCCTTGGAAGGGAAAGGCAACAGAACTTGGTGATGGGTCAGGTATGGGAATGGTGAGGAGGGGAGATAACGCCTAGTGTCAGGCTTTCGTGGCTTGCAAGGAGACCTGCCCTGAGATGGGGACCCAGAGAGGGCTGATGGGAAGGAGGGCTGAGTTTATCTCTGGCCATACTGCATTTAATTTGAGTTAGGTCTCAAGCCAGGGGAGGGATGGATAAGGGTGGACATCAGAAAGGAAGTCTGAGCTGGAAACAAACTTGGGAGTCATGAGGATTTACGTGATTAAATGAAGCCATGGTCATTATGTAGGGAGGCAACATTGCAATTGAAGGTGAGAGGCAGGGAAGTGAACCTGAGCCAGTGGAAGCAGTGAGGGACAGAGAGAAGAAACAGGAGGGAGGAAGGAGGAAAATCACAGAGTGGGGAGTTACTGAAGCCGAGAAGAGGGTTCCCCAAGGCTGCCTCACAGTGTGGTGCAGTTTCCCTGTCTGGATGATAATTTGGTGATCCCATCACCTCTCTTTTCTGAGCCAGTCCCAGGCAATGAGGAGGGGCTGGAGAGCCACCTTCTCAGCCATGGGAGTCAGAAATGAGCCTTGTTACCACAGGCTCAGGAAGAAGTCATTGGTTTTAATGTGCCCTTTGCTTCAAGTGCCATTGGCTCTCCCTGGGCTGCCCAGCCTGAGGCTCCTATTTCAGTTTCCTCGACTAACCCAGGGGACTGTCTGCAGGCCTGGACTCCATTCAGTCTGGGACCCACTTTTTGCTACACTTCCTTCCCCATGGCTGGGGTCATGCTCCTGCCTGGACATCCTACCAGAACCACAACTCAACTTCCAGAAGAACTCTCCATGTTGTCATTCCTGGACTGTCTCAAGGAGCATCGGGCCCCTCTTTGCCCTGCTCTAAATTCTTGCAACCCCTGCTGTCATCCCAGGACAGGGACACAGATTCCATGCAGGCTGCAGCCAGTTTGGTGCAGTGCAGCCTGGCGATGCCCCTGCCCTGCCAGCTCTGTACCCCCTTCTTCCTGCTCTGGGCCTGTGCAGACCACAAAAGAGATGGCCCAGGGGCCCCTTCAGGCCTTGTGTCCCACACTTGTGGAGCTGCCACTGACCAAAGGAGGGCTGGGACACATCGATTCATGCTTCCTCCTTTCTTTCCCTGGGCCACTATTCTGAAACACCTCACAAGGCTCCTCAGAAGGCTCATCTGGTAGTGTACAGGGTACCAACGGCTCTGGCTTCCAGCTCCTTCCCCTTTCATGATTTGGGCCCTCACTCTTGCCTGGGTGATTACTCCCCAGCAAATTTCCACTTGGAAGTCTTGGGCCCCACTGAGAGTGAGAGCCTTCTTACTCTTGCTCCCTCTCAGCTCCTCTCCACACAGCAGCTAGGGTGACATTTAATAATGCCCATCGAATACCATGCTGCTTAAAAACTTCCAGCACCTTCTGCTTGTCACTGAACATAAAATCCAGACTCCTTACCTTGGCCTGTGAAATCCTACAGATCTGTCTCTGCTCACTTCCCTCTCCTGGCCCCTCAGGCTCTGTGCTGGTCTCTCTCTGCCTAGAACAGTTTTTTTCCTGGCTGTTCATGTTGATGGTTCCTTCTTATCCTTCTGGTCTCAGCTCAGATGTTCTCTTTCTAGAGAGGCTCTTCGTGATCCCCTGAGCTCCAGGGAGCTCATTGCATTCTCTATCATGATCCCCTGTTTATTTTCTTCCTGGTGTTCATGAAACTCTTCAATGTGTGGTTCATGCATTCACTTTATTTTCTGACCCTCCTTATGGAAAATCAGCTCCCTGAGGGCAAGAAGCTCATCTGTTTTGTTTACTGTGGTATGCCCTTGCACATATTAAGATTACATAACGTTGACATCCCTCAAAAATATACTTATCATGATGAGTACTGTGTAATGTATAGATTTGTTGAATCACTATATTGTACACCTAAAACAAATATAACACTACAGTTAGTCGTACTGGAATTTTTAAAAAAGTCTTGACCAGGAGACAAGATGGCAGAAGAGTAACTGGTCCCCTGAATTTAGCTGGATATCTACCAAATCATTCTGAACACCCACAAAATCAGCCTGAGATGTAAGAATATGTATCTGGATCTCTACAAACAAAAAGGCACTGCCTGTTGCAAGGTCGGAAGAGTGGAGTTGTGAATCTTCAGGGAGCTACTAGAAGATAAACAGAAGGGGGAGGGAGCCTCTATAACCTGGCACTTGGAAAATGATGTAACACAGGAATGCAAAAGCATAACCCTTAGAAATCTGCTCTAGGGAGTCACACCCTCTCTGAAAGGGGCTCTGGAAACAAGAAGGCAGAATTCTAGGTAGAACACTGTGGTCTTGTGATTTGGGAAGCCACAGAGCCAAAGGGAATTCCTGGACTGGCAGAGTGCCCCAGCGGTGGAGCCAGGAAGCTGGTTACGGTCAGCGAGCTTGGGCAGGGTGTCTCAGCTCAGATCCCATAAACTGCAAGCCTGGCTGTTTAAGAATCACTTTCTCTGAAAAACAATCTGAAGGGTTTGAAGAGGTGGGGGGGTGGGAGGTTGGGGGAACCAGGTGGTGGGTATTAGAGAGGGCACAGATTGCATGGAGCACTGGGTGTGGTACAAAAACAATGAATACTGTTATGCTGAAAATAAATTAAAAAAAAATGATTAAAAAAAAAAAAAGAATTGCTTTCTCTTGGGCAGCCTGAAAAAACCTAGAACCTGTGCCCTTGATCAGGCAAAATCCCGCAGAGCGGTAGGGCCAGGAAAGGGCTTTGGAGCAGCACCTAGGCAGGATCTAGGAGCTGCAGGGGTGTGCAGGAGAGTTTTAGAAGCACAAAGGGCAGGAACAAGTCCAAGCCCTTGGGATGACCCCTGAGAGAGTCGCTGTGGGCATGCACACAGGGGAACATACAGAAATGGAGACTGTTTCTCCTGGAAGATTTAGTAAAGAGAGCAGACTGAGATTTCTCTGCTCTGGACCAGAGGCTTGGCAGCAGCCATTTTTGCTCTGACCCTCAGAAAGGTGGGGAAAGCCACTAGACAACAAAAGCTCAAAAAATGGTTTCCATGGAGTCCATCCTCCCCCAGCAGGGGGCAGGGCAACTCTGCTCAAGGGGGGCTGCCCCAGAAACAGAGGGGCAGGAACCCACCCCCCCCCCCCCAAGAAGACAGGCTGCAAGAGGCCAACAACCTTATGGACCCCAAAACACTAAAATCCCAACACCAAGAGAGCTCCAGGAGTGGCCTCATGGCTTATTTTTCAGATAAAATTCTTTTTTTCTTTTTCTTATGCTTTTTCTGTTTGTTTTTTTGTTTTGTTTTGTTTTTTTCCTTTTTACATTCTCATTTCAACTAGATGTTTATTGTAACAATATATTTTTCATGGTTGCTTTTTAACTTGGATTTTTTCACAACTATATTTTTTTATAGATATATGCTTTGTTTTAGTCCTTTTGTCACTCTATTTTACATGAACATACACACACACACACACATTTTACTTTCCTTGTACTTTTGGGACATAGTGTCCTCTAATACACAGACCAAATACACCCGGAACAACTGAAACACTGCTTTGTCCACAGTAAAATAACCCCTCAACCCTTTGCCCACTTTTTAAAATATTTTAATTTTTAAATTTTATTCTTGTGTTTCATTTTGGCTTTGTTTTTTCAGTGGTGACTTCTGACCACTCCGGGTTTTGCTAGGCTGCATCTTGCTTAGGTTGTGGTTGATATTTTTGACTCTGCTTGTCCACTTAATCATCCCTAGACAGAATGACTAGGAGATGGAACTCTCAACAAAGAAAATAACCAGAGACAATGTTATCTGCCACAGAACTAATAGAAATGGATATAAGCAAGATGTCAGAGTTAGAATTCAGGGTAGTAATCATAAAGTCAATAGCCAGGCTTGAAAAAAAGCATTAGTGACAATATAGAATCACTAAAAGCAGAAGTGAGATCTAATCGGGCCAAATTAAAAAATGCTATAAAAGGGATGCAGTCTAAACTGGATACTCTAACAGCCAGGATAAATGAGGCAGAAGAGAGAATTAGTGATCTAGAATATAAGCTGATGGAAAGGAAAGAAGTTGAGGAAAACAGAGATTGACTGCTAATAGTACATGAAAAAAGGATTGGAAAGATTAATGATACCATGAAATGTTCCAGTGTCAGAATTATTGGGATTCCTGAGGGGGTGGAGAGAGAGATAGTGGGCCACAAAGTATATTTGAAGAAATCATTGCTGAGAACTTCCCTAATCTTGGGAAGGAAACAAGCATTTAAGTCTAAGAGGCAGTGAGGACCCCTCCCAAAATCAATAAAAAACAGATCGACACCCCAACATATAATAGTGAAACTTGAAAATTTTACAGCCAAAGAAACTATCCCAAGAAAAGCCTGGGAGAGGAGGTTCCTTGCATATGGAGGGAGGAATATCAGAATATCAGATGTGTCCACAGAAACCTCGCAAGCAAGAAAGACCCAGAAGGACATATTCAGGGTACTAAATGAAAAGAACATGCATCCAAGAACAGTTTATCCAGAAAGACTGTCATTTAAAATGGATGGAGAGATGGAGAGTTTTCAGCACAGTCAAAAACTGAAAGAATATGTGACTAACAAGACAGCTCCGCAAGAAATATTAAGGGAGATTTAAAAAATAATCATTTTGCACAGACAGTATTTTCAGGACTCTGCTCTTGCATGTGTGGTGTGGGCTCTTCTTTTTTTTTAAAGATTTTATTTATTTATTTATTTATTTGACAGAGAGTTAGAGAGCACAAGTAGGCAGAGTAGCAGGTGGAAGGAGAGGGAGAAGCAGGATCTCTGCTGAGAAGGGGGCCCCATGCGGCACTTGATCCCAGGATACTGGGATCATGACCTGAGCTGAAGGCAGATGCTTAACTGAGCCACAGAGAGCAAAAAGAGACCCCAAGAATCACACAGACCAGAAAAAAACAGAGAAAATCTACAGAAACAGGGACTTTATAGGTAATACAATGGCCCTAAATTCATATCTTTCAATAGTTACTCTGAATGTAAATGGGCTAAATGCTCCAATAAAAAGACATAGTATTTCAGATTGAATAAAAAAGCAGGACCCATCCATATGCTGTCTACAAGAGACTCATTTTGAACCTAAATATTCATCTAGGTTGAAAGTGAGAAGATAGAGAACAATTTACCATGCTAATGGACCTCAGAAGAAAGCTAGGGTAGCAATCCTCATATCAGACAAATTAGATTTTAAACCAAAGACTGTAGACTGTAGTAAGAGATGTTGAGGGACACTATATCATACTTAAAGGGTCATCCAACAAGAAGATTTAACAATTGTAAATATGTCCCCAACATGGGAGCCACCAATTATATAAACCAATTAATAACCAAAATAAAGAAACATATTGATAATAATACATTAATAGTAGGAGACCTCAACACTTCACTCACAGTAATGGACCGATCATCCAAACAGAAGATAAACAAAGAAAGAAGAGTTTTGAATGACACATTGGACCAGATGGACATGTATATATAGATATATACAGAACATCCCATGCTAAAACAACTGAATACACATTCTTCTTGAGTGCACAGGGAACATTTCCAGAATAGCTCACCTACTGGGTCACAAATCAGGTCTCAACTCAAAAGATTGATATTATTCCCTGCATATTTTCAGACCACAATGCTTTGAAACTGGAACTCAATTAAAAGAAGAAATTTGGAAGAAATTCAAACATTTGGAAGTTAAAAAGCATCCTGCTAAAGAATGACTGGGTCAGCCAGGAGATTAAAGAATAACTTAAACAATTCATTGAAATTAAAGAGAATGAAAACACATTGGTCCAAAACCTGTGGAATACTGCAAAGACAGTCCTAAAACAGAAACACATAGCCATCCAGGTATCTCTCAGAAAAGTAGAAAAATCCATCCCAAATGCACAAGCTAACTTTACACCTAAGGGACCTGAAGAAAGAACAGCAAATAAAGCCTAAACCAAGCAAGAGAAGAGAAATAATGAAGATTAGAGCAGAGATCAATGAAATAGAAACCAGAAAAACAGTAGAACAGATCAACAAAACTAGAAGCTGGTTCTTTGAAAGAATTAATAAGATCAATAAACCCTTAGTCAGACTTATCCAAAAGGAAAGAGAAAGGAACCAAATCAATAAAATCATGAACAAAAGGGGAGAGATCATGACTAACACCAAGGAAATAGAAACAATTATTAGAAATTATTACTAGCAACTATATATCAACAAATAAGCAATCTGGAAGAAGTGGATGCATTCCTGGATATTTATAAACTACTAACACTGAAACATGAAGAATTGAAGCAGTAATCAAAAATATCCCAAAAAACGAGAGTCCAGGGCCAGATGGATTCCCAGGGGAATTCTACCAAACATTTAAAGAAGAAATAATACCTATTCTTCTGAGGCTGTTTCAAAAAAATAGAAATGGAAGGAAAACTTCCAAACTCATTCTATGAGGCCAGCATTATCTTGATCCCCAGACCAGATAAAGACCTCACCAAAAAAAGGAGAATTACAGACCAATATCCCTGATGAACATGGATGTCAAAATACTCAACAAAATCCTAGCCAATAGGATCCAACAGTACATTAAAAGGATTATTCACCATGACCAGGTGGGATTTATTTCTGGGATGCAAGAGTGTTTCAACATTTGCAAAGCAACCAATGTGAGATACATCACATTAATAAAAGAAAGGACAAGAACCATATGATCCTCTTAGCTGATGCAGAAAAAAGCATTTGATAAAATATACCATCCTTTCCTGAATAAAACTCTTCAAATTTTAAGCATAGAGGGAACACAAAAGCCATCTATGAAAAGCCCATAGCAAATATCGTTCTCAATGGGGGAAAAACTGAGAGCTTTTCCCTTAAGGTCAGGAACACAACAGGGATGTCCACTCTTACCACTATTGTTTAACATAGTACTAGAAGTCCTCGCCTCAGCAATCAGACAACAAAAAGAAATAAAAGACATTCAAATTGGCAAAGAAGAAGTCAAACTCTCTTTGCAGATGACATGACACTTTATGTGGAAAACCCAAAAGACTCTACCCCTAAGTTACTAGAATTCATACAACAATTCAGCAACATGGCAAGATACAAAATCAATGCACAGAAATCAGTTGCATTTCTCTACACTAATGATGTAACTGAAGAAAGAGAAATTAAGGAATTGATTCCATTTATAATAGCACCAAAACCCATAAGATACTTAGGAATAAGCCTAACCAAAGAGGTAAAAGACCTTTACTCTAGAAACTACGAACACTTACGAAAGAAATTGAAGAAGACACAAAGAGATGGAAAAACAGTCCATGCTCATGGATTGGAAGAATAAATATTGTTAAAATGTCATGCTTCCTGGAGCAATCTAGACTTTCAATGCAATCCCTATAAAAATACTAGTAACATTTTTCACAGAACTGAAACAAACAATCCTAAAATTTGTATGGAACCGGAAAAGACCCTGAATTGCCAGGGAAGTGTTGAAAATGAATACCAAATCTAGAGGGATCACAATGCCAGACTTCAAGCTGTATACAAAGCTGTGATCATCAAAACAATATGGCACTGGCACAAAAACAGACATGTAGATCAATGGAAACAGAAAAGAGAGCCCAGAAATGGACCCTCAACTCTATGGTCAGCTAATCTTCAATGAAGCAGGAAAGAATATCCAATGGAAAAAGGGCAGTCTTTTCAATAAATGGTGCTGGGAAAATTGGACAGCCACATGCAGAAGAATGAAACTAGACTATCCTCTTACACCATACACAAATATAAACTCAAAATGGATGAAAGACCTCAATGTGAGACAGGAATCCATCAAAATCCTAGAGGAAAACATAGGCAGTAAATTCTTCAACATCAGCCACAGCAATTTCTTTCAAGACACGTCTCTAAAGGCAAGGGAAACAAAAGCAAAAACGAACTATTGGGACTTCTTCAAGATAAAAACCTTCTGCATAGCAAAGGAAATAGTAAACAAAACTAAGAGGCAATCCATGGGATGGGAGAAGATATTTGCAAATGACATTATAGATAAGGAGCTGGTATCCAAGATCTATAAAGAACTTTTCAAACTCAATATCCTAAAAACAAATACTCCAATCAAGAAATGGGCAGAAGACATGAAGAGACACTTCTGCAAAGGAGACATACAAATGGCTTACAGACACATGAAAAAATGTTCAATGTCACCAGTCATCAGGGAAATACAAATCAAAACCACAATGAGATACCACCTTACACCACCTTAGAATGGCAAAAATTAACAAGACAGGAAACAAAAAATGTTGGAGAGGATGTGGAGAAAGGGAACGGTCTTTCACTGTTGGTGGGAATGCAAGCTGGTACAGCCACTCTGGAAAACAATATGGAGGTTTCCTTGAGACATTAAAAATACAGCTACCTTACAACCCAGCAATTTTACTACTAGGTATTTATGTGAAAGATACAGATGTAGTGAAAAGAAGGGGCACCTGCAGCCCAGTGTTCATAACGGCAATGTCCACAATAGCTGAACTGTGGAAGGAGCCAAGATGCCCTCAACAGATGAATGGATAAAGAAGATGTGGTACATAAGTACTATAAAATATTACTCAGTCATCAGAAAGGATGAATACCTAGCATTTGCATTTACATGGATGGAACTGGAGGGGATTAGGCTAAATGAATTAAGCCAGAGAGAGAAAGACAACTATCACAAGGTTTCATTCATATGTGGACCATAAGGAATAGCATGGAGGACTACAGGGGAAGGGAGGGAAAGTTGAATGGGAAGAAATCAGAGAGGGAGAAAAATCATGAGAGACCCTGGACTCTGGGAAATAAACTGAGGGTTACAAAAGGGAGGGGGGTGGGGAAATGGTGTAACTGGGTGATGGGTATTAAGGAGTGCACATGCTGTGATGAGCACTGGATATTATATGCAACTAATGAATCATTGAACACTACATCAAAAACTGATGTATTATGTGTTGGCTAACTGAACATAATGATAAAAAATAAAATAAAAATGTTTAAATGTCCCTCAGTGGGGGGTACTAGCCATGTTTGAAGTGCTCAACCATAAGTGGACTGTAGGTACATATTGGTTAGCATAGGATCTAGAACTATATCATTGCAAAAGGTTTTATTGCTGACTTTGCTCAGATTCTTGAATGAACCAGTGACTCAACAACTCAATCCCAGCATCTTGGCACTGTACATTAACAGCCACCTGCTTGATTCATACTAGACTCTGGGCCAGGGATCCTAGCACATTTTCTAGAGTTCAATTTAACCAGCAAGTTTGCAAATGCTACCTTCATGCTATAAAGCAAATGGAGAACTTATACATCCCTTACATTTCAACATTCACCTGTTCAGGAGACTCTGTACAGGTAGGACCCCTAGACCTCAGTCACAAGCATACCTCGCACTCTGCCTGAAAGTCCCTCCGTTCTTTAAAGGGCTCAGGGTCACCAATCCAGCACCCAGGAGGTAGGGGGATGCAGTGGGAGGAGAAAGGAGAAAGCTTGCCATTCCAAAGGAATCCTACAAGTTCTAAGTGGTGATCCTTTATTTCCTTCCTTGGTGGAAAACTTAGCCCCCTGAGGGAAAGGTGGTTTGTGTTAGCCTGAGACAAAGGCTCATTTTGTTCCTTTTCCTTTGGCCCTGGTGTCTCTGCATTTTTTAGATCTTTGGGCCCAAGAGTTTTGAGTCACTGCCCCTCCTCCTAACATACCCACTCAGGATTCTTTTCTCCTGCTAGAATTCTAGCTCCTTCTGCCCCTTCAGCACCTTCTGGCCCTGCAGCTCCCTTGTGAGCTGGAATCACAGGCCATACAAAGTCAACATTACGTTTCCTGGGGCCTCTATGCTCTGGGGCTCCTGGCCAGCCATCCCTGGGGGTGCTGGGATTTCTGCCAAGTCTCATGTCCAGGGCTAATGCTCTCTTTTCTTATTTCCATGAAGATTTGAAATGATCCCATTGGGGAGGGTATGTGCTATAGTGAGTGTTGTGAATTGTGTAAGACTGATGATTCAGACCTGTACCCCTGAAACAAATAATACGTAATATATTAATAAAAAAAAAAGAAATGATCTCTTTACCTTTTTGGGAAAACTGCCCTTTAATTTTGTGTCCTTAGATACACTGTGCTACTTTTTTTTTCTTCTTTCTCTTCTTCTTCTTCTTTTGGTTCGGTTTGTTTTGGTTTTAACTTGGAAATTCCCAAAATAATTTCACTTCCACTATCTCTTTCATTCCAAAAGTTGACGTAGAAAAACATATACGAAATCAAAGTTTGCTAATGAATCATTGAATACTACATAAAAACTAATGATGTATAATATGTTTGCTAACTGAACATAATAATAAAAAATCAATCAATCAATCAAAGTTTGGCTCCTAATCCTCAGGCCTTTAGTGAGGATTAATATAGGAGGCTCTACACAGAGGTAATGGTGAACATAAAGTGTTTCTTCTGTTGCTCTTCTCATCTTTATGTAGAAGCTTGATTGGTCGCACAAATGTTGAGATACTAGAATACAGGCCACCAGGTAAGGGCCCAGAATCCTTTCTTGGAGGGAGTCTCAGGACAGGTACTGTCCCAGGACAGGTCCAGCTGGGTGTTAAGAGGCTGCTGGTATATAACCCCTGAAAATTCCCAACAGTGTCTGCTGAGCTGATGGGTCAGCTGCAACTAAAGTGGAAAAGGCAATGTTTCCCCATTTTAGCATGTTCAGTCCTGCTCAAGCTTCCAGCTGCCACTTCTTCCTCCTTGAAGACCTTCTTGTCTATCTGCCAGCTCTCTCAAAATCTGCTTGAATTTAGAGGTATCACTCCTTCATTCTGTGCAGCAGCCTTGATGCTCTGACTTCTGATTCCTTAGCCAACTGCAAATTCTTTCAGGGTAGAAAGTGTAGAAAGTGTGTCTGATTCATCTACTTATTCCCCATAGCATCTAGTTATGTGGTAGGTTCTCAACAAACGCTGGTTAAATAAACAGATGAACTTGACATCTCGAGGTCAATCCACTTCTGGTTATGACTGTCTGGATGATTTTGAGGACAAACAAAAAACAAATATTCAAAAATCTTAAAAACATGGAAGAACAAAAAACAAGACTGTCCTGGGCCATGATGTGAACATAACAAAACAAACAGAGAAGGCATACTATTAAGCAAGGAAGCTCCCCAAACCACCATGTTAAAACTACTCCAGAGCCAACAAGCAAGGGGTCCTCACTCTCTGCATCAAAAAGAAAAATAATTGCAATATATCAAAGCATAACTAATATGTCAAAATCTATGCAGTTCTAATGAAACTGACAAATAATAAAATCTCATCAGTCACGTTTGGAGCCAATACAGACAAACTCATTATTCTGAAAAATGACAAATAAAAGAAAGGACTCAAACATGTATCAACAGCCCCACCCTCAACTCATTTCTAAATTTCACATTTGACTGTGATAGTGACCTATACCCACCATGCTCAGATACATACATATGGCACCACAAGCCCACTAGGAGCTGGGGTGCTCTCAGTGGTGGTGCGCTTGAACACAAAGCTCTCCACGCTCTTCTCCAAATGCTTTCCTAGATGAATGGCTGGTAGCAGGGCTCTCCCCCTGACCACCAGGCAAATATGCTGGCTCATCTGTGAGTTAGAGCCAGCTCATCTCAGCCCATGTGTGTAACTGTGGGCATCTCTTTCCAGGTCTGTGTTTGGTGATGTCATATTGATATGTTGAAATTGGTCATGATGAACACTATAATGTGTATATACATATGGACATCCAGAATTTGGCAAAACTAAGAAATTAGGACCATTTATTTATTTACTTTAGGTGGTGGCTTATCTGGTCTCACTGATCACTCAGATGGGCTTCCACTGTCCTGGATGACACCGTGCCTTTGAGATCAACCTGTGTTGCTCATCCCTACCTGTTACTAATCACCCAGTCCAGCCTTCAACACCCTCCAAACCTTTTTGCAGTTAGGAACAGAAAAGGAGAAATGTACAAACCAAGTGTTTGGAACTACAGAGAGTGAACTGGAGAGGGAGAGTGTGGAGAGAAGAGGTAGAGGGAGAGTGAGAGAATCTCAAGTGGATTCCCTGCTGAGTGCTGAGCCCAATATGGGGCTCTATCTCACAACCTCGAGATCAGGACCTGAGCTGAAATCAAGAGTCAAAACCAACTGAGCCACCCAGGCACCTCAGGGCAACTGTTAGTTAAAATTACGGATTCCTTATCTTCCAGAACTACAAAATCAAAATCTCTAGATACAGGGCCCAGGAATTTGTATTTTAAACAGAAACTCTGAGTAATTTTAGTGACCAGCCAGCAAACACTCTTGTCCAACCACCCAGCTGATACCTCTCCTGATATCTTGGCAGAGGTGAGCTCTTACCACCTCCCAGGGCACCTGTCTATTTGATCTTTGGATAATCTTGATTTAGGATGTTCTTTCTTATGTTGAGTCAAATCTGATTCCTGGAGCCTCTAATCCTCGGTTCCCAGAGTTGGTCTTCCAGCCATGTCTGTGTCCTGTCATGTCTTTTCTTCTCTCTGCCCTTCACAGTTTTCTTTATGCAATGGACTTGAGGGTTTTCCTTGATCATGATTTTGTGATTTTCCTCTTGCAACTGGAAGGACAACTATGTTTCAATAAATGGTATTTTCTATAAGGAAGAAAAAGGGAATTTTCCAAATATGTGGGATGTTAGGAAATTGAGCTCTTTTAAAAACATGGATTCCTGTCTTGTTAAATTTGCTCTGAAAACCTTATCAACCAGATCTGACTCAAAATTTGATATTTACAAAGTTCAGAGACCTTTCACTCTGGCAATATGACCTCAGGAGGAGATAGTGTAAAGAAGTATTTGGAAGATCTGGAAACTGGTGTCTATGTGCCATGCTGAGAAAATGGTTTTTGACAAAGTGAGGAAGTTCACTTTTCATAAGAAAAGCTTACATTTGATACTAATTAATTTTTCAAAATAGAGCCAGTAATTCTTCTACAATACTAAGAATTGGAAAAACTGCTCCTGACACGTGGGAAAATCAAACCAACTGAACTAGGCATCTTTTCAGGCATTAGGACCACTGTTATTATTTTGCTTAATACAATAAATCCTTTAGAAAAATGCTTATTCCACTCAACTATTTTCTACAGCTGAATAAACTCCTTGCTGAGCACTTTGATAAGATGATTAACTCAGACAGATGGTTACAATCAGTTTTATCAATTATATATATATATATATAAAACATATTATTTGTCTATTTATATACCTCTATATATTATATATAACTATATATAACATTTTCTCTATATATAAAATATATGCATATTTACCTCTATAAATATATATATATAAATATATATAACATATTTTCTCTATATATAATACTATGTCCCTATATATTATTATATAACTATATAAAAAACACATTCTCTTTCTCTATGTGTATGTATATTATGTCCTCTTTTTCCTCAACAGCATTAGAAGTAGAGCAGTAGAAACACTTTACCTTGTTTTAAATCCATAATGGAGAAAGTTGACTGCTTGTAATGAAGGGTGTTTGTCAGGTTGAAAAAGCATAATATTTTGATGGTACTTGATATTTTCTATAAGAAAATTTGGGGTTTTCAAAATAAACAAGTAGATTATATCATATTACCAAAATATAAGATAAATACTAGTTTTTTTTAACTTAACAGAGTATTAGTTCCACTATAGCACTAGCTTTGATCTTAAAGTATAGTGCTGTCTTATCTTTATCTACAATGGAAAACCCACTGGGATGTTATAGAAGACAATCTCAACATTAAAGTTCTTACTTTGAAAATAATATCTGATTTGCTGTGGCAACAACTGAGCTCTTTTTGTCAAACCTTCTCACTCATTCTATACCACAGTACAGCCAAGATTGCCCCTTTATAAGTTCATAAATTATAGACTGCTGGAGTCAGATGAAACTTCAAAGGTCAGAATAATACCCTATGGTGTATACTTCCCTCAGTTTTATCATCTCTAATCTAATATGTCTTTACCATTATTATTCCATCTTTACAGATGGAACTAAGATATTGGATCACAGAGCTAGTATGTGGTAGAGATGGGTTTAATCTCTCGTTTCCTTGCCTCTAAATAATAATACCTACCATTTTGCTGAGCACCTACTATATTCCTGATGCTGGTAGGGGCACTTTATATTCACTATCTTTTATCCATAAAATAACTCTGGAAGGAAATATTTCCATTACAACTGTCTGGTTTTAAAGCCTGTTCTTTCCCCCTGGCCATTTCCTGGATTTTTTTTTTTTTACACGTTTCAATTATGCATACCCAGGCAATCTTTGTGGGGGCTAATGGCAAGGTGTTGGAGAACCCCAAAATGATGTCTGGTATTATCTTCCAAATGAACTAATCATAAGTTGGCTTTTCCTTTCTATCACTTGAAGCCCATATTTTTGTGAGGGAATTCTACTCCAGGAACAGATAACACCACAGCCTAATTCCCAGGAGTTGTTCTTAGGAATTTAGCATCTCCTTTGCTGTAGCTGCAATTTTCTAGCCTGGGTTCCTAGAATCAGGCCTTGTTAAGTAGAAGACAGAGAGGTAGGGAAAGGTTGAATGAGGTAGTACAAAAATTTATTCCAATAAGACTACTTCAAAGATTACTTCTTGCTAATTTGTGTCTTCACTGTAGAACTTTTTAAAAAGTCACATTGGGGATAAATACTTGTGGAATTCATGTCCCTACTCTGGGAATTACCTCTTCCCTTTTTGCTAGGACCCTATACGTCAGTTCCCATTGATGTATAGATTAATTTAAAAGACAACACTCTCAACATCCTGGGGATAATAGTTAGGAGGATGAGTTAGATCATAGATGACAAAACTGGAAAGCACAATTCATCTTAAGATTACTAGCATCATAGCTTCCTTGGGGACTAGGGCTTCACTGTGACTGTAAGGATGAAGAGTGTGACTTTGTGGGCAAAGCCTCAGAGAAAATTATCCCCATGGGTGGTACTGTTTGCATCTTACTCTAGGTAAATTATCCCTGATAGATACTATGATTTACACAGTCCTGGGTATAATTACATATAATTCGTGCTCAACCAATTGAAAGTCTGGTAGGATAGTTTGAACTTGGTAGAGGAGTTCACCTTCCAAATTTGAGTCTTCCAAGGGAGGCATGCATAACACTGGAAATGCATGTTCTGGTTCTGAATAACTTCATGTTTTGGGAAACAGAGCATCAAACAAATTCCTTGATGGGTTAGGTGAAGGGGTCAGAAGGAGAGAATGGTGGGGTTGACTCCTAGGGCTTTGGTACCTGTCTCAGTTCCCAGGGTTGCTGCTCTAATAAATTACCACGAACTAGGTAGCATAAAGCATCTATCTCTAGTTTTGGAAAGTAAAAGTCCAAAATCAGAATACTGACAGGACCACACTCTCTTCAAAGTCTCCAGCGGAGACACCCTCTTTGCTTCTCCCAGCTTCTGGTAGTGCCTGGCATTCCTTGGCTTATGGCCACATCTCCCATCTTTGCCCCTGTCTGCACATGGCCTCTTCCCTGTGTCCCTGCATGTCTCCCATCTCTCTAATTTTTCCTTTGCATTCACTTTCATACCTGCCATTGGATTTAGGGCCCACAAAATTAATCCAGGAAGACCTCATCTTGAGATCCTTAGCTTAATGATATCTACAAAGACTCTTTTTCCAAGTAAGGTTGCATTCCTGGGTTCTAGGGCTTAGGACGTGATATGTTTTGGGGAGGCCATTACTTAGGTTACTACAGTTTCAGTAAGTTGTGTAACTACTAAGTTACTAAATGTTATTATCCCCTCTATGTCTCAGTTTCCTCATATGTAAAATGGATCTATGAACGTGAGTGGGATGCCTGGGTGGCTCACTTGGTTAAGTGTCCGACTTTTGGTTTTGGTTCAGATCATGACCTCAGGGTGGTGGGACCGAGCCTTGCATTGAGCTCCTTGTTCAGTGCAAAGTCTGTTTGTTCCTCTTCCTCTTCCCTCCCCCAACTTGCACTCTCCCCACCATAAATAAATAAGTTATATCTTTAAGAAAAATGGAACTTTGGATGGCACCTGTCTCAGCACCGCATGAAGAACACATCAGATGATGCGTACAAGGCATTTGGCATGGTGTCTTGTGTGTATTTTAGCAATTATTATTATTATTACATGGTTCATGCATTATTTATATGTAAAAACATTTTATTTTAAAATTTTAATAAGTGAAATGGACTGATCACCTATTAATTGGCAGGCACCTGGCAATTTATATGCATTTTCCCCTAACTGTCCTATCAATCTGTCAGAGTGTTCAACATTTTTCAATGGGAAAGCTGAAGCTCAGAGAGAGGAAGTAATTTGTCAAAGTCTACAAAACAGGACATTGGTATGTTCACTTTCAAGTCACCAGACTTGAAGCCAATGAGGAGACAAAGTCAGAAAATAAATTCTGAGGCTAAACTCATTCACACTTCCTTCCCCATGCTGGGGTGGGAACTGCACCAAGAAAGATCTCCATGGTGTGAGGAGAGTCTCTTCCACCTTCAAAGTACCTCACCCAGAGCTCTCTGTTATGGCCTCTGGATGATCCCAGCGCAGATCTGGGGTATTGGATCTCTGCACAAAGAATAATGGGCACCGGGGAACCTGAATAGCTCAGTCATTAAGCATCTGCCTTTGGATCAGGTCATGATCCTGGAGTTCTGGAATCGAGGCCTGCTCTGGGCTCCCTGCTCAGCGGGAAGCCTGATTCTCCCTCACCCACTCCCTCTACTTGTTCCCTCTCTTGCTGTGTCTCCCTCTGTCAAATAAATAAATAAAATCTTAAAGAAAAAAAAAAAAAAGAATGAATGGGGCCCAAGATCTTTGCTCCTGGTCTGGAGCAGATCAAAATTGGCCTGTGGGTATCAAGAGAAGACTCAGGGAGGAGGGGTGGTGTCATGCTATTCAGACATCAGGTGAATGGACTACAGATAATTGGGAGTTTTTTGCATAAAAATTTGATATTAATGTTTATTGTTTTTGTCTGATTCTATCCTCCATGTTCGTTATAGAAAATTTGGGATTTTCTTTACATAAAAGGAAGTATGAAAAATATAAAGGAAAATACAAATGAAAAAAGAATTGCTTTTTCCTCTAAAATAACCAGTGTTTCTTTCAGGTCTTCGTGTGTATGTGTGTGTATATGTGAAATACACACAGATACATATATATTTTTCTTTTACAACACAAGTGCCCGCTTTAGCACTTTTTAAAAATTTTTATTTATTTATTGACAGAGAGAGAGAGAGAGATCACGAGTAATCAGAGGGGGGTGAAGCAGGCTCTCTGCTGAGCAAAGAGCCCGATGTGGGGCTCGATCTCAGGACGCTGAGATCTGAGCTAAATTCAGATCTCACTGACACTGAGCTGAAGGCAGAGGCTTAACCCACTGACCCACACAGGCACCCCTATATTTTTCTTTTAGATACTAAAATAATGCTCTCTGTAAATTTGTTTTGGTAACTTAAGTATATTTCAGCATATTCTTTGGTGTGGTCACTCATTCATTCAACCATTCATTTATTCAACAAAATAGATACCATGCTCTTCTCATGTAGAGCTTCTCTAACACACTCAGAGGAGTGTGGACATGAGAAGTACTTTATAGGGGGCTCTGTTGGTAGGGAGAGACCACTAGGTCAGTTGCTAAACAATAGGCTGTGAGCTCATCTACCTCAGACATGAGAAGGAGATGCCACAGAACACACGGGGATGGGACCAAACAACACAAGACCAGGGCTCTCTCCCCTACAAGGATGCAACTTTGTCAGCAACTACTCCACATTCCACAAGACATACTCAGAGAGAAACAGAATTCCAACGGATGAATCCACTTAACTGAGTCATCCAAGGAGAGACTGAGTTATCCAAGGAGGTGATTTAAATTATGGGCTTGGGATGAGGTTACTAGATGGACTAAAATAAAGGTCTTTTTCCAAACTAACTCTTTCCATAGTTATGTAGAAGGCAGGCACTTGTGAGGAAGACCAGCTCAATTATAGAAAAGCAAACTGGCATTTTCTTTGCACATCTGAATTTATAATCCTTGGTAAATATTCACTCATTCAAATAAGTATTTAATAAATGCCATTCTAATAACTAATAATTGCTGTGTACTAGGCAATGTGCTGGGAGTCTAAAGGCTAATAAAAGAGATACAGCTATCCTCTCATGCAGCTTGCACTGCAGTGTTGGTGATAGATATTAATCAAACAATGCCATGAATAAATATACAATTACATATTGATAAGTCCTCTGAAAGAAAAGGAAGAACAGAATGCTGAGTAAATACTTGATGGGGGGGATTCACTCACCTTGAGGAAATCAGGAAAGAGATCCCTGAAGAAGTGAATCTGAGCAGAAATCTTACACAAGTCAGCTGTGTGATGGGGTGGGAAGGGGAAGAATGGTCCAGGTCTTAGAAGCTTTATTAGCAGTGGCCTGGGGTAGGATGGAGTTGGGAGGGGTTGAGTGGAGGCTTGGACTGAGACTAAGGAGCGGGACACAGGGGGTGCAAGCATGACTTTGTGGCCATGCTCAGGACTGGCACTTCAATATAATGACCATGCAAGTGCTTGACAGGCTATAAGCCAAGGTGATCTCCGCATGTGTGGCTCAGTGGGTTAAGCCTCTGCCTTCAGCTCGGTCATGATCTCAAGGTCCTGGGATCAAGTCCCGCATCAGGCTCTCTGCTCGGTGGGGAGACTGCTTCCTCCTCTCTCTCTCTCTCTCTCTGCCTCTCTGCCTACTTGTGGTCTCTCTCTGTCAAATAAATAAATGAAATCTTTTTTTTTTTTTAAAGGTGGTGAATCTAGGAAAGTCTTTAAAAAAATAAATGAAAGTTTACTTTGTCTACTGGTATCAAGAAGAGATTGCTCTGGGCAAGAATAACAGGAGCAGAGAGCCTATGAAAAGTTCTAATGTTATGGCCAGGAGAGAGCAGGTGGTGCCTTGGATTTAGGGTGGTTGTGGAGAGGGGCAGAAGTGGAAGATTAGAAAGATACTTCAAGGAGTTATTTCTAGGCCTTGGTGGTCGATTAGATGGGCAGGGTGATGTGAAAGATGATGTCCAAGTGTCCACTCAGAGCAGTTTTGAAGCTTCTGGTACAATAGAATCATTTGGGTGATATGGTACTAAACAAAAAATGGAATCAAATTTCTGTTTTGCCATTGAGCATAGGTATGGTTTTATTAAAGTTATGTTTTTCTGATTTAGTTTCGATATCTGTAAGATAGATCTATTGACCCCTACTTCTTTTATTTTCAATGTATAATTGAGATATATTTTATTATTATTTTTATTTTTATCCCAGTGTAGTTGACATCCAGTGTTATATTAATTTCAGGTGTACAATATAGTGATTCACCGAGTCTATACATTACTCAGTGTTCATCATGACAAGGGTACTCTTAATTTCCTTCATCTATTTCACTCATCTTGTCACCCACCACTCCTCTGGTAAAAATCAGTTTGTTCTCTAGAGTTAAGAATCTGTCTTTTGGTGTTTCTCTTTTTTTTTTCCCTTTGTTCATTTGTTTTTGTTTCTTAAATTCCACATTCTGACTGGTTTATTTTGTTCACCATTATACTCTCTAGATGCATCCATGTTGTTGGAAATGACAAGATTTCATTCTTTTTTATGGTTGAGTAATATTCCATCATATTTCCAAAGCACATCTATTGATGGACACTTGGGCTGCTTTCATAATTTGACTATTGTAAATAATGCTACAATAAACATAGTGGTACATACATCCTTTCAAATTAATGTTTTCTTATTCTTTAGGTAAATAGCTACTAGTGTGATTACTGGATAATACTGTAGTTCTAGATTTAATTTTTTGAGGAATCTCCATAATGCCTTCCATAATGACTGGAGCAGTTTCATTCCCACCAACAGTGTACAAGGACTCCTTTTCTCCACATCCTCGCCAAAACATATTGGTTCTTGTATTGTTTGTCTTAGCCACCTGACAGGTGTGAGGTGATAGCTTATTGTAGTTTTGATTTATATTTCCCTGATGATCAATGATGTTGAGCATCTTTTCATGTGTCTGCTGGTCATCTGTATATTTTCTTTGGGGGAAATGTCTGTTCATGTCTTCTGCCCATTTTTAAATTGGGCTATTTGGGTTTTTTTGTTGAGTTGTATAATTTCTGTATTTCTACTTCTTCTGGTCTGCTGTTGAATCCTTTAATGTATTCTTCAATTCAGTTATTGTATTCTTAAGCTCTGTGACTTCTGTTTGGTATCTTTTTCTTATGTTGTCTGTCTCTTTGTTGAAGTTCTTACTGTGTTCATCCATTCTTCTCTCAAGTTTGGTGAGCATTTTTATAACCAGTACTTGAACTCCTTATCAAGTAACTTATTTAATTCCATTTCACTAAGGTTTTTTTCCTGAAGTTTTATCTTGTTTTTTTCATTTGGAACATATTCCTCTATCTCTTCATTTTGTTTGACTTTCTGTGTTCGTTTCTAGGTATTAGGCAAAATGCTACCTCTCCCAGTCTGGAAGAAGCTGCTCTGTGTAAGAAATGAACCTTATCTTTCCACCTTGTCCTAGCTCTTGATTTGTGTCTCAAATATTTGTGATTGTCTAAGCAGCATGATTTATTCTTGAGAGTACCCAGTTTTTGAGGATATGCCAAGTCCTGTGAGTGTTCCTGAGGGAGATCTCAGTCAGTCCCTAGTTTCAGGCTGGTCAGTAGCTGGACTCTCAGGTGTGAGCTTTTAAGGTATACAGACATATACAGTCCTGCAGGACCACAGTCAGAAACCTTGCTGGCCTCCAGACCAGGCAATCTGGAGATGTCCCTCTGGCAACATTTGCAGATTTCAGGGTACTAAACAAGTATATGACCTCTCCTCTGGGAGGTACCAAAGAGCTGTTATGAGGTCAAGGGAGAGAGAAAAGATGGTGCCACCATCTCTTCCCCACCCCCTCAGCCATGTTCTCTGAGATCAATAGCCTCTAGATATGTGGTAATCCTGAAGGCTGGGGATGTTTCTTAGTCTGCTGTCTGTGCAGTGTCCTGGAGGCAGTAGCTTGTCAAGAACTGTCTCTCTAAGTTCTTCAGACCTGTGGAGGCCAAAAATGCAATCCTCCCTGGCCACCAGAGCTAAGTGCTCAAGGAGCATCCCCTGTGTGGGCTGCATGCACATGCCAGTTGGCAGGGACACAGGGCAGTGTGGGTGTGGGGCACTTGACTGCCTGGCTCTGGCAGGGCCATATGGCAGTACAACAGTGGGGCACAGCCATTACCACTAGTGGGTTAGAGGGAAAGTGCAAAAATGACACTGTCTAGCACTGACAATAACAAAGCACAGGGAAAACACAAAATTGGCACCCTCTAGCACCTCTGTCCCTGGAGAGGGTCCTTACAATCTCCTGACCCTCTGGCAGATGCTTTAAGATTAGCAAATGAGACTCCTTCAGATATTGCCTAGGTGATTTTCAAACCACTGCTTTTGTGCTGGGTCTCAGGGCAAGAAAGCAGTGTGTGAGCCCCCTGAGGGTGATATCCTCATTCTCTTCAGCTCTATGGTTGTACCTACACATAATAAATCTTTTGGTTTTCAAAGTCAGATGTTTTGTGGACTTGTCTCTCTGGGCAGGTCCCAGGAGTTTAGGAGACTGATGAGCATAAGGCCCTTGCTCCTCAGGGATAAATTCCATATTTGTGAGATCCTTCTTGATTGTGGGTTGCCTTACCAGGAGTGGGGTTTGGGACTGTGTTTCTGACTCTTCTACCCTTCTCAGTGTGACCCTTTTATCCTTTGTTGTGGAGGAGCTGTTAAGTAGTTTTCAGGTGTTTTTTAGAGGGACTATTTCATATGCAGCTATAGATTTGTTGTGTATAGGAGGAGGTGAGTTGAGAATATTTCTGCATGCCATCTCCTCTGGTAGGAAAGTTTTTATCAAAAGTTTAATTTATTTAATAGGAAAATAGCTATTCAGACTATTTATTTCTTCTTGTATTAGCTTTCACAGTTTGTGTCTTTTAAGGTATGTAGTCATTCCAACTAATTTATCCGATTCTCTAAATGACTTACAGTTTTTCACGAGATTTCCTTATTATTCTAGAAAGATCCCTAGAATCTCATTACTTCTCTAATTCCTGCTATTATAATAGGCATCTTCTCTCTTTTTTAATGGATTATTCTAGCTAGAGGTTTATCAGTTTTTATTGACTTTATTAACTTCTGGTTTCATTGATTATTCTCTTTAATTTTTCTGGGTTTTTTTTTATGCCATTGATTTCCAGGTTAAGTTCTATTATTTCCTTTTTCCTCCTTACTTTGGGTTTAACTTGTTTTTTCTTTTTCTAGTGTCCTTAAAGGTGGAAGTAGGAGATAGCAAGTTTTAAAGGCTGTATTCCACTTTGTGACAGTCTCTCCCCTTGACAATCTTCCAGCCCTGTGTAAACTCTGAGAATTGTTCAGATTACAACTTCCTGTTCTTTCTCTGGTAATTTTTCTTTGCTTGGCCTTATTCAGTTTAACATTCAGCCCAATATTAAGGCTTCCTCTGTGTAGATGTGTACATCTGAGTGCTTTCCTTGTCTTTGATATGCTGTCTTAAAACTTACCTCTAGACTCCAGTCTCTGTCTTCTCAACTCAGCAAGACCACCACACTCTGCTTGGGTTTCCCATGCTTGCACCACATTCGGAAATGTGCTCTCAGGCAGAAGCCTGCCGAAATCTTGTTTGTTTTTCCCATCCCAGAGATCACAGTCTCTTGTGCTGTCACTCAATGTATAAAAGCAATTCTTATATGATTTTTCCAGTTTTGTCATTGTTTGAGCCAGAATGGCAAGATGGAAAAGTTATTCCATCATAGCTGGAAGCAGAAGTTCAGATAATTTACATTTAATAGAATTAACGATAGGGTTGAATTATGTCTACCTTCTATTTGTTCCCAATTTTTCCTGTTTGTTTCACCTTTCCTGCCTTCTTTTGACTTACTTGAAAAGCAATTTTTAGTATTCTATTTCCTTAATTGACTTAAAATTTTTCTTAGTTTAAAATTTTTTTTAATTTAAATTCAATTCAATTAACATATAATGTATTATTAGTTTCAGAGGTAGAATTTAGTGATTTACCAGTTGCATGCAACATCCAGTGCTCATTACTTCAAGTGCCCATCACCCAGTTACACCATCCCCTCATGCCTCTCCTCTCCAGCAACCCTCAGTTTGCTTCCTACAGTTAAAGGGCTCTTATTGTTTGTCTCCCTTTCTGTTTTCATCTTGTTTTATTTTTCCTTCCTTTCCCCTATGTTCATCAGTTTTGTTTCTGAAATTCCACATATGAGTGAAATATGGTATTTGTCTTTCTCTGACTGACTTATTTCACTTAGCATAATACCCTCTAATTCCATCCACATCATAGCAAATGGCAAGATTTCATTCTTTTTGATGGCTGAGAAATATTCCACTATACGTAATCCACATCTTTATCCATTCATCTGTCAATGCACATCTCAGCTCTTCTCTTGGTTTGGCTATTGTGGACATTGCTGCTATGAACATTGGGGTGCAGGTACCCCTTCGAATTACTATGTTTGTATCCTTTGGGTAAATACCTAGTAGTGCAATTGCTGGGTCATACGGTATCTCTATTTTTAACTTTTTGAGGAACCTCCATACTGTTTTCCAGAGTGGCTGTACAGATTTCATTCCCACTAACTGTGTGGAGGGTTCCCTTTTCTCCACATCCTTGTCAACATCTGTTGTTTTCTGATTTATTAATTTTAACCATTCTCACTGGTGTGAGGTGGTATCTCATTGTGGTTTTGATTTGTATTTTTTTGATGCCAAATGATGTGGAGTGTTTTTTATGTCTGTTAGCCATTTGTATGTCTTCTTTGGAGAAATGTCTGTTCATATCTTCTGCCCATTTCTTGACTGGATTTTTTTTTATTTTGGGGGTTTGAGTTTGGTAAGTTCCTTATAGATTTTGGATAACAGCCTTTTATCTGATAAGACATTTGTAAATATCTTCTATAGTCTCCCATTCCATAGGTTGCCTTTTAGTTTTGTTTTCTTTGTGGTGCAAAAGATTTTTATCTTGATGAAGTCTCAATAGCTCATTTTTGCTTTTGTTTTCCCTTCCTCTGGAGACTTGTCTTACAAGAAGTTGTTGTGGCAGAGGTCAAAGAGTTTGCTACCTGTGTTGTCCTCTAGGATTTTGTTGAATTCCTATCTCACATTTAGGTCTTTTGTCCATTTTGAGTTTATCTTTGTGTATGGTGTAACAATGTGGTCCTGTTTCATTCTTGTACATGTGGCTGTCTAATTTTCCCACACCATTTGTTGAAGAGACTGCCTTTTTTCCATTGGATATCCATTCCTGTTTTGTCAAAGATTAGTTGACCATAGAGTTGAGGGTCTTTTTCTGGGTCTCTATTCTATTCCATTGATCTATGCGTGTTTTTGTGCCAGTACCACACTGTCTTGATGGTTACACCTCTGTTAATACAGCTCGAAGTCCAGCATTGTGAAGCCACCAGCTTTGGTTTTCTTTTTTCAACATTACTTTGGCTATTTGGGTTTTTCTAGTTCCATACAAATTTTAGAATTATTTGTTCCAGCTCTTTGAAAAATGCTGATGGTATTTCGATAGGGATTGCATTGAATATATACATTGCTTTGGGTAGCTAGACATTTTAACAATATTAAATTGAAAAAGTTAAATATGTTTGTTTAACATATTTTAGTGTTTGCTATAAGGATTGTACTATGCATTCTCAATTTATCACAAATTTTAAATTAATATTATGCAACTTTGTGTACAATGCAAGAAACTTATTATAATTCTATTTATACCTCTAGCCATTTATGGCATTTGGTCATACATTTTACTTTACTTACATATTAATCAAGCAATAAACACATTTCTATTATTTTATATTTTATAGATAGTATACTTTTAAAGAACTTAAGAAAATAGCTTCTTCTATGTACCCATGGATTTACTATTGGTGGTGATTTTCATTCTTTCTTGCAGATTAGTTTTATATCCGGAATCATTCCTAGAAGCCTGAAGAACTTCTTTGGGAATGTAATAAGTATTTGCTAACAATTAATTCTCTGTTTTTGAATATCTGAAAATGTCTTTATTTTGCCTATATTTTCAAAAGAGACTTTTGCTGTACATAGATTTCTAGGTTGACTTTTTTTTTTCTTTCAGCAGTTGGAAAATATTTTTCATTTGTCTTCTAAATTCTATTCCTCTGTTGAGATGTCCACCATCTTTATTTTTGTTACTTCTCTGAATGTAATATGTCTTTTTCACTGGTTAGTTTTTTTCAAAGATTTTCCTTTTTATTTTCATTTTTCAAAAATTTGACTATACTATACCCTTTGTATTTATTATGCTTGAGGACTGCTGAGCTCCTTAGAATGTGGGTTGTCTTACATCAGTTTTGGGGGGAGGGAAATGACCATTATCTCATTAAGTATTTATTTTGCCCCACTCTCTCTGTCCTCTTCTTCTGGGTTCCAACTGCGTATATGTTAGACAAATCATTTGCTATTCTTCCAGAGGACACTTTTTTATCCTTATGCTATGGGAAGTGAATAATTTTTGTTGATTTCTTTTCTTTTCTTTTAAAAGATTTTATTTATTTGAGGGAGAAAGCAAGACAGAGCACAAGTGACTCTTTTTGTCCTTATGCTATGGGAAGAAAATAATTTCTGTTGATTTCTTTTCTTTTAAAAGATCTTATTTATTTGAGAGAGAAAGCTAACACAGAGCACAAGCAGAGGGGGAGGGGCAGAAGGAGAGAGAGAAGCAGGATCCCTGCTGAGCAGGGAGCTTGATGTGGGGCTCCATCCCAGGACCCCAGGATCACGACCTGAGCTGAAGGCAGACACTTAACTGACTGAGCCACTCAGGCACCCCCTTCTTTTTTTTTTTTTTTAAGATTTTATTTATTTATTTGACAGAAATCACAAGGAGGCAGAGAAGCAGGCAGGGTGGGGGGGAAGCAGGCTTCCTGCTGAGCAGAGAGCCCAATGCGGGGCTCGATCTTAGGACCCTGAGATCATGATCTGAGCCGAAGGCAGAGGCATTAACCCACTGAGCCACCCAGGTGCCCCTGGCATCCCTCTCTTGATTTATTTTCAAGTTCATAATCCTTTCTTCAGCATGTGGAATCTTTAGTGTAGCTTATCCAATGAATATCTAATTTCAGCACTGTATTTCTCAGTTCTATAATTTTCATTTGTTTTCCTTTTGAAGAAAACATTTTTCTGCTAAGTTTTCTCTGTTGAGATTCTCTTTCTCTTTGCCCTTATTAGTTTCTTGTAAATCTTTTAACATATTTATAATAGCTGTTTTAAATTGCTCATCTGTTAAATTCAATATGTAAGTTATCTATAGGCCTATTTCTAGTATCTTTATTTGGGCCACATTTTCTGGGTTTTGTCTGTCTTTTATGTCTTCTTAAAAAAATCATTATTGTCTGGGAATTACATGTTGTACAGACTCTGAATTATATCATCTTTCTCTAAAATGTGTTGAGTTTTGATCTAGAAGACATTTAAATTACTAGTGGATCACCTCAACCCTGTGAAAGCTTGGTTTGGGGCTTTGTCATTAATCTAGGGCATAGCCTTCAGTCTTGGGAGGTGGTTCTTACTCCTAAGGTGTGGTTCCTCTAGTTTCTCAGGAAAAGCCTGTTTCCAGAGCCCTATCTAAATAAGTGAGACTTGAACTCAGAACACTTAGCACTCAGAACCTGCTGAGATACAGCTCAAAACCTCTATGTTGCGCTTTCTGCTGGATTCCTGGGTGTCTCTTCAGGCACATCCCTAGTTTATAAGATATCAGGGATCTGAGGGAACTTACATGAATTTCATGAATCCCCCCTCTATTCATCCTGCTTTCTGGGATACTTCTCTTTAATGTCCAGCTGCTGTCGCAGCTCTGAACTGTGTCTCTTTGACACAGCTCTGAACTGTCTCTCTTTGACCCAATACTATCTATCTGTTCCACTGCCTATTTTGCTGTGTATTTAGGCCAGTGAAAGATTCCAACTGCTCTTGATTGGCTCTTGCTCCCCTGCCCTCAAACTGTTGGTGTTTTTATTCTGACCAGAGTTTGTAATTGTTGTTAGAAGGATAGATAATTCAATACAAGCTATTCTCCCATGACTAGAATCAGAAACCACCTGAGGATCTTTGAAAAATCTGAATGTTGAGTCTACATCACAACTACATCAGAATTTCTGAGTGTGGAACTCAAGGATCAGTATTTTTTAAGGTATTCCAGGTGCTTTCTATGACATTTGTAAACTAAGTTACCAAATTGTGTACCAAGTTGCTAGAAACATTTATTAAGCTCTTGTTATTTACCAGTTTTTAAAATTTTTCTTATTTTGATGGTAACTTTATTATTTGCATACAAGAAAACTGATTCTTAGATAAATAAATACTCTAGGGTCACACAGAATGTTCCAAAGCTGGGATTTGAATATAGCCTGTCTGCCTTCAGACATACAAATTTAACACTATGCTTTACTGCAGTGTACCAGGAAGGACAGGCTTAGAGGGGACTACCATAAGTTCAGTTTTAAATGAATAATATTCCGTCATATTGCCATCATTATTTTAGAATTTCCCCTGTTGTAGGATAGTTAGAATATAGTCAATATTTTTACTGTTATGAATTATTCTGTGTAGACTATTTTATATGTAAAGCTAAGTACATGTCTAATTGTTTACTTAAACTATTGAAATAGTAATTTGGTAGTCAATCAATAGGAAATTTTCAAAATCTTGGTACATGTTGCCAAAGATCCCAACAATGTACATGAGTGCTGGGTATACCATAGCTGTGAGTAAATTTTTTTTAAAGATGTTATTTATTTATTTGAGACACAGAGAGAGAGACAGAGATAGCAAGAGAGAGGACAAGTGGGGAGGAGAGGGTGAAGCAGGCTCCCACTGAGCAAGAAACCAGGACTCTGGGATCATGACCTGGGCTGAAAGCAGTGGCTTAACAAACTGAGCCATCCAGGTGCCCCTCTGTGAGTAAAATTTTTACTTGGAAATAATGGGATTGTTTTTATTTTAATTCATCCATCTTACTTGGATATTTGATTTCTACTATATCTTTCTTGCCAATAAGATTTATTTATTGAGCCTCACATCTGCCTATTGGAATGTGCATGGTCCATTTGCCTGATGGGCTTCCTGGTAAGATGGAGATGCTACAAAAGAATGGAAGGGGGATGTCCCTGTCCAGTGTACACACACATCTGTTGTGAGTCAGGCAGGTACTTCTACAACTGAGTCACAGCCACAGCCAGTTGTCTCTTCAGCCACCTAAGGATTTCCTTGCCATAGTTACCTTTTCATAATTACTTGCTATATTTATCTTTGGATTGATGGAGGGTTGATAAAGTAATAGGATGATATAAAAAAAATGTCACACCATTTCTGGGTTGACTACCTTCTTGTATAATGGTGAAAGGGCAGGAAAAGGAAGGAGAACAGATGGCAGGATGTGCCTGAATCTCATTTGACCAGGACATGACCAAGAGAATGATTGATATCTTTATTTTTTTCTTTTTGAAAAATATGTTTATGACAGACTGATAACACAGCATTTATGCATATTTTTAAAGCATTGTTTCAAACAGAAAATATATCATAAATTAAGATAAAATTTCAGCACATACAACTCTATGAAGCAATGTCTAAAATTTTCCTTTTTCTTTTCTTCTTTTTAATATGCCCTTTTCTGGAAAACTGTAATATAGAACCAGCAGTTCCTCCAAGGCATAATGAGTGTGCCAAAACCAGATAAAATTAAGTACTGTTCAATATTTGTATGAGGGTCACTAAATCTCAGAACCAATTTTTGTCATGTCCATATGAAAACTTGCCAACTTCAGAGGTAAAACATATCTCAGATTACTAATTCTGAAGGTGTCTGTTGTTATTAATCAATTTTCTGGAATCACAATTTGCACTCAATAAAATACATTTTGAAGGTACAGCTTGGTGACTCTTGACAAATGTGTACATCCTTGTAATCACTATGCCAATCCAGATTTAGAACATTTCTCCCATCACATAAAGTTTCCTTATGCCCTTTGCAGTCAATTCTCCCTCTAATTCCTGCCACAGGCAACTGCTCATGTGATTTCTGTCACTAGAGATTTGTTCTGCCAGTTGTGGAACTTCATATAAATGTATTCAAACACTGCGAACTCTTTGTGTTTAGCTTTTTTCCCCCCTCTCAGCATGTTTTTGAGAGTCATCCATGCTATTTGGGTGTCAGGGGTTCATTCCTGTAATTGCTGATAAAGTTTCCATTGTATGAACATACCATAGTTTGTCCATTCACCATAGCTGTCCACTCAACAACACCACCAAAATACTTCTTTTGCTGTTGCTGTTGTTTTCCATGTTTTGGTTTTTAAGAATAAAGCTTCTATGAACATTTTTGTACAAGTGTTTTGTGGAAATGTTATTTCTATTTCTAGAAATAGGATTGATGAATCATATTGTAAGCCTAAGCTTAACGTCATAAGAAATAGCCAATCTGCTTTTTGAGGAGGGCTATACCATTTACATTCCTACCAGCAATTTATGAGAGTTTCAGCTGTCCCACATCTTTGCTAACAGTTCATAAAGATGGTCTTTTTTTTTTTTAAGATTTTATTTTTTTATTTGACAGAGAGAGAATGAACATGGGCAGGGGGAGGGGAAGAGGTGGGGGGGAGAAGCAGACTCCCTGCTGAACAAGGAGCCTGATGTGGGGCTCGATCCCAGGACCCTGGGATCATGACCTGAGTCGAAGGCAGACGCTTAACCGACTGAGCCACCCAGGTGCCCCAAGATGGTCTTGTCTTTTCTTTTCTTTTTTCTTTTCTTTTCTATTCTTTTCTTTCCTTTTCTTTTCTTTTCTTTTCTTTTCTTTCTTTTTTCTTTTCTTTTCTTTCTCTCTCTCTTCCCTTCCTCTTTCTTTCTTTCTTTCTTTCTTTCTTTCTTTCTTTTCTTTTCTTTTCTTTTCTTTTCTTTCTTTTTTCCTTTCTTTCCTTCCTTCATCTTTCTTGTAGGCTCCACACCCAGTGTGGAGCCCAATGCAGCAGGCTCAAACTCATGAAACAGAGATCAAGACCTGAGCTGAGATCAAGAGTCAGATACTCAACCAATGGAGTCACAGGTGCCCCCTTAAAAGATGGTCTTTTAATTTTAGCCATTACAGTGAGTGTGAATGCATTAATGTAGATTTCATTTGAATTTCTCTGATGTTTATGATCTGTTCATACACACACACACAACACGTGCGCGCGTGTATATCTTCTGTGAAATTCTATTGAAGTCATTCATTCTATTTTCAATGGCTTGTTATCTAGGGTTCCTTATGTATTTTAGAATGAAACTCTTTAGAAGATAACATGTACCGAAAACCTTTTCCCCCAGTCTGTGGCTAATTTCATCATTTTATTAATGGCTCCTAGAAGAGTCTTTCCCCCTCTCTTTCATACAAATTTATTTACCCTTGGATTTTCTTTTCTTTGCTTGTCAACTATGACAATGTCAGGACTTTTAGGAAGTATCACTCTTTCCACGAAAGGCATATTATCCAGACAATCTTTGCTTTTTCTTATCACAACTCGCCATTTAAAAAAGTCAGTAGGGCTCAACACTGGATGTTGTGGATCATCTGTTTCATTATTTGAAGATCAGAGAAACAACTCCTTTCATGCTTTAAGGCAGCTGAAGATTTATATCAAATCCCTGCTTTAAAGCTTGTGTCTTATCTGCAACTGTTCTACAAGTATCAACACTAAAATGTATAAAATCTATTTGCAGCGGTGAGGATTCAATTGGGGAGGCAAAAAAGGATATGACCCAGATGAAAAATGAAAATGCACTTTAATGGAAAGCCATCAACTTTTTCCTCCATACCAAACTCTCCAGCCTGTAGAGAAGGCTAAAATTGCCACATGACCATTTTATGACTCAATAGTAATCCTTTTCAATACAAAACTGTGTTGGGCACCATATGTCCTAAAGTTCCATTAGCATCCACAGGCAGAAAATTTTCATATGGAACATTTTTTAAAAAGTCTTTATTTATTTCAGAGAGAGAGAGAGAACAATAAAATGAGCATGAGTGGGGGAGGGAGGGGCAAAGAGAGATGGAGAGTGGAAGCAGACTCCCTACTGAGCACAGAGCCCAATATGGGGCTTGATCTCACGACCCATGAGATCATTCCTGAGCCAAAACCAAGAGTCAGATGCTTAACCGACTGAGCCACCTTGGTGCCCCATTTTTTAAAACCACCAAACCCTGTGTATCCTTGAGGCTCATTCTTACATCTCAAACCCAAGAACTGAGTGGATCCCTGAGCATCCCTTATCATTTCTCTAAAAAGTTGTCATCTTCTGAGCCAGACTTGTTTCTTGGAATGGCCATTCAAAAAATTGTTGATGACTACTTTATGGTCACCATCCTTTAGATTTTAATATTCAGAGTCACTAATATGGTCTTTCATAGTATTTTGCTGCAATTCACCACACCTGGGTCCTGGAAAACAGTGGTGATATTTCCGATGAATACGAATTTGCATAGAAAAAGCAGGAATGACCACGTAATAGAAACAGATTAAAGAAAAGTTGGGCGTTCTAGTTTAAATTCATGAGGAATCACAATTTTGTCCTAATAAATATAGATCAGTGATGGCAAAGATGGAAAAAGGGCTTGTGGATTTGGTACATCACTTGTATTTAGGGTCTGCTTTCAGAACCCAGACTGAGGTACAAAATTATCTCAAACTTCAGTTATCTTATCAGATCCACTCTCAGTGTATCTGTGAGTTTTCATTCTACATATTTCATTTGTACTGTCTTAAGCAACAGTGTATCAGCTTTTCTGAGGATAATAATTTATGTTGGAAAATGCAGAGCAGGTTTAAAGAATTTTAAGTGAATTAGGATATATATTGGATATAGATGTACAAAAATCACTGAAAATCAGTTTGCCTTCTTTTTCTTTTCATGGGAGCCAGGAGAGTAATTTAGGGAAACTACTGAAATTTCCCCATGTTTTCTCTTCTCTCCCATCTGAAGCCCGTACCCAGCCCTTTTGCGAGGTGGAACTCCACACAACTCACCTGCAGTAATGGGGAGAGACCCAAGCCAGGTAAGTCCTGATGCTTTTGTGTACAATCAGGACTGTCTCCACCAAGACTGACCACGTTTGTGGCATTTGTGCTGCATGGACCTCCCAGGAGAGGAAGAAAAGTGGAACTCAGCTTCAAAGTCTCGAGGGATGGCCCTCTTACTCAACTCTATTTGTTTTGGAGAAGGGTGAAAACGAGAAGTTTGCCTTTGTACCAACTATAATTAGTGCCTGCAGTAAAGCCCAAATCACATGTTATGTGTCTCATCTTCTGTATTCATACTTCACTTTCTTCACTTTAGCTATTTTACCTGAGATACGCAGACTGGTCATGTCTCCGCAGGGCAGAGAAGCACTGTAAGACCCAAGGCCCAAGCCTCACAGGCCAAGTTCTCAGACTCATTTTGCAATGTGATTTGGGAGTAAGAGCAGATTCTGCTCAGCGGCAGCAATAGGAAAAGGCCACAGCACTTTTTCCTGTATATTACCTCTTTTAATCTGAATCCAACAACACACACACACACGGAGAAACAGAGCTGACATTATTAGCCCATTTTTACAGTATAGTATACAAGACTTTTCAGAGGGTGGGAGCTGAGTGGTTTTTGTGTTTTCGCACGGAGCTACAAAACTGTTAAGAATACAAGAACAACAGACCTGGGCCATTTCTTTCTATAAGAGTTCATTTAATTAGAGGTTTGTAATTATCATATAGGAAGCAATGACAGGGCAATCAGGGGCCTCATACACTAAGGTTCCATGTGTGCTCTGTGGTGTGAAAGAGATAATAGCAAATAGTATCCCAGGAGAGAGAGACCTTACAAGGACAGAGTAGTTGGAGAAGTTTTCATTGAAGACTTGACTATATTTTAGTCAAGTCTTACTTGACTTACAGTAAGACTTACATGGTTAAATAGAAGTGGGAGGGAAACCAGGCTGGGTGCATGATAGGAACAAAATACAAATGTCCCATCATATAGCTCTTGTGAGATGGAGAGAAGACCAACTTGCTCAGACCAAATGCTGTGGAAGGAATCATGGTGAGATAGGATTTCCTTGCTTTTTGAGTATGGGAATGGGTCCGAGTGTCTATCCTTTCCCTGCCTCATGAGGGCCTCTGTGTGGAGACATGCCCCAATGTTTGGCATTCTTTTCAGACTTTGCACTGTAGAAAATGAACATGAGATTCTCCATTTCCAGCCTTGCTGCAGCTGGCATCTAAGTCTGATTTGTGTTGAGTAGTCAAACACTCCCCAGTGGGCACTGGAGCCTAAGGGATGTGGAGGTCCCACTCTGTTGCTCTGGCAGACACAGCTGTGAGGATGTTCATTCAGTGGGTCCAGGACAAGCCAATAGCTAGGAAGAAGTCAAGAGGTGGGTCCTGGAGCGTCCATTTGCCGCTGCAGTTCACAGCAATGTAATTTGGTCTGGAGCCAGGAGAGACGTTGTGACTTCTGGACCAGACCGAGGCAGAAGAGAGGTGTTCAAGACTGGAAGCTTCCAGATCCAAGGAGAGGTAAGAGCTTCTTCAGTGGCCTGGTTCTGAGGTGTGGCTTTGGGAGTCATTTCTAAACCCTGAGTTTCTTTCTTCAACCTTTACATAATACTGTGAGCTGTTGAATATTCTATACTAACTCTCTTTCTGCTAAAACTAAGCTACATTGGATTTGTGCTCTGCAGCTGACCGCTGGCTTATAACAGTCTAACCATTCCTTGTCTTACACATTGTAACAAACAGCATATGTTTTCAGCAATGGAGAATAAACAAAGTCATGCATGTTGCTCCCCCTGGAAAAGAGAAGGAAGTTGTACTATGATAGCTCCAAACTGAACTCACTATGGGAGCCAAGACTTAATAATGCTTGGCCAGAACCACAGCATACCCAGACAGTCTCTCAGGAACTTCAGTAGAATCAGCATAACCATCCTCCCACTCCTGGGTTCTTATGGCTGGTTTGGTGCCAGGACAATCACATGCTTCCCAGGAGGCATAGTCTTAGGAGAGAGAGTAAATGAAACTCTATGGGATAATTAATCATATCTTGTGCATCTAATTTAATTACCAAAGAGATAAAGTTCTCCCACTCTTCTTCTCCTTCTTTCTCCTTCTCCTTCTTTTAAATCAACACTTGGGCTTATCTGTCTGGACCTCTGTGGGGAGCTGAGAAATCCTGAATGTAAGGGGAGGTGACTTGTCCTCCTGCTGTGCAGCAAACGTGCCTCCTGCTGAGTGAGGGAGGAGGGAAGAGAATCCAGGTAGGGGTGGGGAAAGGCATTCGTGCCCTAGTCCCATCCCCTCAGGCCTTGAGCTTGGGCACGCGGTGTTCACACATCCCTGGCTCATGGTGTTATTACTGGGTGAGCGATAGGTCTGACAAGGAAATCACACCACTTAAAGAACAGTTTACAGCTTGGGGAACACAATTGATGTCTTCGGAGATCTGCCAGGTTGTCTCCATGATGGCTCCTACTTTGCACACAGTGGGTTCTCAGTTTTTGCTGAACTGCATTACATGTTAAACTCCCTTGACCATGGGTGCTGCCCTAGCTGAGCCCTCATTAACTCCCTTGGTCAGCACTATTGCCATGGCCCTTACTATCTCCAGCCTCCCGGCCTGCCCTCTCCCAAGCATGGGGTTAATGATGCCACTCCTCTGCTCGCGGCCCCGAGGTGCTCCTCCAAATGACCCCGGCCCATTCTCTCCACAGTCCTTCACTATTTCCTCCACCCACTGCAAACACCTGTACACCCTACTTGGACTACTGATTCAGCTTGTGCAGGTGCCTGCCCTCCACTTGCCTATGGGATAGGCTGACCACGTTTAAGACCTGTTCAAGACCCAACTCAAGTATTCCTCCTTCTCCAAAACCTCCTTGGTCCTCCCCAGGACAAATTAATTCCCTCCTTCAGTCTGATCCTTAGAACCCCCTTCCTACCTCCCTTGTAATGCTATTTCTGGCTGCTTTGTAGAATTATTCATTGCTGACCGGTCTGTCTCTGCCCTTAGGCTGCAAGCTTCCTAGAGTCAGGGACCATATCTTCCTTCTCCTGCAAAGTGCATCCTATGAAATAGGAGACTTGACAGAAGAAAAGTGAGCTGCAAAAGATAAGGTTGCTCCATGTCGCTCCAGCTAGAGGGCCAAGAGCAAGGAGAGGAAACCAAGGGCAAATGTCATCTTAATTTTTAAAAACTCACTTTTCCCCTGTTGGTTTTTGCTTTGTTTGCCTGTTTTTTAAACAGTAGCACTCTGTAATGGAAAAATCTACCTCATCCCACCAAATAGTGATTTATCTGTTTCAGGGTTTGAGCAGTGACTGCCAGTCTGTCTGTTCTGATACTATGACAAAGCCCTCAACTTTGATCCTGTGATATCACAGTTGCTCCATGCTCTGAGGCTGCCACCTCCAGAGGCAGGCAACTGCCAGAGACTCTTTTGTTCTGTGAGCTTAGCCCCTAGGCTTCCCAATCTTCTCTAAACATTTAGAAATCCCCTAGAGGACTTGAAAAACCTTTGAAGTCTCAGGGGTGGGAGCCAGGCAGGCATCAGTACTTTTTAAGACCTCCAGGTGATTCTATTGTGCAGCAAAACTCTAGGACCATAGCGTGATGGCAGAGGCTTCTCTGGGGTCACCTGTATGAAATCAGAAGTATGAATAGCTGGACCTGGACTCAGGCACCCCTCTCTTGGTAATCAGCATATTCAAGAGGTCAGATGACACCTATGCAGAGTGCCCTGGCACCGGAAGGGACAAACAGGTCTGTGTGCACTCTGGTCAGTGCAGGGAGGAGGTTTGAGGGATCACTGCAGGCAGAGGAGATCGCCATGAAAACAGACCTGATCGAGAGTGGGGGACCTCTGAATGTCCACCTTAGGTATCTGAGTGTGGCCATCTGTCAGCCCCTCAGGTTCCTTCTCTGTGCATTGGGATCATTCTACTTGCTGCTGGGAAAATTATCGAGCTGGCCAGAGTAGTGTGATTGCCAGATCTCTGCCTCTCAGGGTTAATTAAGATAATAAGTGGAAGCCAAACCTAAATTTTTTTTCAAGAACTGTGCCAGGAAAGAGTGATTCCGAAGTTAATAATCAGTAGTTAATGCCTTGAGAATCTCTTATATTAGTAGGGGACAAGGAACACATAAATAAGTAGTCATAAAGTGTGATAATACCATGGGAAAAATTAATATGTTACATGCTCAAGTAGTGGTAACTTCCTGAGATGAGCCCAGAACTTGCCACATACCTTACACTCATATTATCTACTCCAAGTCCAGTGCCCTTGCAAATCCTGCAGGTAAGAAAGTTGTCCTCAAAGTTTATATAACTTGTTGAAATCCCACTATGGGTGAGAGGCCCAGGTGGAATTTGACTCCAGTTTCATCTGCTCCCCAAATTCCAGGGCTCATTTGCTGCTGTCCTGCTTCCTCTTGCAGTGGCTCTGAGCTGAGAGGGAGCAAGTCAGTTGAGGGTTCAGAGATAGTTCCAGAAGGGATTTATCTGGATGGATTAAGGAACAACTGGAAGAAGGATGATCTCAGAAAGAAAGACAGTGAGGGTGGGGGTGGTGTCTGTCTAGTTTACTGCAGACTCCTAGTGTCTGGCATGTAGTAGGGACTGGCACAGAAGAGGAAGGAGTTGTCAAAGACCCACAAGAAGGTCCATGTAGGTGGGGTCAATGCCAGGGGCACTGGGCTCCAGATGCAGCTGGAGAAGCAGGAAAGAGCCTCATCACTGCTGACCTGTGAACCTTAAGGTGTCCTGGATTTATCCTATAGGTTACCAACTCCATGGGAGTTTAAAGTAGAAGGGTGACATGACGATATTAGCAAGACATCACTCTGATACCTGGATGGACTTTAGGGAAACAAAATGGGGATAGGTGATAGATTTCTGGAATGGTGTGGGCCTGAATGGAAACAAGGACAGGGGGATGGGGGCATAGAATTGAAGTTGAGGGAGGGGGCTTTGTCTTGCCTGTCAGTATGCCCCAAATCTGGCACATAGAAGGGGCTCAATAATAGTGTACTATCTGTCATTCCATTGAGAGCATGGAAGAGATCAGGAACATTTCCAGAATATTCAGTGATAACCACACAAGTGACAAAAGGTGATCTGTAATTCTACTCTGAGGTCCACCTAAGAGCACTAAAAACATACATTCAAATGAAAACTTGCACACAAATGTTCATAGCAGCATATACATAACAGATAAGAAATGGAAACCACCTGAACATTCATCAGTGGACAAATGGACAAATAAATTATGATACAGTTCTCCCTTATCTGAAGTTTTGCTTTCATGGTTCCAGTTACCATTGGTCAACACTGGTCTGGAAACAGATGACCTTCCTTCTAACCTATCATCAGAAGGTGAATTTGTAAGTCTCTACGAATGCATCCATTTCTTCCAAATTGCCTAATCTGTTGACATATTTTTGCTTATAATATATCCTTAAATTGTTTTTATTTACTTGCTGTTGGTCATGGTCTCTCCTCTTTCATTCACAATTTTATTAATTTGGGTTCTTTCTCTTTTCTTTTTGATAAGTATGGGTAAGGGTTTATTGATCTTATTAATTCTTTCTAAGAACCAGCTTCTAGTTTCATTGATCTGTTCTACTCTTCTTTGGTTTTTGATTTCATTGATTTCTGCTCTAGTCCTTATTATTTCTCTTCTCCTGCTTGAATTAGGCTTTATCTGCTCTTGTTTCTCCAGTCCGTTAAGTGTAAGTTTAGCTTGTGCATTTGAGACTTTTCTAATTTTTTGAGAAAAGCTTGTATTGTTATGCATTGCCCTCTTAGGACAGACTTTGATGAATCCCAGAGGTTTTGAACAGTTGTGTTTTCATTTTCATTTGTTTCTGTGATTTTTAAAATTTAATTTAATTTAATTTTTGTGTGTGTGTTCCAAAATTCATTGTTTACACACCACACCCAGTGCTCCATGCAATACATGCCCTCCTTAATACCTACCACCAGGCTCACCCAACTCCCCACTCCACTCCACTCCAAAACCCTTAGTTTGTCTCTCAGAGTCCACAGTCTCTCATGGTTTGCCCCCTCTTCTGATTTCCCCCAACTCACTTCTCCTCTCCATCTCCCAAAGTCCTCCATGTTATTCCTTATGCTCCACAAGTAAGTGAGCCATATTTCACTCAGCATAATCTCTTCCAGTCTCATCCATGTTGATACAAAAGTTGGGTATTCATCCTTTCTGATGGAGGCATAACACTCCATCGTATATATGGACCATATCTTCTTTATCCATTCATCTGTTGAAGGACATCTTGGTTCTTTCCACAGACATGTCCCCAAAGGCAAAGGAAACAAAAGTGAAAATGAACTTTTGGTACTTCATCAAGATCAAAAGCTTCTGCACAGCAAAGGAAACAGTCAACATAACAAAGAGGCAACCCACGGAATGGGAGAAGATATTCACAAATGACACTACAGGCAAAGGGCTGATATCTAAGATCTATAAAGAACTCCTCAAACTCAACACACATAAAATAGATAATCATATCAAAAAAGGGGCAGAAGACATGAACAGACACTTCTCCAAAGAAGACATACAAATAGCTAACAGACACATGAAAAAATGTTTATCATCATTAGCCATCAGGGAGATTCAAATCAAAACCACATTGAAATACCACCTTACACCAGTTAGAATGGCCAAAATCAACAAGACAGGAAACAACAAGGGTTGGAGAGGATGTGGAGAAAGGGGAACCCTCTTACACTGTTGTGGGAATGCAAGTTGGTGCAGCCACTTTGGAAAACAGTGTGGAGATTCCTTAAGAAAATAAAAATAGAGCTACCCTATGACCCTGCAATTTCACTACTGGGTATTTATCCCAAAGAAACAGATATTTCTGTGAATTTTAAAATTCTTCTTTAATTTCCTGGTTGACCCATTCATTCTTTAGTAGGGTGCTCTTTAACCTCCAAGTTTTTGAGTTCCTTCCAGGTTTCCTCTTGTGATTCAATTCAAGTTTCAAAGCACTGTGGTCTGAAAATATACAGGAAAATATACAGGAAATAATCCCAATATTTTGATACCAGTTGAGACCCCAGTATGTGAGCTATTCTGGAGAATGTTCCATGTGCACTCAAGAAGAATGTGTATTCTGTTGCTTTAGGATGGAATGGTTTGTATATATCTGTGAAGTCCATCTGGTCCAATGTTTCATTCAAAGCCCTTGTTTCCTTATTGATGTTCTGCTTAGATGGTCTGACCATGCTGTGAGTGGGGTTTATTATTGTATTATTACTTATTATTGTATTATTATCAATATGTTTCTTTAATTTTGTTATTAATTGGTTTATATAATTGCTCCCAAGTTAGGAGCATAAATATTTATAATGGTTAGATCTTCTTGTTGGATAGACTCTTTAAGTATAATACAGTGTCCCTCTTCATCCCTTACTACAGTCTGGTTTAAAATCTAATTTGTCTGATATGAGAATTGCTACCCCAACTTTCTTTTGAGGTCCATTAGCATGGTAAATGGCTCTTCACCCCCCTCACTTTTGATCTGGAGGTGACTTTGAGTCTAAAATGATAACATATTTATGGGTCTTGGTTTTTCATTCAATCTGATACCCTGACTGGAGCATTTAGCCCATTTATATTCAGAGCAACTATTGAAATATATGAATTTAGTGCCACTGTGTTACCTGTAAATTTCCTGTTTCTGTAGATTATCTCTGTTTCTTTCTGGTCTATGTTTCTCTTGGGCTTTCTCTTCAATTATAGGATCCCCCTTAATATTTCTTGCAGGGCTGGTTTAATGTCACATAATCTTTCACTTTCTGTCTATTCTAGAAGCTCTTTATCTCACCTTCCATTCTGAATAACAACCTTGCTGGATAAAGTTTTCTTAGCTGCCATGTTTTTCTCATCATGCCAGTCCTTCTGGCTTTATATCATGCCAGCCTTTCTGGCCTGCCAGTTTCTGTGGATTGGTCTGCTGCCAGTCTAATATTTCTACCCTTGCACATTAAGGACTTGGACTGCCTCTTGTCTCAAACTGCTTTCCAGATTTTTCTCTTTATCTCTGAAATTTGCAAGCTTCACTATTATATCTTGGGGTGTTGATCTATTTGTATTGATTTTGAGGGGGGTTCTCTGTACCTCCTGGACTTGAATGCCTATTTCCTTCCACAAATTAGGAAAGCTCTTACCTATGATTTGTTCAAATATACTTTCTGTCCCTCTTTCACTTTCTTCTTCCTCTGGGACCCCAATGATTCTAATATTGTTTTGCTTCATGGTATCACTGATTTCTCAAAGCCTCCCCTCATGGTCTATTAGTTGTTTTTCTCTCTTTTCCTCAGCTTCCTTCCTTTCCACCATTGTAAAACCAAAACAGGAAGAAATAACCTGAACAGACCCATAACAAGCAAGGAAATTGAAGAAATAATAAGAAATTTCCCAACAAACAGTTCAGGGCCAGTTGGATTCTACTAAACATTTAAAGGAAAACTAATACCTCTTCTTCTGAACTCTTTCAAAAAATAGAAATGGAAGGGAAACTTCCAAACTTGTTCTATGAGGAGAGCATTACCTTGATCCAAAAACCAGACAAAGACCTCACCAAAAAAAAGGGGAATTACAGATCAATATCCCTGATGAACATGGGTGCAAAAATTCTCACCAAAATCCTAGACAATAGGATGCAACAGTACATTAAAGGATTATTCATCATGACCAGGTGGGACTTATTCCTGAGATGCAACGGTGGTTCAACGTTTGCAAATCAATTAATGTGATACATCACATTAATAAAAGAAAGGACAAGAACCGTATCATCCTCTCAATTGATGAAGAAAAAGCATTTGTTAAAATGCAGCATTATTTCTTGATGAAAACTCTTCACAGTTAAGGATAGAGGGACCATACATCAATATTATAAAAGCCACCTATTGAAAGCCCACAGTAACTATCATTCTCCATGGGGAAACACGGAGAGCTTTTCCCCTAAGGTCAGGAACATGACAGGGATGTCCATTCTCACCACTGTTGTTCAACATAGTACTAGAAGTCCTCACCTCAGCAATCAGACAACAAAAATAAATAAAAGACATTCAAATTGGCAAAGAAGTCAAACTCTCTCTCTTTGCAGATGACATGACACTTTATGTGGAAAACCCAAAAGACTCTACCCCTAAGTTACTAGAACTCATGCAGCAATTCAGCAACGTGGCAAGATACAAAATCAATGCACAGAAATCAGTTGCATTTCTATACACTAATACTGAGACAGAAGAAAGAGAAATTAGGGAATCAATCCCAGTCACAATTGCACCAAAAACTATAATATACCTAGAAATTAACCTAACCAAAAAGGTAAAGGATATGTAATCTAAACACCAGAGAAAACTTATGATAGAAATTGAGGAAGTCACAAAGAAATGTAAAAACATTCCATGCTAATGGATGGGAAGAACAAAGATTGTGAAAATGTTGATGCTACACAGAGCAATCTACACATTCAAAGTAATCCCTATCAAAATACCATTAACATCTTGCACAGAGCTGGAAAAAAAATTCTAAAATTTGGAACCGGAAAAGACCCCAAACAGCCAGAGGAATGTTAAAAAAGAAAACTGAAGCTAGTGGCATCGCAAAGACAAACTTCAAGCTCTATTACAAGGCTGTAATCACTAAGACCCCATGGTACTGGCACAAAAACAGACACACAGATCAATTGAACAGAATAGAGAATCCAGAAATGGACCCTCAACTCTATGGTCAATCTTTGACAAAGCAGGAAAAAATATCCCATGGAAAGAAGACAGTCTCTTCAACAAATTGTGTTGGGAAATTGGACAGCCACATGTACAAGAATGAAACTGGAGCATTCTCTTACATCATACGCTAAGATAAACTCAAAATGAATAAAAGACCTAAATGTGAGCCAGAAATACATCAAAATCCTTGAGGAGAACACAGGCAGCAACCTTTTTGATCTGGACTATAGCAACTTCTTGCTAGACATGTCTCCAAAGACAAGGGAAACAAAAGCAAAAATGAACAATTAGGACTTCATCAAAATAAAAAACTTCTGCACAACAAAGGGAATAGTAAAAAAAAACTAAAAAGCAACCCATGGAATGGGAGAAGATATTTGCAAGTGTCCTATCAAATAAAGGATGAGTATCCAAGATCTATAAAGAACTTATCAAACTCAACACACAAAAACCCCCCAAAACCCAGTCAAGAAATGGGCAGACGTCATGAACAGACATTCCTCCAAAGAAAACATACAAACGGCCAACAGACACATGAAAAAAATGCTCCACATCATTTGGCATCAGGGAAATTCAAATCAAAACCACAATGAGATACTACCTCACAGCAGTCAGAATGCCTAAAATTAACAACTCAGGAAATAACAAATGTTGATGAAGATATGTAGAAAGGGGAACCCCTCTTACACTGCTGGTGGGAATGCAAACTCTGGAAAACAGTGTGGAAGTTCCTCAAGAAGTTAAAAATAGAGCTATCTTATGACCTAGCAATTGCACTACTAGGTATTTACACAAAAGATGTAAACCTTGTGATCCAAAAGGGTACCTGCACCCCAATGTTTATAGAAGCAATGTCCACAATAGCTAAACTATGGAAAAAGCCCAGATGTCCATTGACAGATGAATGGATAAAGAAGATGTGGTATATATATATATATATATATATATATATATATATATATATATATATGCAATGGAATATTATTCAGCCATTAGAAAGGATGAATATTTACCATTTGCATAGTCATGGATGGAGGGTATGACGCTGAGTGAAGTAAGTCAATTAGAGAAAGACAATTATCATGTGGTTTCACTTGTATGTGGAATATGAGACACAGGACAGAGGACCATAGAGGAAGAGAGGGAAAACTGAATGGGAAGTCATCATAGAGGAAGAAAAACCATGCGAGACCCTTAACTATAGGAAACAAACTGAGGGTTGCTGGAGTGGAGTGGGTGGGTGATGTGATGAGCACTGGATGTTATATGCAACTGATGAATTATTGAACTCTACATCTGAAACTAATGGTGTACTATATACTTGCTAATTGAATTTAAGTAAAAAAAAAAAAAAAAGAAGAAGAAGAAGGTCAATAGCAGCCTCAAGCTATGTCACAATGCCCAGGTCATTCATTTTGCTTCATTTCATCACACAGACATTTTATCATCTCACAACAGAATGGGGTGATTGAGTATAGTATAATAAGATACTTTGACAGGAAGAGAGAGACCACATTCACATAGCTTTTATCACAGGTAGGTATGCATAGAAAATATGCATATATATATGCATATTGTGTAATACACACATAAGATTTTGTACTACCTCTGGTTTCGGCATTCACTGGGGGTCTTGGACTATATGCCCCATGAATAAGGAGGAACTTCTGTATATCCATACAACAGAATATTACTCAGTTTTAAAAAGAAAAGTGGTACTGTTACATGCTACAACATGGATGAACCTTGAAAACATCACACTAAGTGAAGGAAGATAGGATACCAAAGGATACATAATGTGTAATTCCATTTATATGAAATAATCCAGATAATAGAAACAAAAAGCAGGTTCATGTTTGCTGGGAATGAGGGAGGGAGGAATGATGTGTACAGAGTTTCTTTTTGGAGCAATGAAAATATTTTGAAATTAGATAGTAGTGTTGGTTCACTTTTCTGTGACTATACTAGAAATATGGAATTGTACACTTTAAAAGGGTGAGTTTTATGGCACAGAATTCATATATCAATAAAGTTGCTATTTGGAAAAAAGGTAAACACTTTATGATTAAAATAACATGAGGTGAATAACTTTGATGGTAGGTAAAGGAGATGTTCTCACTGACCTTCCTGTTACTTCGATGACGTGTTATTTGGTGGTCTTTAATTAGAGGCAGACAGTACAGAAGGGCCTCTTCCTTCTGTCCAGGGCTACTGTGCCTCCCCCAGAAGTGTGTCACAAGGCTGGGACAGGAGCAGACTGGGGGAAGGAAGGGTCCCAATAGCAAAGTTCAGTCTTTCCTAGTGCCCCTTGCTCACAATTGGGAAGCACTTACTAAGCACCTGATGTGCAAGACCTCAGATTTTCTCTAGTCCTTGTCTTCACTAGCTTCATTACAATGTGACATAAAGGATGATGAGTGACTCCCAGCAAACGTGAAAACCACAATTCTGTGAGTTGTCCACTTCCCATGATGACATGGGAGATCCTATAAGATGCTTCTCAGCTCCTACTAAGCTACCCACAACTGCAAATCTGTGACTCCTCAGGCTGAAGATGACAGGAGTGGAGGACGCAGCTGTGATAGTAGGAGGACAGATTGCAGAGACCCCCTAGCACTGGCTAGTAGAGCTGATTCAGGTTTGCTGTGCCCCTTCAGGCTCTCTAAGAGTCCTGAGCCATCATCTGAACTAGGAGTCAGTGGGTGCCATCTGCTATCTCTGTTGTCCAGGAAACGGTCCCCAGAAACTCTGGGGCCAAAGCCTCAATAATGCCCAGGTAGGAGTCCTTGGAATCTGGCCCTGGGAACACATTCCCACGAGGAATCCAGCCTTTGTCAGTGTCTTGGTGTTGGTTGGGCAGTGTATAATGTCAAGTTGCATTTCAGCAGGGAGGTAGAGAGTAAATACTGAGGGATGGAGAATAATTTATGTCTTGTGGAGACCACAAATAGAATGAAATAGACAAGAAGCACTATTGTTCTGAAAAAATTCTCATGTTCCTTCCAGTTAATTTACTATTCTTTATGCAGAGTTTTTGTGTGTGTTTAAAAAATTAAATGTACACACAAGTTTCAAAATATTTTGAGAATGGAAACTTTATAAGTCACACCTTTTTGTCCTTGCTGATAGTTAATATCCACAGTGACCTCACAACCAAATATGGTCATTTTCTTTATCCAGAAACATAGAAAACTCATCAGTCCCCTGTAGTTTTGAATATAGAAATAGGTAAGAGGAGGCTGGATCCTGCAAATTACCTATTGGGAAAGACCAGAAGCAGAAACTGGTCAGTCAGCAGACGAGATGAAGCTACCTGCAAAATCCTTGTCAGAGTATATCCATTACTGCCTCTAGGAGGCCTTCTGGAGTTCCCCCTTTCCCAGTCACATCCACTTAGGCTCTGACCTTTTACTTATCTACTTGCAGCTGGGTGTTTGGAGAAGTTATAGCTACCCCCTTAACTTGGGCCCCAGACCATAGCTAGTTATGCAATTTTTTGAGAATGTGATTTATTAAATAAGACTCAGCTTAGCCTGCAGGCCAAGATGAGTTTTAATATAACCCCAGCACTGTGGAACCTCTTTTTTTCTGAAGCATGACTGTGATGGATGTGTGAGGACTGAAGGTATTTCAAGGCAAACATATAGCAGGGGCCAAAGCAGCTCTGGAATGTGGCCAAACCCATGGCCAAGGGCTAAGTAAAATAAGGCTTCCAGGTGCCATTTATACCTATGTGTACTGATAGCAATAAGATAAGAAGTGAAGCATGTCAAGTTCAAAGATGAATCTAAACTTATACTTTGAAACTAAAGATACTTATGCAAATAAGAAAATAAATGATGAAGTTAGTTTTCATCTTCTAAGGGCATCTGTTAAAATTAAAAATGCTCGTGGGCGGGAGAAGAAGAATGAATAGAAGGAACACAGAGGATCTTTAGGTCAGTGAAACTATTCTGTATGTTACAGTAATGGTGGATGCCAGTCATTATATATTTGTCAAAACCCACAGAATGCACACCCCAAAGAGAGCACTCCAGTGTAAATTGTGGACTTTAGTGAATAATGAGGTAGCAATGTAGGCTTATCAATCGTAACAAAGTTACCACACTAATGAAAAATGTGAATGTGGAACCATGTGCAGGAGAGGAGGGCACATAAGGGAGATCTGTATATTCTCAATTTTTCTGTAAACCTAAACTCCTTTAAAATAAAGTCTATTAATTAAAAAATGATAACTTTGGCAAGATGTAGTGATTTAATTTTTTAAGAGAAATAATTAGCTATGCAGGAGGGAGTCTTTTTGTAAACAAAGATACTGAGAAAGAAGCCTGACGCCCACCATATAGACAAGCTGGAGGAACCAGTCTTTCTGTAAGAGTTTGGCTTTGGTGGTAGTGACGTGCACTTGTATAGGACACCAGAATAAAAAGCTGTGTTTCCCATACACTTTCAAGTACAAGGAAATTCTCTTTGGACATTTGGGTATAGTTGGCAAACCTCTGCATTAGATGTAGTATGAATTAAGTAGTACAAATCCTGGGTCCCACCTGAAATCCACTAACCTGGGATTTGGTATCAGAAGTTGGCATTTTTAACCAATGCTACAAGTAATTGTTATGTACATTAAAGTTGGAGAATGATGGCAGTATTATTCCAGCACAGAGTACAGTGTTTACATTTGGTAGGTGCTCAATACAGAAATGAATTTATGGGAGAGGCATGGAACTCCAGGCCATTGAAGAGTATTGTTAGACATGGTTGGACACTATGAAATTTCTTTATGATCTACAAGTACGTATAGTTTATGCAAGTAGGGAAGTAGGAAGGTGATGTGTACTTTATGACAGCACACAAAGGAAATCACCCACAGGAAAGCACGCAAAATTACCTACAATTTTATAATCTGATTAAATTTATTAGAGGAATCAGGGAAAGTACTCAGGACTGGGCCATATTTCTAGCATATTTCATAGCATATTTCTAAGTGTGTGGACCATACTTACCTCCCTCAAGAGTGAGACAATTAGGTTTCTGTTGCAAACCTGAAGTTTTCTCCAGTGCTCCAAGCCAAGCTAGACTTAGGGATGCTGGAACAAGATACTGGCTATAAAGTTTTCAAAGTTTCTAGGATTAATCACAGGGATGAAATATTCATAAGAGTATAATGTAGACTTGATAACAAAGAGCTCAAAGAAAAATCCAACAAGGGAGTGTTAACCACAGTTCATCATTTACAACTTACTTCATGTGTGTTTATTTATTCAACAAATGTTTATTGAGCACCTACTATGTCTGAGGCACTAGAGACACACCTGGAAATAACAAGTCAAATAAGATCTCTGTTCTTATGGATCTTATAGAAGGGAGATAGAAAATAAACAACAAAATGAATTAGGTGACTATGAATAGTGAAAAGTGCTCTGAAGAAAATGAAACAAGGATCATGATAACAAGTGGAAATGTTACTTAGATTAGGTGGTCAGAGTAGGCCTCTTTGGGAAAGTAATATCTGAACTGAGATATGAATGACACAAAGAGCCAACCCTCTGAAGATGTAGAGCAGCGGCATCACTGGATCATATTCTAGAAACCAAAAGGTCAATATGATTGAAACATAGGCAGGAAGGGAGAGGAGAATACAAAGGGAGTTTGGAGAAGTAGGAGTCAGGATTGTGTTCTAAGTCTAATGGGAAGCCATTAGAGATTTTAAGCAGAAAGTAACATGTGCAGATTTAATTTTTGTAAGAACAGTCTTCTAATTCTACAGTTGGCTGATAGGTTCATGCCCCATTTTATTATTGTAGTTTGTAAACTATAAAATATAACGTATATAACACTGATAGTATAGAATATCATAATTAAAATCACTCTGTCTTCTGTGTAGAGAGTAGTTTATGAAGAAGTAGGAGAGAGACATCAGGAGATCTTCAGAGGGATCAGTTAGAGAAATTGTGGAGGGTTTTGACCGGGCTTGAATGGTAGCAATGAGCTGGAGAGAGATAGATTAATACGGTGGTTTGGAGGTAAAATGACAGGTCTCCATGGATATGGAGGAATGGTGAAAAAAATGAGAAGAACCAAGGAGGACTCTAGTTTTTGGCTTGAACGACTGAGTGGATGGTAAAGGTATTTACTCAGATGAGGAAGAATGAGATGGAGAAAAATTTGGAAATGTATTTAAGGAGGAATGAACACTTCTGTTTAAGTCTGAGATGACTATTATTCTTCCAAAAGAAAATGTTAAGTAGGAACCTGGTTATAGAAGTCTGTTACAAAGTGTTGGGATCAGGGCTAGAGACATAAATATGAGATATGATTGGAATACATATGGTAAATATGATTGGAATACATATGATAAGTATACAGACTTAGAATCTCTGTTTTCTGAATGGTAAGTTTAGTCCATTTCTTTTTATTACTACTGCTGATACATTTGTATTTATTTCTACCTTCTTATTTTGAGCTCGTTTTAATGCACCTTTTCTCTTTTTCCTTTATTCTGCAGGGATCATTTTGCCCTTAAATTTAAACATGAATTTTTGACCAATCAAATCTGACCATAATTAATATTACTAAAGAAATTAAATTGTGACTTAGAGTATTTTTATTCAATTACCCTATTTTATCTTATTTTTGTCCAGTTCATTAGCTTCACCTTGGTTTTACACCCCTGATTAAAAATTGTTATTATTTTCTATCATTTCTTTACATTTCCTCAAACTTGATCTCTTCTTTGCTCACTATTGCTGGCTAAAGCATATTACTCTTTCCTTTTCAGTTCAACTGACTATCATTCCAGAATTTCAACTTCTTTATTTACATTCTTAATCATTTTATTATTTATTATTTTTATTTCATTATGTTAGTCACCATACAGTACATCATTAGTTTTTGATGTAGTGTTTCAAGATTCACTGTTTACATACAACACCCAGTACTCCATGCAATACGTGCCCTCCTTAATACCCATCACTGGGCCAACCCAACCCCCCAGGCCCCTCCTCTCTAAAACCCTCAGTTTGTTTCTTGGAGTCCATGGTCTTTCATGGTTCACCTCCCTCTCCAATTTCCCCCCATTCATATTTCCCTCCCTTTTCCTAATGTCCTCTATGCTATTCCTTATGTTCCATAAGTGAAACCATATAATAATTGACTTTCTCTGCTTAACTTATTTCACTCAGCATAATCTCCTCCAGTACCGTCCATGTTGATACCGATAGCTGTGTAACATTCCACTGTATATATGGACCATATCTTCATTATCCATTTGTCTGTTAAAGAACATCTCTGCTCTTCATCATTTTAAACATACTTATTTTGAAGTCTTTCTGTCTCCCAGAATCCATTATCATCTTTCTTTGTGCATTTTTTTGTTTTTAAATGGCTTGCATTAGATTTTTTTAAAATTATGAAGTAATACATGTCTTTAATAAGTGAAGCAAGCCAAAGACAATAAAGAAAATGTTAATATTTCTGGACTTTATTTTGTTTCATTTGTTTCTTATTTATGCCATTTTTTTTGCCAACTTTTAAACTTTGTATATTTTTCTGATAAACTTTTTCCTTGAAGATACAGCTCTTTGAACATTCTCAGGTTTACTTGCGTAAGATTTTAACATTCTGTCTTATTTGGGTCCATTGTCCCTTAGCCTGTTCCTATAATGAGTATTAAAATAAAGCTCCCAGATACCACGAAACTTCACCTACCTCCCAAGCCCCAACCAAATTAACAAAATAAGTATAAATCATGAAGCCTTAGATAGGTCCTAGGACCAAACCCAGGGGTACTCCAGCATTTAGAGTCCCAGAAAGGGATGAAGGTAAAAAATGCCAAGACAGAGTGGTAAATAGAAAGAAAAGAAAACCAGGAAAGTGTGATGTCGCAGAAACAAAAAGAGAAGAGTATATCGAGAAAGAGGGAGTGGCCAACTGTGCCAAATACTACTTAGAGGTCAAATAAAATGACAACAGAAAAATCATGACTGGATGTGGCAAGAATGGGAGGGGAAGAAGTGGAGGCAGTGATTACAGGCAGTTCTTTTTAGACTATCCATGAAGGGATCAGAGATATAAGATAGATAAGACAAAGGATTAGAATCAAGGGAGAGTCTAAAACTAAAGGACGTAGGTATCCAAGAACATATTTATATACTACAGGGGAAAATTCAGAGAAGACAGAATCTTACAATGTGAAAGAAAGAGAGTTTATTGCAAGTTTATTGCAAGTGTAAGCTCCTTGAGAATGTGAGAGGGATGGACTCTCTGCCTAGAGCCATGACATCCCATCTACCATAACAGGAAGAATGAAGAGTAGGGGCAACATAGAGGAACTGACAGTTTGGAGGTGGAGAAACAAGGAGTTCCCATCAACGAATACAAGTGAAGGTCATTGGCCAAGAATAGTGGCAGGCATGAAAGTCTTGGAATTGGGAGGAAAGGCCAGGTCTGAAGTGGTCATTCATAAAGGCAGTATCAGAGGCCTTTAGCAACTCTCAGCATGAAATTAAAATTCTCTTTGTTTCCACCTGATTCCCAGTCTTAGAGAAGCATTGCTGTTTAGGTACATTGGCTTTTCTGAGGATTGATGAATATGGATGCTAAGATTCTCAACAAGATCCTAGCAAACAGGATCCAACAGCACATTAAAAAAATTATCCACCATGACCAGGTGGGATTCATTTTTGTACTACAAGGATGGTTCAACATTCACAAATCAATCAATGTGATAGAACAAATTAATATGAGAAGAGAGAAGAACCACATGGTCCTCTCAATTGATGCAGAAAAAGCATTTGACAAAATCCAGCATCCGTTCCTGATGAAAACGCTTCAAAGTATAGGGATAGAGGGAACATTCCTGAACTTCATAAAATCTATCTATGAAAGACCCACAGCAAATATCATCCTCAATGGGAAAAAGCTTGCAGCCTTCCCGTTGAGATCAGGAACACGACAAGGATGCCCACTCTCACCACTCTTGTTCAACATAGTATTAGAAGTCCTAGCAACAGCAATCAGACAAAAAAGAGAAATAAAAGGTATCCAAATTGGCAATGAAGAAGTGAAACTCTCTCTCTTTGCAGATGACATGATTCTTTATATGGAAAACCCAAAAGACTCCACCCCCAAACTGCTAGAACTCATACAGCAATTCAGTAAAGTGGCAGGATACAAAGTCAATGTACAGAAATCAGTGGCTTTCTTATACACTAACAATGAAAATACAGAAAGGGAAATTAGAGAATCGATTCCATTTACTATAGCACCAAGAACCATAAGATACCTGGGACTAAACCTAACCAAAGAGGTAAAGGAACTATACTCGAGGAACTATACTCGAGGAACTACCGAACATTCATGAAAGAAATTGAAGAAGACACAAAAAGATGGAAGATAATTCCATGCTCTTGGATTGGAAGAATAAACATTGTTAAAATGTCTATACTGCCTAGAGCAATCTATACTTTTAATGCCATTCCGATCAAAATTCCACCAGTATTTTTCAAAGAGCTGGAGCAAATAATCCTAAAATTTGTATGGAATCAGAAAAGACCCCGAATCGCTAAGGAAATGTTGAAAAACAAAAATAAAACTGGTGGCATCACATTACCTGATTTCAAGCTTTACTACAAAGCCGTGATCACCAAGACAGCATGGTACTGGCATAAAAACAGACACATAGACCAGCGGAACAGAGTAGAGAGCCCAGATATGGACCCTCAACTCTATGGGCAAATAATCTTTGACAAAACAGGAAAAAATATACAGTGGAAAAAAGACAGTCTCTTCAATAAATGGTGCTGGGAAAACTGGACAGCTATATGTAGAAGAATGAAACTCGACCATTCTCTTACAGCGTACACAAAGATAAACTCAAAATGGATAAAAGACCTCAATGTGAGACAGGAATCCATCAGAATCCTAGAGGAGAACATAGGCAGTAACCTCTTCAATATCAGCCACAGCAACTTCTTTCAAGATATGTCTCCAAAGGCAAAGGAAACAAAAGCGAAGATGAACTTTTGGGACTTCATCAAGATCAAAAGCTTCTGCACAGCAAAGGAAATGGTCAACAAAACAAAGAGGCAACCCACGGAATGGACGAAGATATTTGCAAATGACAGTACAGACAAAAGGTTGATATCCAGGATCTATAAAGAACTCCTCAAGCTCAACACACACAAAACAGATAATCATATCAAAAAATGGGCAGAAGATATGAACAGACACTTCTCCAATGAAGACATACAAATGGCTATCAGACACATGAAAAAATGTTCACCATCACTAGCCATCAGGGAGATTCAAATTAAAACCACATTGAGATACCACCTTACACCAGTTAGAATGGCAAAATTAGCAAGACAGGAAACAACATGTGTTGGAGAGGATGTGGAGAAAGGGGAACCCTCTTACACTGTTGGTGGGAATGCAAGTTGGTGCAGTCACTTTGGAGAACAGTGTGGAGATTCCTCAAGAAATTAAAAATAGAGCTTCCCTATGACCCTGCCATTGCACTACTGGGTATTTACCCCAAAGATACAGATGTAGTGAAAAGAAGGGCCATCTGTACCACCAGTGTTTATAGCAGCAATGGCCACGGTTGCCAAACTGTGGAACGAACCAAGATGCCCTCCAATGGACGAATGGATAAGGAAGATGTGGTCCATATACACTATGGAGTATTATGCCTCCATCAGAAAGGATGAATACCCAACTTTTGTAGCAACATGGACGGGACTGGAAGAGATTATGCTGAGTGAAATAAGTCAAGCAGAGAGAGTCAATTATCATATGGTTTCACTTATTTGTGGAGCATAATGAATAGCATGGAGGACAAGGGGAGTTAGAGAGGAGAAGGGAGTTGAGGGAAATTGGAAGGGGAGGTGAACCATGAGAGACTATGGACTCTGAAAAACAATCTGAGGGTTTTGAAGGGGCGGGGGGGTGGGAGGTTGGGGGAACCAGGTGGTGGGTATTGGAGAGGGCACGGATTGCATGGAGCACTGGGTGTGGTGCAAAAACAATGAATACTGCTAGGCTGAAAAGAAAAAAAATAAAATAAAATGGGTCTGTATATATAACAAAACTATACAGTTTTTCCTTTTTTAAGCCTTGTTGAGATATAATTCACATACCATACAATTAACTCATTTAAAGTGTAAACTCCAGTGATTCTTAACATATTCACAAAGTAGTGCAACCATGACCACAATAAATTTTGGAACATCTCTATTACTGCATAAAGAAATCCCATAACCATTAGCAACCATTCCTCATTCTCCCTGCTCCTTGCCCCAGCAAGCATTAATTTACATTCTTTCTTTATGGATTTGCTTACTCTGGGCATTGCATATAAATAGATAAAAAATACGTGGGTTTTTGTGCCTGACTTCTTTCACTCAACATGTTTCCAAGGTTCACTCATGCTGTAGCATGTCTCAATACTTTATGCCCTTTTACAGCCAAATAATATTCTATTGTATAAATACATCACATTTTATTTGTTCATTCATCAGTTGATGGCCATTTGGGTTGTTTCCACTTTTAGATGATAGCAGTTTTTAAAACAACTCAAAATATAATTTCTCAATTCACTGTTCTAGTGGGAAAAAGCACTCTAGATTCACTTTGGTTCAAACCTGAGTTCATGGCTAGTGCTGGCAGGACCATACCTTACCTGCTTCCTCTGTGACCTCAGGCCACAGCAGTGCCAATTATTAGGAATAATGTTCAATTAAGACTACACACTGAATTGAAAGTGAGCTTAACTTTTCTTGACATATTGTCAATTTAGCTTTAAGATCTACCCTGAGAAAATGACAATCAAACCAGACAGACAGGCCACAACCTAGCTTCAGTTGGATCTAGTTCTTTTCTTTTATTTTTTAAGCCATGACTCAGTGTTGCTCCATTGTGCAACATTTTCTAATTTGACAAATTGATCTTCCTTGTATGATCAGAGAATGACATGAAAAATATTGATTTTAGTTACAGGTTATAATGGCATCTTGGAACCATCTTAATATCAGGTATAGGAAGTAAAATTTATTTAACATCAGTTCAGGGTAAATTCCCCTGAACACGTGATGAAGTTCATCAGTATTCCAGGGGTCCCTGTGGACCCTCAGTGTATTCTGTTTCTCTACTTTATCTCCTGTTCTTGGGGGCCCGGGCAGAGAAGATCAATGGAAAGCAGACATTGTCCCATGATCAGTGGGCTTAAGCCTTGACTTTCCCAACCTTGGGCAATGTGAAGATAAAGTTACTGCCAGTGTTAAGCCTCAATCCACTGGAAAAAGAAAAACAGAAGTGATTGTGTTCTCTGGAAGGCAAGGCCCTAAATGCAGAGTATCTCATGTTTTCAAAGTAGGAAAGTATCCATAGCTAATATTTGGTTGGGCCCATGGTGCATGTCTTTCTCACTCCAGCCTGGGCCTGTCCCATCAGAGACAAAGGGCCCTTGCTGTGCACCTGTGGAGAGGAGAGGTTCGATGAAGGGAGGAAGGGCCAGCCCCTTTATGCTCTTATTGTTTTAAGCAGAGTTTTGCAAAGGGAGTGGTTCTGGAAGTAAAGCAGGGCACGGAGTGTCTGAGCCTGGAATGTTTTGAAATACATCTGCTCTAGAGACCCTCTGTCACCAGGCCTTACATGGATGCTCATTCCCCACTTCTCCACCCAGGACTGCTGACTCTTCCATCCACTGCCAAGGACAACACTGGCCAGTGGAAATGAAGTATTTGCTGACCACTGCCCCTACCCGTACCCCCCAGTTTAGGTGACCTGGAGCTTTTACTAGTAGGGAAGGTGGGGGGAGGGGGATAAATAAGAAAATGCATTAAGCGGTAACCTCCTTAAAAGTTTATATTAAAAATATTCAGCTCAGGTCATCATGACCTCAGGGTCTTGGGATCAAGCCCCACATTGGGCCTTCTTCTCAGCAGGGAGCCTGCTTCCCCCTCTCTCTCTGCCTGCCTCTCTGTCTACTTGTGACCATCTCTCTGTCAAATAAATAAATACAATCTTTAAAAAAAAAAAGTTTCTCTTAAAGCCTACAGCCCAGGACAACAAACATTTACAATGGCATCAGGAATGTGCCATGCAGAGGGCATCTCTCAGAGAGTTCACAGAGAGCAGTGGGGTCAGAATGGGGCTGGAATCCAAAATACACGCCACAAAGTACAGAAATAGACATGAGCCCTGGGTGCAGCGGAATAAGGGAAGCACCACAGTGATGACACCAGTTAGGTTTCTAAAGGACAAAAAATCACCCTGAAAACAACATAGGGACAAGGAAGGGGATTAGAGGATGAGAGGCCATGTTCCCCAGTAGAGGGTGAATAAGTGTTGTGGGTGTGTAAGCATGAGTGAGCATGCTTAGTGATGTATTATGTATGATTATACAAATGATTTTGTGATCTGTCTGCAAAGTCCTCTGGGCATTTTAGTACTTCCCCTGTCAGTGTTCATCACATTTTATTAAAAATTTTTTTTTAAGATTTTATTTATTTGTCAGAGAGAGAGAGCACAAGCAAGGGGAGTGGGAGGGGAAGAAGCAGGCTTCCCACTGAACAGGGAGCCTGATGTGGGGGCTCATTCAATCCCAGGACCCTGGGATCATGATCTGAGCCAAAGGCAGATGCTTAATGACTGAGCCACCCAGGCACCCCTTATTAAAATTCATTTAAAATTTTTCAGACTTCTCACTATATTGTAAAAGTCATGTCTATCTTGATCAATCTTAAGAAGACCTTAATAAATGGAAAGCCATATTTCATGTTGCTAGATGAAAATTTTCCCAATCTCGCGAATGGAACCAGCGTTCATGTACTAGAGGCCGAACGGTCTCCAACCAAGATTATAGATTCCAAAAAAACACCAAGGCACCTGATAGTCAAATTGAGGAATCATAATTGTAGGTATAATCTCTTGAAAGCTGCTAGGACAAAGAGGCTCCTTACTTACAGAGGAAAGCCCATCAGAATAACGTCAGACCTGTCTCTGTCCACAGAGACCTAGCAAGCCAGAAAGGGCTGGCAAGATATATTCAGGGCACTAAATGAGAAGAACATGCAGCCAAGAATACTTTATCCAGCAAGACTGACATTCAAAATGGATGGAGAGATAAAGAGTTTCCAAGACCAGCAAGGCTTAAAAGACTGTGCAACCACCAAGCCAACATTGCAGGAAATATTAAGGGGGGGTCTATAAAAGAGGAAAAATCCTAAGAATATCATTGAACAGAAATATAGAGACAATCTACAGAAAGAAAGACTTCAAAGGTAACACGATGTCAATAAAAACGTATCTATCAATAATCACTCTCAATGTGAATGGCCTAAATGCGCCCATAAAACGGCACAGGGTTGCCGATTGGATAAAACGACAGGACCCATCCATATGTTGTCTACAAGAGACCCATTTTGAACCTAAAGATACACCCAGACTGAAAGTGAAGGGATGGAGAAGCATCTTTCATGCCAATGGGCCTTAAAAGAAGGCCGGGGTAGCGATTCTCATATCAGATAAATTAGATTTTAAACTAAAGACCGTAGTCAGAGATACAGAAGGATACTACACAATTCTTAAAGGGACTATCCACCAAGATGATCTAACAATTGTAAATATCTATGCCCCCAATATGGGAGCAGCCAATTACATAAGAAAACTGTTAATCAAGATAAAGAGTCATATTGATATGAATACATTAATAGTAGGAGATCTTAACACGCCTCTCTCAGAAATAGATCATCGAAGCAGAAAATCAATAATCATGTTGCTAGTTGAAAAAGTATAATTTTATAAAAATATAAACATCCAAAGTAAACTATGAAATGTTTAATGTGATCCTAATCAAAATCTCAATGGGATGCTTTTGTAATGTGATTCCATATTTAAATTTCATCTGTATGGGTAAATACAAGAATATTCAAGCCAAAGTTTTAAATAACAAATCACATTTCAATCGTATTTTAAAACTGTAATAATAAGGCAGATGATGCTCATATAGAAATAAGCTAGATCAACAGAACAGAATAAGAAATTTCAGGGGAAAATTAGGTATATAAGGTAATTCAGTTATTATAATGGAATTATACAGTAAACCGGATTGGAATAACTGACTCATCATTAGGAAAACAATTCACCCAAATGGCTTGTCAAGTGTTCAAGTCAAGCCAATGCCTGGCACAGGTGTTATAGCCATCTGTGAGTTTGTCCACAAGCACACTGGTCTCTCACTGCCAAGGGACGTCAGTGTGTAAGAGGGAGTAAAGTGTGTCTTCTGGGTATTGGCTGACCCATCTGATCATTTCATATGCCCAAGAATCTTGTGTCCTGTTGAAGACATCTTATGTCATCTGCATGGTATTTATGTTATCTGACTTTTTTTGGAGTACATGGTGTATAGAGGAAGAAAGTCTGCCCTCCAACAGTGAATTTACAGTGGGCAGAGTCTGGTCCTTCCTCCAAGGGAGAAAAGAACTCAACCAACAACCTGATGCAAGTAAAGAGCAACTTACAATGAATTCATGGGGGCTTTTGAAAGGTTTCAAAATGAAGGATTGTACATTCAACAGTCCAGTTATAAATAAATTTCATTATGGTTAGTTGAGTGCCTAGAAAGGTGGAAGAAAAAGACAGGAAGAACTTCCATATATATAGAAGGCAGACACTTAACTAACTGAGCCACCCTGGTGCCCCAGGAAAAGTTTTTTAAAAGAAGATGACAGGGGTGCCTGGCTGGCTCAGTTAGTTGAGTGTCTGCCTTCCCCTCAGGTGATGATTCCAGGGTCCTGGAATTGAGCCCCACATCAAGCTCCCTGCTCAGCAGGGGGTCTTCTTCTCCCTCTGCTACTCACCCTGCTTTTGCTCACTCTCTCTTTCTCTGTCAAATAAATACTTTAAAAAAAGAAGATGACAAAAAAGTTCAGAAGATGGATGGAGGTGATGACTGCACAACAATGGAACATTAATGTCACTAAATGGTACATTTAAGATAGTTAGGATGGTAGCTTTTATGCTGTGTATATTTTATCAAATTAAAAAAAAAAGGAACCAGGAGGAGAGAAGAAAGCTCCAAGGGAAGCCGGGATGGTGGAGAGAAGCCTGGGCTCCTCTCTCTCAGTTTGCACCCCCCTTCCATGAGTTTCCAGTGGGCTGCCCTGGGCTGATGATTTCCATTCAAGACATCCCTGCTCCTCACTGGTACCAGGACACAGCAGGTTCAGATCTATTCCTGTGTCAGGAATTCAGCTTAGGAAATATTTTTTTTGTTTTGTTTTGTTTCTTTCTCTCTTAGGTTGCTACTTCAAGTGACTTGTTTGGGTCTCTGGAAAAGTGTTCTTAGACAATGGGCATCCCAGACAATGGGAACTTCTGTTCAGATATTTGTATAATAGTATCAGTCATCATTTCATATCTACACTTGCCAGTGCCTTTGATGGTGTAGGGGATGCTGACGGAAGTCCTAGAGTGGTGGAAGCAGGGACTTGAGAGATCTGGGAACCATCCTCCCCAGTGGCATATGTGGTGTCTTTGGATGCTCTGTCCCCAGTGCTCATCATGGCATTAGAGCACAGGCTGTCACCTATCCTGGACCTTTTCCCTTGGCTGCCACTGGCTTGTCCCACCTTCCATCTCATCCCCCAACCTGCAAACTCTACCCTCCCCCCCACCCTCATCCCCCTGCCTGGCCTGGTTTAGACACCTCTCTTCTGCACTCCTGTTTTCCCTACCCTTCAGAGTGTGTATCTTAAATGAAAGTGCCTGAATCGTGACTCTGTCCCACTCAACTTGGAGCTCTTTGAGAACAGAGACCAACTTGAGTTTTATTCCATATCCTCATCCCCACAGATGCCTCATACAGAAAATACACTCAAATTCTTGCTGAGATAATAAGTGAAATCTGAACCTCTTCATTATACTCTTATTATTTCTGAGACCCAGAGTCCTTAATCAGCACATCCAAATCACAGGTAGGGAGTGATGGAATGAGGTCAAATGCACACCTGCTGACCTGTAGTCCGGGCTTCTTGCCCTCAATGCCCAGTAATGACACAGCTGGTCCCACAAGTCCAGATTACCTTCAAGCTGAAGGTGAGAGTGAAAGCCAGCCATGGTCTGGCAGACTTGTTTGGGGAGGCACCTCCGAGCAGGAAAAGTTAAGGATCTAGTTCTTCTTAGCATTTCCACAGTCATCCATCCAATGCTCCTGCTCAGATTTGTGCCAGGATCCTAATAAGCCTTCAGAAAGGACCCAATTGACCATTTATGGGTCTACGCACTTTCACCCACTCTACAAATCCTCCAGGAACAATGCAGAAATGGGTGCCAAGACCCCTTGGAGGGGTCCCAGAAATCCGCCTAGCATCACTGTGAACCATGTCTCCCTGGAGTCCTATACAAAAATGAGGGTAGTAGGATACTTTGCTCCCTCAGACCTTTTGGGGATTGGGGGCACATGGGCCCTCCAGTGAGACCCACCATTGTACACTAGCAAAGAATACTACCAAAATGAGTTCTTTCTGTAAAATCTTTGTCAAAAGTTCTGTTATATCTTTTGATAGATTCAGAAGGTGGACTCCCTGAATCAAAATGTGAGAAGATGTTACATCCTTGATGGACACACCAAACTGCTCTCCAGAGAACACCAACCTAATTTCCATCATCGAGCTATGGAAGCACCTGCCTATAGCACCTTGGTAGGTGTGATCACTCATTACATTCTTTCTTAAACAAAGAAATTATTTTGTCTGTTGTTTGATGAGCTTCATCTCTTTCAGTTAGATGGTCAGCTTTTGAGAACAAAGCATGTATAATTGGGACGTAAGGATTTTGACCCTAGCTTCTGACCCTTTAGCTTCCTCACCTTAAAACAGGACCAAGAGACAAGAAGCACCCTGCAGAAATGAGAGCAGAGGCAGATGGGAGGGATTCACACTCAAGGAACACCTCTGAGTCAACCAAATACAGTCCCAGGACAGCTGACCCTCATGCCTGAACCAGGACAGACAGGTCTGCAGCAGAAAGGCAGCCTGACTCTTCAGAACTGCCCTTCTGCTGGACTCAGGTGGCCACCCCAACCCAAGGGCTCCATTCTGTCTTCCTATTTCTGGGAACAACATTGCATGCTTTCCCTTGATGACTCCTCAGCGCAGCATTTAAGCAGTTAAAAGACCTACTAGTGCCACTGTGACCTGCATTGTTGACCACATGATTTGTGATGGCTTATTTAAAACAGGTTTTCCTGTTTAGCAGTTGCCCTTTTGCCCTTCTCCCTGGTGTCCTGGCCAGATGCAAAGAACTCTGGAGGCGTGTTTATCAGTACAGCTTGAAATGCTAACCACACACACGTACACACACACACACACACACACACACACACACACACAATATATAATGAGTGCTCTGAGTATCTTTAACTTTGGCATTTTTTGGTGTGTGACATTGTGAAGTACTATTTTATGACATAATTATCTTTTTCTAACAGAGGAGGAAACTAGCACTCACTGGAACCCTGTGATGTGCAGGTACTTTGTATAATTCTGTCCTTTATTTCTCACAACCATTCTTATTGTCCCCATTTTACTCCTGAGGAAACCAAGTCACATAGCTAATAAATAGTAACACCAAGATTGAAATTCAGATCTAAGCCTAGTATGTTTTCTACTGTGTAATGTTGCTGCTTCCTGGAATGCCATCTTTAAGCATTTGTACATTCTAAAGTGTGGTTCTGTTCCAGGTGACAAATCACTTTCCAGGACCATAGCATTGGTTTAATATTTAAAGTGGCTAATAATTACTTATTATTATTATTACTTATTCCTCATAATAGAGGAAACATCTATTATGTGTAAAGAAACACTGAGTGGAGAGAGTCAGGAGGTTGTTGGGTTTGATCGGCTAGGGCTCCTGTAAAAATAAGTTTCCCCAAGGTGAGAGACCTGGTGGTGACAGAGGCATGGTGGGGAATTAACAAGGCTTTCCAGGGGAGTGACAGCAAGCCCATCACCACCACCAAGGTGAAGGGCTCACAAGGGATGGAGGAAAATAAGCAGGTGAGGTAAGGAGGCAGGGCTTGTCAGTGCACTGAATTAGCTAGGACTTGTTTTGCCAGAAAGGAAGGCATGAGTGAGTTACATGACCTAAATATATGCCTAGAAATACAAATGACCTAAGGCAGATAATTCTACCTTTCATGACTCAGGTTCTGTCTTTACAAAATGGGAGAAATAAAACTCCTAAGTAACATACTCTTTTTTTTTTTTCTTTTTTTTTTTTTTTTTTTTTTACTTCCTGGAGATGTTGGGGGGATTTCCAGAGAGAGTTCTTCACCTGAAACCCTGGTTACTCCCCAATATACAGTTCTATAATTATTTGTTCTTGCATTGCAGAACCCCAGGAAAGCCCTCCTGACATAAACAACAGAAATTATACAGAGCTACATACGCTCATTCCAAAATTCAGTTTCTACCAAGTCCAGTACCCTTCCTGGTTATAGATTCACAAAACTCAAAGGTCTTAGAGATGACTCTGTGCAATGAGGGCAAATGCCTGGCATGCTCACCTGCACACCCCTGCATGTAGCCCTCAGGTAAGACACTTTATTCCATCTGGACATCTGTCCCCCGAGTCTGACCACAGCTTCAGAATCCTTCTCAACCAGCACCTCCAGCAGCCACCATCAGCTGACTGCAACTGGCATTTGAATGGAAACCTGTCATCTCTGATCTAGTCCAACACTTTCCTTTCATAGAAGAAGAACTGGATGCTTAGAGAGACTGAATGATGAAACCAGGATGAAACCAGGATCTCACAGCTAATAACTGGCAGAGCCAAGAATGAAATCAAGGCCTCTGACTTCTAGCTCCACATCCATATTTTTTGATGACTTTGAAGCTAATGAGACCTAACTCTAGTAAATAATTCATTTACTCATTAAATAGTTACTGAGAACCTACTATGTACCGGGCATTATGCCTAGATAAATGAGTAATCCCTGTTGGTCTAACTGGAGAGGAAGTCCATAAACAACAGACCCTTTTTCACTCAGCATGAGTTGAAGCAAAATTCAACTAGGTGGATGGATGGATAGATAGATGATAGATGATAGATGATAGATAGATGGGTAGATGATAGATAGATAGATAGATAGATAGACATAATTAAGACATCACATTTTCCATGGACTTTAGAAATACCTGTCAAAAAAAGTTTACAAAATTAATAATAATAAGATCATTAATGACTGCTATCCATTACATCATTTTGTTTGTGTATTCTCTGTTTCTTCTGGTCATCTTTTTCTGGGCATTAAGCTGTAAGTATCAATATAAGGAACATGACTATGTATAGTTTTGATGGAAAAACTATTATAGGAAGAATTTAAGTACATTGCTCCAAGTCTTATATCAAGGTTTAGGAGAGAAAAAAAAGATGTCATCATTATAGGTCTTGATTACATTTACATTATCAACCACGAATAAAATGTCAGTTGAAGGTCAACTAAATTATATTTCCTTTGGTTATATTATATGGAAGATAGCATTGAACCAAGTATCAGAAGACCTGGACTAATTTTCTTCCTCCGCACACATTTGTGACACTGAACGAATCACTTCAATATCACGGAGCCTCTCTCTTCATTTATAAAATGAGTTTGTGCCCTACCTGCCTCAGAAGGTGGTTATTAGCATTAACAATAATAATAAAAGCTTCCACTACTATTGTGATTTACCACTTGCAATACTCTTTCACAACAACCCTGAGAGGTGGGTAGGGCAGTTATAATTACCCACAATTAAAGATGAGAAACCCAAGGCTCAGAGAATTGAAGTAACTTTCTCAAGGTCATCCAGCTAGATGGATGGTGGCAGTGGGAGTGAGTTTTCTGCTTTCTTGTGTGGGCACATTCCTCCCACCCCCCACCATTGTGCTGCTTCTCCAAAGGAGGCAGGGTAACTAAAAGACCTTCCATATACACTGTTATATTGTTAGTGCATGGTGGGAGCTGGCTCTCCAGGCAGCTCTCAGGAGCTTGGAAATATTTAAGTGGCTCTTGGCAGGTTTTCTAGTTGTAGAAACTAGATGTTTTCAGTGAGAAGTTTCTCTGCTGTGCTCACAGACTCCGTACCTGTTTGCTCTAATCAGCTCCACTTCTCTACCACATTAGTAGCTATCTCCATGTGTGTTCTTAGTCATTTCCTCTAAAAGACACAACACACACACACACACACATGTGTGTGTGTGTGCCACACATGTGTGCACAAGCATGTGTCACTTAATTACAAACATAAATTTCAGTGGAATGGCCTTCTATCCAAATCCTTAGCATTGTAAACTACTTCTTAAAAAATCAGCTAGGTCATGTCTTTTAAATGGGTTCTTGCTGTAAGAAAGAGAGAGAAAGGGAGAAGCAGACTCTCCACTGAGCAGAGAGCCTGATGTAGGATTCAATCCCAGGGTCCTGAGATCAAGACGTGAGCTGAAGGCAGACACCCAACTGACTGAGCTACCCAAGCGCCCCTCCACTCTTGACTTTATTGGTAGACAATAGCTCTAGAGCAGAGGCTTTCAAACTTTAAAAGAGAGAGAGAGAGTGTGTGTGTGTGTGTGCGTGTGTGTGTCTGAATCAAAAAACAATACTCTACATTTCATCCTGGCCTATTCTATTTTACATAAATGAAATGCTGTTTGCAACCTACCGTGTTGATTTTATGACCTGCCAATATGTTATCACCCACTACACAAAGTGGCATCCTTCAAAGGGTGACCTGCATACCAGAGGGCAAACTCCCATGGCCCTGGAGGGGAGACCATGCTAAGAGCAGTGAAATGATTGGCCCAAACACTATGTCCTAAGGCTGCTCCCAACTTCCACCTTCTTCCAGTCTCTTCTATCCATACCCTCCCACCAAATCCAGCCTCCTAACAAACCTACCTGCCTCTAGATACTTTCTTCTCCATCTTATCCTCCACTACCATGAGAATGATTTTCTGAAATAGACATCTTCCCCTTTCATACCCTTCCGAAAACCTTCCCATGACTTCCCCCAGCCCTGTCACGTAAAGGAGGAAGTCTAGGCTCCTCAGATGGTTGATGAGGCCCCTATGACCCCAGTCCTACCTCCCAAGTCTCAACCCCTACACTCGCCCCCTTCCCTTTGTAGTCCCACTGCATCACAGCACTGTACTCACTATACCCACAGTACATGCTATTTTGTGTCTCCATGCCTCTTCTCCCTCAGACCTGCAGTAGATAAAATAGTACCTCCTCCAGGAAGTAGATGCTGACCACCCAGGTTGCCTTTGCATGATCTGTGGTCCTCTGGGCACACCCTGTGTGAGTACCTACTCTGGTCTTGTCCCTCCTGAAAAAGTATGTAGGGAGCAGGAGGGGTGGGACCCTTGGCAAGACAAAAGAGGCCATTGCTTGCTGAGGGAAGTGACCTGACAAGCAGCATGTTGGTGGAGAAAATGAAATCAAAGCCAGAAAGACTGCCTAATTGAGTCATCAGTGGAACAGGGCTAGGTGAGAGAAGAGTCCAAATACAAGACAATATGAGATCCTGAAGGAACCCCAGTGACCAAAGAAGGCTGAACATAGAAGATGAGCCATCAGGTGCACATCCTGGCTATTCAAATTGTGGTCCAGGGACCAGCACCCCCAGCGGCTTGTTACATATGCCCTAGCCTAGATCAGAGAAGAACTGGTCTGAAGGAGCTTCCCTGAGCCAGAGAGTAAACGCTTCAACTTTCTATGTGCCTGGCTACACCCACTTCTCCCTCGGCTGTGCAGAAGTTTTTTATTTACAGGTCTCTCTGCCTGAAAACAAGGACTGCATCTTGTGTGTCTTTGTGTCCTTGGTGCCTAGTCTTCCCCCATTATATCACGTGGGAATATTAACATTCTTGCATGCTCTGGGACAGAAATATTTTCCACAGATCTTCCAAATTGACAAGTAATAGAAGAGGCAATCTTGATTGACTTAATTCCATTTTTGCTTCTTAAAGTTGTTGTGGAAGTGAGACATGCTCATCATGGATGCCTTAGAAAATAAATAGAAATTAAAAACTGCATCTACACACTCACAATCCAGAGACAACTACTACTACAATTTTATAGCATTTCTGTTTCTTTTTAAATCTCTGTGGATGTTTATTTTTCCTTCTAAGAAGTTCACATCAAGTTAATGCAACAGGTTTAAGTGTATCAGTGGTGACAGTGGCCCTAAGACAGTGACTTTAACATTCCCACAGTCCATATTAAGTACAATTCTGTAGCATCAAGTTCATTCACATCATTGTGCAACTATCATCACCACCTATCTCCAGAACTCTTTTATCTTTCTTAACTGAAAGTACATACCCATTAAACACTAACTCTCCTTTTCCCTTCCCTGTAACTCCTGGCAACTAACATTCTACCTATGTCTCATCATAGGTAGACTACTTTAGGAACGTCAACTAAGAGGAAACATACAATATTTGCCCTTTTATGGTGGGCTTATTTCATTCATCATAATACCTGCAAGTTTCACCCATGTTGTACATACGACAGAATTTCCTATTTATTTATTTATTTATTTATTTATTATTTTTTATGGTATATCAAGTGTTCATATTTCTTTTTGTTAGTCACCTGCAGTATATCATTAGTCTTTGATGTAGTGTTCCATGATCTCTTGTTTGTGTATAACACCCAGTGCTCCATGCAATACGTGCCCTCCTTAATACTCATCACTGGGCTAACCCATCCCCTTTTCCCCTCTTCCCTCTTCCCCCTAAAACCCTCAGTTTGTTTCCTGGAGTCCACAGTCTCTCATGGTTTGTCTCCACCCTGATTTCTCTGCCTTCATGTTTCCCTTCCTTCTCCTAATGTCCTCCATGCTATTCCTTATGTTCCACAAATAAGTGAAACCATATGATAACTGACTCTCTGTTTGACTTATTTTATTTAGCATAATTTCCTCCAGTTCCATCCATGTTGATGCAAAAGTTGGGTATCCATTCCTTCTGATGGTTGAGTAATATTCCATTGTATATATGGACCACATCTTCTTTATTCATTTGTCTGTTGAAGGGCATCTCAGCTCTTTCCACAGTTTGACTATTGTGGATATTGCTGCTATGAACATTGGGGTGCAGGTTTGGGGTAAATGCCCAGTATTGCAATTGCTGGGTCATAGGGTAACTCTATTTTTAACTTTTTGAGGAACCTTTACACTGTTTTTCAAAATGGCTATTATATCAACTTGCATTCTCACCAACAGTGTAAGGGGGTTCCCACTTCTCCACAACATTTCCAACATTTGTTGTTTTTCCCTTGTCAATTTTTGCCATTCTAACTGGTGCAGGGTGGTATCTCAATGTGGTTTTGAATTTCCCTAATGACTAATGAACATTTTTTTCATGTGTCTGTTAGCCATCTGTATGTCTTCTTTGGAGAAGTGTCTGTTCATGTCTTTTTCAACATTTCCTTGGTGATTCAGGGTCTTTTCTGGTTCCATACAAATTTTAGGATTGTTTGTTTCAGCTCTGTGAAAAATGTCACTGGTATTTTGATTGCATTGAAAGTGTAGATTGCTCCAGAAAGCATACCATTTTAACAATATTTACTCTTCCAATCCATGAGCATGGACTTTTTCCATCTCTTTGTGTCTTCCTCATTTTCTTTCATAAGTGTTCTGTAGTTTCTAGAGTATAGATCCTTTACCTCTTTGGTTAGGTTTATTCCTAAATATCTTATTGTTTTTTGGTTATTCCTAAATATCTTATTGTTTTTGGCGCTATTTTAAGTGGAATTGATTCCCTAATTTCTCTTTCTACAGTTACACTGTTAGTGTCTAGAAAAGCAACTGATTTCTGTGCATTGATTTTGTATCCTGCCACATTACTGAACTGTTGTGTGAGTTCCAGTAATTTAGGGGCAGAGCCTTTAGGTTTTCCACATAAAGTATCATGTTATCTGCAAAGAGGGAGAGCTTAAGTTCTTCTTTGCCGATTTGAATACCTTTAATTTCTTTTTGTTGTCTGTGGCTAGGGTTTCTAGTACTATGTTGTACAATACTGGTAATAGTGGACATCCTTGTTGTGTGCTCCCAGCTTTTCCCATTGAGAATGATATTCACTGTGGGCATTTCATGAAATTGGGGAATATTCCCTCTATCCCTATACTCTGAAGAGTTTTAATGAAGAAAGGATGCTGTATTTTGTCAAATGCTTTTTCTGCATCAATTGAGAGGACCATATAGTTCTTCTTGCTCCTCTTATTAATGTTCTATCACATTGATTGATTTGCGAATGTTGAGCCATCCTTGCATCCCAGGGATAAATACCACCTGGTCATGATGCATAATCTTTTTAAAGTACTGTTGGATCCTATTACCTAGGATCTTGTTGAGAATTTTGGCATCCATATTCATAAGGAATATTTTTCTAAAATTCTCCTTTTTGGTGGGGGTCTTTGCCTGGTTTGGGGGTCAAGGTAATGCTGGCCTCATAGAATGAGTCTGGAAGTTTTCCTTCTCTTTCTGTTTTTTGAAAGAGCTTCAGGAGAATAAGTATTATTTCTTCTTTGAATTTCTGGTAGAATTCCCCTAGTAACCCATCAGGTCCTGGACTCTTGTTTTTTGGAGTTTTTGATCACTGCTTCAATCTTGTTACTGGCTATTGGTCTACTCAGGTTATCAATTTCTTCCTGTTTCAGGAATTGGTAGTTTATAGGGTTCCAGGAAGGCATCCATTTCTTCCATGTTGCTTAATTTATTGGCATATAGTTGTTAATAATAATTTCTAATAATTGTTTCTATTTTCCTGGTGTTATTCAAGAGCTCTCCCCTTTCATTCACAATTTTATTAATTTGGGCCCTTTTTCTTCTTTTGGATAAGTCTGGCCAGTGGTTTGTCAATCTTATTAATTCTTTTGAAGAACCAGCTTCTAGTTTTGTTATCTGTTCTACTATATTTTTTCTAGCTTCTGATGCATTGATCTCTGCTCTAATCTTAATTATTTCTCTTCTTGTGCATTGCTTATGCATTATTTGTTGTTTTTTTCTCCAGTTCTTTAAGGTGTAAAATTAGTTGGTGAATTCAGGATTTTTCTTTTCTTTTCTTTTCTTTTTTTTTTTTTTTTTTTTGAGTGAGGTTTGGGTGGCTATGTATTTCCTCCTTAGGACCAACTTTGCAGTATCCCATAGGTTTTGGACCAATGTGTTTTCATTCCCATTGGTTTCCATGAATTGTTTAAGTTCTTCTTTGATTTCCTGGTTGACCCAAACATTCTCAAGCAGGCTGGTCTTGAGCTTCCAAGTGTTTGAATTTCTCCCAAATTTTTTCTTGTGATTGAATTCCAGTTTCAAATCATTGTGGTCTAAGAATATGCAGTGAATAATCTCAGTCTTTTGGTATTGGTGGAGACCTGATTTGTGACCCAGTATGTGAGCTATTCTGGAGAAAGTTCCTTCTGCACTTGAGAAGAATGAGTATTCTGTTGTTTTATGGTGGAATGTTCTGTATATATCTGTGAGGTCCAACTAGTCCGGTGTGTCATTCAAAGCTCTTGTTTCATTGTTGATTTTCTGATTAGATGGTCTATTGCTGAGAGTGGAATGTTGAAGTCTCTTACTATTAATGTATTATTATCAATATGTCTATTTTGCTTAACAGTTGGCTTATGTAGTTGGCTGCTCCCAGGTTGGGGGCATAGATACTTACAATTGTTAGATCCTCTTGTTGGATAGACCCTTTAAAAATGATATAGTTTCCTTCTGTATCTCAAACTGCAGTCTTTATCTTAAAATCTAATTTGTCTGATAAAAGAATTCCTATCCCAGCTTTCTTTTGCGGTCCATCGGCATGAGAAATGGTTTTCCATCCCTTCACTTTCGGTCTGAATGTATATTTAAGTTCAAAATGAGTCTTGTGTAGACAGCATATGGATGAGTCCTGCCTTTTATCCAATCTGCAATCCCGTGCCATTTCATTGGAGCATTTAGGCCATTCACACTGAGAGTGATTATTGAAAGATATGATTTTATTGTCATCATGTTGCCTGTGATGTCCTTGTTTCTATAGATTGTCTCTGTAAATTTCTGTTGTATATCACTCTAGGGGTATTTCTCCTTTGATAGAACCACCCTTAATATTTCTGGCAGAGCTGGCTTAGTGGTCACATATTCAGTTTCTGCTGGTCCTGGAAACTCTCTATCTCTCCATCCATTCTGAGTGACAGCCTTGCTGGATAAAGTATTCTTGGCTGCATATTCTTCTCATTTAGTACTCTGAATATGTCTTGCCAGCCCTTTCTGGCTTGCCAGATCTCTGTGGACAGGTCTGAGGTTATTCTGATGTTCTTCTCTCTGTATGTAAAGAATCTCTTCCCCTAACTGCCCTTAAGATGGTTGCCTTGGTTCTGAGATTTGTGAGTTTTACAATTACATGTCAGGGGATGGTCTGTTCTCATTGATCTTGGGAGGGGTCACCTCCACCTCTAGGACATGAATGCTTGTTTCATTTCCCAGATTGGGGAAGTTCTCAGCTACAGTTTGCTCAAATCTAGTCCTCTCTATCTCTCCACCCTTGTTAGAGACTCAAGCTTACACTGCATCTCATTTATAGCATTTTTAAGTTCATCCTGATTAGCTCTCATTTCTTCCCTTAGAGAGTCTATATTGCCTTTAATGGTTTTCTCCAGCCTAGCTATTGTCTTCATAACTGTTACCCTGAAGTCTTTTTCTGACATCTTGCTTATATCCATATCCATTAGGTCTGTGGGAGAGGCCATTGTCTCTGGGTCTTTTCTCTGTTGGGAGGTCCCCCTCCTAGTCATTCTATTGAGTTGTGGTTGAGGGGATGTACAGCCAAAAATATCAACCACAATCCCTGGGTAAGTTTAGAACAATCAGAAGCTACCACCAAACAAACAAGCCCAAAACCCCACAACCTGGCCAAAATGAAACCCAAGAATAAGATTTATATAGTACAAAAATGAAAACAAACAAAAAGACCCATATACCAAAAAAAAGGGGACTAGGGTGGTGAAGGGAAGGTGGCTATAATCTCTAAGTGTGGGCAAGTAGTGTGTTCCAGTTCTTCTTGGGTGTATTTTGTTCTCTTTGTTAGAGATACAGGGAAATTTAAAAAAAAAAAATATATATATATATACATATATATGTATATATATATACATATATATGTAGTATTGAATAAGGAAAAAAGGACTACATTGAAGCTTATATCCATATATATAAAAAGAAAAAATATGTGTGAAAAAGTTCAAGTTAAAAAGTCACTATGGAATATGTTGTATTAAACACCTAGTTGAAATGATAAGTAGGTTAAAAAAAGAAGAAACATAAGAATCAAAAAAGAGAGAGAGAGATAAGTTGTATCCAAGAAATACACAGGCTGTGAGACAATACCAGGAGCTTAATATACTATTTTTCCCTGGTGTTGGGATTTTACAGTTCTTTGGGACCCTGGGTTTGTTGTCCCTTGTTCTTCCAGTTTGTCTTCTGGGGAGGATCCTGCTGCATTCTTCTTCAGTCAATCCTGCTTGGGCAGATTTGCCCTGCCTCTTAACAAGGGGCTGGGCTCCATGGAAACCGGGTTTGGGGGCTTTTGTTCTCTGGTGGCTTTTGTTCTCTGGCAGCTTTTCACACCTTTTCAGAGGGTCAGAGCAAAGTAAACTGTCCATACCCCAACCTTCACCTTAGAGAGAAGCCACAGCCCACTCCTCTCTGAATCCTCCAGAGCACTCCTTCTCTGTAAGTGCTGCTGAACCGCAGCCTCCCACAAGTAGTGAGTGCCCCTGCTATCTCTGCCCCCCTCCCCAACCCCATGCCACCAAAACCTTGATCAATCCTGGTCTGGGCAGGCCGGGCCCTGATGGGTGGCCAGCCCTGGGTCTGAGGGCACAGGTCCCCACCAGTTCCTCTCTGGCATAGGTGCGGGCACATACAGCTCCTTGGTCCATGGGCTTAGGTCTGCACCTGTGGCAGCTGGGTCCCAGAATTTGCCCCTTAAGTCCCTCTGTTCTCTTTGAGCACTGTTATCAGTCCCTGCCCAGCCTGCCACCACCACTCTCCAAGCTATTGCTGGTCCCCAGGTACAGGGCACATTTGCACTAGGGTATTACTTTCCAATGGCTGGCTTCTGGTGGCTTCCTCCCACTTCTGTTTATCCTCTGACATCTGTCCATGCAATCACAACACCATCCTTCGTACCTCTTGACTGATGATCTTCTGCCCCCTTTGAGATCCAGACATATATCTTATATCTTAGACTGATTTCATGGGTGTTCAACGTGGCTTGGTAGATATCTAGCTAAACTCAAGGGACAGGTTGAAATGGAGTCCCCCACTCCTCCACCATCCTGACCCCCTCCATCCCCTCCTTTTTAATACTGAATATTATTCCATTGTGTGCAGGTACCACATTTTGTTTATTCATTCCTCTGTTGATGGACTCTTAAGTTTCTTCCACATTTTGGCTATTGTGAGTAATATTGCTGTGAACATGGGTATACAAATATCTGTTCTACTCTCTCTTTTCATTTCTTTTGGTGAAAGTGGAACTACTGAACTATATGGGAATTTAATGCTTAATTTTTAAAATTGCCATACTACTTTCCACAGAAGCTATTTTATTTTATATTCCTAGCAGCAATACACAGGGTTCCAATTTTTCCACATCCTCTTCAATACTTATTATTTTCTGATTGTGTAATAACAGCATCCTAATGTGTGTGAAGTTGTTTCATACTGTGGTTTTGACTTATATTTCTCTAAATTAGATTATTGATGTTGAGCATCTTTTCATGTGGTTATTGGCCATTTGTATATCTTCTTTGGAGAAATGTCTATTCAAGTCCTTTGCACATTTTTAATTAGGTTTTTGGTTTTTTGTTGAGTTGCTGTCTCAGAAATTTACTCAATAAAGTCAGGGCATATTCTCAGTTAAAAAGTTCAAAATATGTCGCCCTAGCATGAGGCTGTCATGAAGAAGCAAGAAGCCAAGAAGGTGGCAAATCCCCTGTTTGAGAAAAAGTTCCAAAATTTTAGTACTGGGCAGGGCATCCAGCCCAAAAGGGACTTCTCTGACTTTATCATATGGTCCCACTACACTCAGTTGCAGTGGCAAAGGGCTATCCTTTATAAGCGGCTGGAAGTACTCCTGTAGTTAACTAGTTTACCCAGGCCTTGGACAACCAAAGAGCTACTCAGCTGCTTAAGCGGGCCTGGAAGTACAGACCAGAGAAAGCAGAGATTATTGGCCTGGGTTGTGAAGAAAACAGCCTGGCAAAGGGAATTCCCTCACTGAGAGCACTGTTTCACCACTGTCCTTTGAGAGTGGGTTAACACTGCCACCATCTTGGTGGAAAACAAGAAGTCCATACTGGTGGTGACTGTACATGTCATGAATCCCCTCAAGCTGGTTGCTTTCTTGCCTGCTCTTTGTCATAAGATGGGGTTCCCTACTGTATTTTCAAGGGGAAGGCCAATCTGGAGCATCTGGTCCACAGAGTTGCTGAACCACACAGGTCACCTGCACACAGGTTAATTCAGAAAATGAAGGGGTTCTGGCTAAGCTCCTCAAAGCTACCAGGAGAACAATTACAATGACAGATTTGATGAGATCCTTCATTGGGGGGAAACATTGTGGGTCCAAAATCTGTGGCTCCCATTACCAAGCTGGAAAAGGTAAAGGCAATCGCTTCTCGGCCTTTTGGCTAAGATCAAGTGAAAAGGTAAAGGCAAAAGAACTTGTCACCAAACTGGGTTAAATATACATTGTTGAGTTTTCTGTATATGAAAATAATAAAAATTGTCCTTCAAAAAAAAGTTCAAAATTCCCTCAATTATTTTGCTTCCCCTTTTGCTTCTCCCTGGGGTGGTATCTAGGTGGAGATCTAGACCAAGGCAAGCAGCTACAATAAATTCACTCTGTATATGTGTGACTAAAGTTTATTTCTTGCTCAGAGCAAGCCCATTCTAGCTTGGCAGGGGATATTTTTCACAAGATAATTCAGGGAAGAAGTCTCTGTCTTTCTATAGGACCTTATTATCTCTATTTAATTCGGTGTGAGTAGAACATGTATATGGCAGGGACACTTGTTTCTAAAAAGCCTGGATCTGGAAATGCAAATACCAGTGGTGTTCACATTCTAGTCACCTGCCAGCCACATCTGACTGGAAGGAAGTCCAGGAACTATAGCCCTCACCAGAAGAAGAGCAAATGATTTCTGGTAAACAGTTCAAATCCCCACCACTCACAGAGACTGGAAGGAGAATCTTACAATGTGCCGCTCCTAATCATCTCTGGCCTTGTTGAGTTGTCTCCATCCACTTGTCCCTGCTGGTCTCAGTCCCTGCTTCAGCCATTTTGATGCAACTGGCCTGGCCTGGCCTTTGGGCACCTGTCATTCATATCAGTCTCAGCATGGGCAAAATCCTGCAGTCTTTACCCTGTGCTCATTTCTCACATCCCCAGGACACCTCTGCCACTAAACACAGGGAGGCTCTTCTCCCCAAAAACAGTGTAAGCTGTGAGGAACTAGTGAGCACAGTCTCAAATTTCCCTCTGCCTAGACATATACCTAACTGACCACCCCATGTTGGGTGATGGGCCCTCACAAGGTGGTGTCATTTCAGAGAAGCAATATTGTTCAAATAACAATCTTTTCCTGGGGGATTTTCATTCCTCTTCTCTCATTGTTTTCCCCCAAGGAGGAGATAAAGGTGAACAGTCCTTAAGCTCCTTTAAAACAAACAGGGGTGGCTCTGTTGGTTAAGAATCAGACTCGGTTTCACCTCAGGTTGTGATCTCATGGGTCATGGAATGAAGCCTGCTCCACACACAGTAGGGAGTCTGCTTGAAGCCTCTCTCCCTCTGTTCTTCACCCTACTCCTGCATGCTCTCTCTCAAGTAAATAATCTTTTTTAAAAATTAAATAAATAAACAAAATAAACAACCTCTCCCTTCTTCTCTCCAGAGTTCTCTCTTAAATCTCTAAAATAAAAAGCTCTTTGATTTCAGACTGTTGTGCTCAATACCAATTTAATCCATTCAGTGCTTCAAATGTCCTTATTTTAGGAGGCAGTATGTTCTTCCCTTCCTCCAATCCTTGAATGCCATCGAGCGAATGGGCAGAAACCAGATGGGCAAAAGAATAATTGTGAGAGAAAAATTCTGTTTCAAAGCCTCCTGATTTGTCCTACCACATTCAGCTTCGAATCTGGCTTTTTTTTTTTAATCTAAAAATTATTCCATGAGACTTTTCCAAGGCCTATTAGGTTATTTGAAAATGCAATTTTGTCACAACAAGAAACAAGCTGAACAAACAAAATCACAATTCTTCCTTGAGCCATCAGAGAATTGAGATCGGGCAAACCACTATTCTGAAAATGTGAAAGATACAGAGGACCATATCTCACCAGCTGCAGAAGTCCACAGTGGAAACTCACTAATTGATAGGAACACTTAACTAAAACTGATGAATTCTGAAGGTTCAGTGTAGATCAAATACTTAAGGGTTAAAAATCTTAAGTACTTAGGAGTTAAAAACTCTGGGTCCAATCTTAGGGGATGCTCCACACTTTCATGGGTTTTATGTGCAGGAGCTCTGTCAGGTTCTCAGCATGCAGCCTGAAGGACAATCCCCTCAAACTTCCCACAGAGGGAGGATAAAAGTAACTATTTTGAAACACAACTGCCTTCAAGGGAAACTTTCACAAGAGCCTAACCAACTTGGGTTATGGCACAGCTCAGCCAATGTGGGTGAAGGGAAATGCCAAACTCTAGCCCCCTTTAGCCTTTCTGTCTCATCTATGGGAGGAGAGAGCTGAGAAGCACCTATGAAGGTCACAGCCCAGGGCTCACTAACAGGTTGAGATCTGATCATAATACAGTGAAGGACTTACCCTCCCCCACACCTCACCACCCTTACAGATAGAGCACCTGTATAATAATAAGGAATTATATCTGAAAAAGAAGCAGAGCTCAGATCCTATTTAAGAAGGATTCTATGGAAATCCAAGGATAACAGGGAAGACAAAAACAAGGATGTTAGAGGATGTTAGAAGCTGACACCTACAGCTTCAGCGAACAGTAAATACAACATAACTCCTAGCCAGATAAACATAAAACCTCACACAAAAAACCTATTTACCTCAATTCCTATTACCTGGAACATCATTTCTAGCTTCAACAAAAAATTACAAGGCATACTCAAAGCCAAAAACAGTTTAAAGAGATAAAACAAGTATCAGAACCAGACTCATATGGTAGAGATGTTGGAATTATCAGACTGGGAATTTAAAATAACTATAATTAACGTGGTACGGGCTCTAATGGAAAAGCCAACAATATTTAAAAACACATGGATAAAGTAAACAAGGAGCTGGAAACACTAAGAAAGTACAAAGGGAAATACTAGAAATTAAAGAAAAAGCATTGTAATAGAAATTAAGAATGCCTTTGATGGTCTTATCAGTAGAGTAGGCATGGTTGAAGAAAGAATCAGTGAGTCTGAAGATATGTCAAAACAATTTCAACTGTTTTTTTATTTTGTACTAGCTGTTTTTAGTTCTTATTCTTTAAATTATTTGTTTTTTTCCTGTCCATTTAAACTCTGTGTCAAATCACTTCTCTTTTTTATGTCAATATTTTATCCTGAGAGAAAAACTCACTAAAATACATGAGTATTGGGGGTGGTACCTGTTTACACAGGTAAACAGACATAGAAAAAGAATAATATGAGGAAAAACTAAAGAGAGAAAGAGAAAAATAATTGGAAATTAGACAAATAAAGTATAAGAAAATATACAGATCAATACAGAAGGAAAAAATAAATCAGAAATAAAAATAGACAAATAGATCCAAGGGCAGGGATGATACTGAAAAGAAACAACAGAGTTAAAATATCCATAAGTCACATAAATCAAACAAAAAATAGGATCATTAGAATTGATACTCAAGGATGCAGGGAAGTACATGCAAATACACAGAGCAGAAGTTATAAAAAGTGCATCTGAAATTTTAATGAGGTGTGTAGATGGGCAGTATGATGTAGAGAGAAGAACAGGGCTTCTGAGTTAGACTGTTAAATTAGGTCATTCCGTTCAGATGCATGAACTTTGTAGGGTAAATTAACTGCTGTGCCCATTTCCCCAACCCTCTAATGGGAATAATAATAATACCTACCTCAAATCACTGAGACTTACATGAGTTAGAGCATATAGAGTACCTAAAAGAGTACCTGGCATGTAATAGTTTGCTTTCATTATTACTACATTATTGCTTTCATTATTATTACTACAATTGTTTAGAATGCAAGATTGTGGAAAATAGGAACCATATCTTGGTCATTTTTATATTCCACCTGGCAGATTGGCTGACACATGGTAAGTACTCATAACATGCACACTACTGAGTGAAGAGGAATATAATCTTATCACTATCACTATCACTATGACAATGGCTTTAAGGTCCATAGTAGAACAAGAGCGGATTCTCTTAAAGAAATGATTATAACCTTGAAGAAAGTGTTCATGTAATTTTAGAATTTCCATTGTTCATTTTACCCAGCCAAGGCAGGAAGGGATAAGTGGTTTGACATTTGCCTTAGGTGTAAGAAAGGCAGACTAATTTGATTTCAGCTGAGATACTAAAAGATGAGATATTTCTAAATGGTGCAAAAATACTAAAACAGTTCTTGCTACAATTGTAATTTATATGATTGAGGCTTAAAAAGAGAAATAAATACAATTATATATAACACTCTCTGATGAGGTGAGATTTTCAAGGTTCTAACATATGTAAGAGTGATGTGAAATAATAGGTAGAATCTAAAATTATGGCTGCAAACAAGCTAAAATACAATACAGAGGACAATAAAGGTAAATCTTCTGCTTATTGCTTACTGTCTTTTGTGGCTGGTGGTAGGATATTAATAGAAAGCATACAGAAAGTGAAATATATTATGTTCTAATATGAGTTCATCTCCTGTGTTAAGGAGAAACATTTTTAGACTGAAAGTACATAAAGAACTACGTAAGGAAAATAGAAACCTAATGTTGGTAAAGAGATTAGAAGAGATTTCATGAAATCACAAGAAAAATGGAGCTGCAGTGTTCTTAGAAAAGTTTTCACTACATCAGCCGAGCTCTCTACCTATGCTCCCCTTTCCCTCCACTGGAAGAGCAGCTCAGCTCAGGAGAAGCTTGCAGGAGACTAAAGTGTGTGCTCCACAGACCAGTTCACTGGGCAATGTTCTCTCCTGGTAATCAGGATGCTCCTGACCCCTATTAATACTCTCGAGAGGCCAGCTTATTGCTGTGGTCAGACAGTTGCCTGATGTGCGTGTAATGAAAGTGACAGTAAATTTGACAGATGGAAGTGATAGCTATTTCACTCAGGCCATGGTGAGGCCTGTTCCAGGATCTTCCATTGTCCTGGGTGCAGTGTCTCTCTCCTCCAAAACACAGTTTATGGCTCCCTTCTTGTATGACCCATCCGCTCTGGTCACACTTTGCTCTCTGGATAGATTACTCTCAAGCTGCTTAGCTTTCTGCTTCCTAAATTACAGTCCTTCTATAGTACTGCTTCCCTGAGACTTTGGGATGTGGACCTATTCATTTTTCTCTTAAAGAACAGAATTATTTCTAAACAATTCTCCAGATATTACAGAAAGATTTTGCAAGATTAAGTACCATGATTGTCCAAGGTTACATAGCTAGTAAGTGGAAGAACTAGAACTTGAGCCCCAGTTAGTATGTCCTTAAACTATGTTCTTTTCACTATTCAATGCTACACATACCAGAAGTTAGAAACAAAGAGACTATATAGAATAACAGAATTGGATTTTAAAAAACACTAAGATAAATTGGAACATTGTGCTGAACTATTAGAATGAAATTTATTAAGAACAAATGTAAGCCCCTGTACTTAGTTCATAACAAAGGTGCACAAGTACAAAGCACAGCATGTAAAGAAAAACAAAATTTTGTTTTGTTTTTATAAACTCCATTTGCGTCATGCCTATGACTTTAGTCCACATTGTCCCTCCCCCAAACACTAAAGTTTGCTTACAGAAATTTAGCTTTTAGATTCCCAGGGCTCTCTGCCCTGCATCCCAGCTCCCCAGAGTGCAACCTTGGGCTGGGGACCCAGCTTCAAGCAGCATACAGGTGGTGTGGATTTGGGCAACCAGAATGACAAAAGGGATTGATCTTTCTGGCGTTTGAGGAATCTTGGAAGGCCTGGGGATATTTAGCCTAGGGAAGAAGAAGAAAATTCACAGGAAAAAGGTACCTGAAGAGCTATCCAACAAGAGAATGGATTGTCACCAGAACCCAAAGAAGGAATCAAGGGACCCAGTTCCGTTCAATCTAACAACTGACTTCCTAGAGAACAGCGGTTCAGGAGGGTAGTTAGAAGTAACCCTTCAGGGGCAGCTAGGTGGCTCAGATCAGGTGACCTGATCAGCTCAGGTCATGATCCTGGAGTCCCAGGATCTAGCCCCATGTGGGGCTCCATGATCAGCAGGGAGTCTCCTTCTCCCTCTCCCTCTGCTTGTGCTCTCTTACTCACTCACTCTCTCAAATAAACAAAATCTTAAAAAAAAAAAAAAAGTGAGCCTTCAGACTCTAACACACCTATTGTTGAATCCCAGCTTCACTTGCACATTCTGAGCCCTGTATGTCTCTTCACCTGTGAAGGATGAAGCTAACAGCATCTTCTTGACGATTGCTAAGGATTAAATGAAGTGGACCTAAGATGCTTAGCACAATGCCAGACAGAATTAAGTTTCTCCATAACTGTCAGCTACAACTGTGTTATTATTTCTTATCCTCAGAGCTGCCCAAGGAAGCAATGGAGGGATTCATGACTACTTTTCAGAGGACTCTTCCAAGGCCAAGGCCTTCATTTCTATTTGAGAGTTGAATCAGAAAGATTTATACAACCGAAAACACCACATAAAACAATAGTCTTTTTAACGAGAATACATTGACTGAAGTTTCTGGTAAAAGTGCAATTTGCCAACAGTAAGAAGGGCCTAGAACTGGGTAGCATTCTGTGAGGCACACGTTCAGCTGTGCTGGTCTGTGTCCAGCCCTGATTTGGTATCTAGAGGATCCATCCCAAGAGTAGGGGACTAAACCAAAGCCTTAGTCACATTGTTAAAATAATTGACCACATCCCAGAGCTGGGCACTAGGGAAAGGTAAAGATTTTGTTTGTCTTTTTAAACTCTACTCAACTACAGGTCAGAGTTTGGAAATTCCATTCTAGGAATACGCAAGTCGTGGTAGGAAACAAGAGATGGTCTAAGCTGAGGCTGGAGATGTGGAGAATATAGTCTGGCCCCAATCCAGAAAACCTAGGCACAGCGGGGCTTCAGCCACCTCAAGTTATTCAATTAGATCAAATTAGGAACCAGGACTCACCATACATGAGCAAAGCATATGGGCAAAGGAAGAGCATTGCAGCCAGGGCTCATCATGGCAAGTTTTTACTTCTAGTGGAGACTTCCAATGTCACTTCATCAAGTCACTTCTTTAGAGTCAAGCCTGCAATCTCTTAATATAGATGGAAAGCAAAAGAATTCATACCAGAGGCTCTCAGCTATACCTAAAAATGAATGGGGGTGCTGTTAAAAATGCTACTGTTGATGTCACCCCCAGAATTACATCCTAGGAAATTCTGCTGCAGGTGGTATGCAAAGCACATTCTGATAAGGGGGATAATTATTGGGATGAGGGCATGGATATGTGCCTGAACCCATGCCAAGATGCCATTGACTTTGACACAAACTCCTCACAGGTAGTCTCTTGCCCTTTGAGAAAATCACTTTTCTTTTGAACACCTTAAGCTCTTTTATGGAAGAAGAGGTTATAAGGGACCTGCATTGCTTTCTATTAAAAAAAAATTGGAAACTAATCTTGTTTTGCTTCAGGATGAAATGAAGAGTAGACCTTTTGTTTTCTTTGTCCTGATTGTTCATTTTTGTAAGAAAGTGAATATCAAGCAAAATACAAATTGATGTAGAAAATTCTGCCTAACTCAGCAGTATCTCCAAAAGTAAAAACAGCTCTAGGAACAGAAAAATCCCCAAGGATACACACCATGCCTGCTTTGCACAATGGGGCCAACATGTAGCCACCACCCACCCTCACTCCCACCACATACCCAGGTAACACAGATCATACATTTACAAAGCCCAGTGAGGGCAAACTTTTGTTTTACCCAACCTCTTCTTTCACATCTTTTTTTCCTTTTAAACAACTTTATCGAGATGTAATTTATATTCCCAACAATTCACCTACTCAGTGGCTTTTGGAATATTACAAACTTTTAAAAATTGTGGTAAATATGTATATAGCATAAAAATGGCTATTTTAACTACTTTTAAGTGTATGATTCAGCAAGTGGCATTAAGTACAATCACAGTGTCATACAACCATTACCACTATCTAGTTTCAAAACATTTTCATCTCCCAGAACAGTAACCCAGTGACCATTAAACATTGACTCCCTCTCTCCTCTCCCCACAACCTCTGGCAACCACCATTCTACTTACTGTTTCTATGAATTTTCCAGTCCTAAGTACTTCATAGAAGCTGAATCATATAACATTTGTCTTTTTCTGTCTGGATTCTTTCACTCGGCATATTTTCAAGGCTTATTGCTAGTGTAGTAAGTATCTGAATTTCATTCCTTATTATGGCTGAATAATATACCATTGTTTAAACTACAGTTTATCGGTTCATCTGTAATGGGCACTTGGGTTGTTTCCACCTTTTGGTAATTGTGAAAATGCTTTGAACATTCATGTACAAGGATCTGCTTGAGTTCCCATTTTCAGTTCTTTTAGGTATATCCCTAGGAGTAGAATTGCTGGATGATGTGATAAGTCTATTTTTAACTTTTTGAGGAACTACCAAACTGTTTTCCAGAGTGGCTACAACATTTTACATTCACACCAGCAAGGTAAAAGGCTTCCAATTTTCCATATCCTCCAAAAAGGATTGTAAGCATTTTTATATACGTGAACTGGTGTCTCTTGCGGTTTTGATCTGCATTTCCTTAATGACTGGTGATGTAGAACATGTTTTCATATACTTATTGGACATTTGCACATCATCTTTGGAGAAATCTTCTTTCAAGTTTTTTGCCCATTTTTGAATTGGTTAGTTTGTATCTTGTTGAGGCATAGGGGATCTTTATATATTAAGCCCTTGTTATGTAGCCTGTTTCCAAATATGTTCTCCCATTTGGTAGATTGGGAGACTTTCATTTTCTTGATAATGTCCATTGATTAAGAAATGTTCATTTAAAATCTGTATGTGTCAGCCAGTAGCTCAGTAGATTCTTTATCCCTATGAGACATCACAGAGAAACTATGAAAGGAAATACAGGATTGTTAAGATCTGGCTTTTTCCTAAATTGCTGATGAATTTTACAAACCCCTCGATGGACAAGAAGTCTTGGGAGAACTGTTTACATTTCTTACCAGTTTACTACTACTGATGAGAGTGTTTCATCAGAATACAAAGTGTTTTTCTTTCATGTCCCAAATCTGATTCTCAGCCTTAACTCTGGGGGGTTCCCAAGCTAACGTGATGGGGGCCCTATGATAAAGGAAGACAGTTTTTGATGTTTTAAAATGATAATTTAAAGGAAAAAAGGTGTCTTTAATGCTTGTATTGTTTTTTTCCTTGCTTTTTTGCACTTAGACTTTCCCTCCCACCTTGCTGGTTGCTTTTGTTTCCAGGTTTAATGCTTGATATTAAATCTAGTATTTTTCTTTGTTCCTACTTTTCTCTCCCTCTCTTTTTTCCCCCACTGGAATGTCCATTAAAGCTTATAAAAGTGATACTGTTTAAAAATATATATTCTCAGTCAAAGAACTCTGAAAAAAAATGATTTTCAGGTGACTTCTGGCATTTGATAACAAAAAATGTTTGTAAACCACATTGTTTTAATTCACACTGGGAAAAACTTCGACAAACCAACTCCGTATTGATAATTTTATAATAATGCAGTGTGTTTACTCTATGAGACAACTTCTATATTATATCTTCAAATATATCTTAGGTATTTTCCCAACATGTAAGAGACAAAAGGCCAACATTCATATCTTGTAACTGCAGAAAATAAATCAATGTGAATAATTTGTTTTGCAGGGGTCATATAGCCAACTGGTCCGACAATAAACATGAAACTTGGGATTTAGAGCACCTCATCTTGTAATCATGCCCCACCCCAACTTATTAAAGTAATTAGGACACAAGCAGACCTTGAAGATGGGAACAGAATCCTCCTATCTTGGCTAACATCGAAATTGACTTCATCCTGAAGTCAGCAGCCGGGGGACAGGGTGGGGGCAGAGGAATGTGGGTGGAAGCTAATGGCTGGGTTATGATGACTTGTCTTAAGATTTTCCACCTCTCATGGAAGGTACCAAGATTGTTCTCTGACAAATAAAATGCTCTAAGTCTCTTGAACTCTTCAGCCAGCACTATGAGCTGTCTACCTTTTCAACACTCTCCCTTCATTCCTCTTATTTAATATGTGTAATAACACAGAAGCACTGCTTAAACCTTTACCCACTCATTCCTGACTTCTCAGGCAGATTTGAATAGTAACTGTGAAAGACAAAAGCAAAGCAGGAAAAAAATACGTGACTTGATAAAACTGGTATCCTGAAGAGAAGCAAAACCTGACATCCTGAGCCTGACGATCTTCTAATCATCTGTTAGCATTAACTTCTGTATTGTTTTTCAACCTTTTTGACCATGATCTATAGTAAGAAATATGTTTTATATTGTGACCACACACACAAGCATACACATGCACACACATGTACACACAACTATCTAAAAATATATATATTTATATAATTTTATATTTATATATTTATATTATTTATATTATATGTTTATATATTATATATTTATAAGAAAATATATATTATATATATAGATAATCAGTGCATTGCAACATGCCATGCACTTTGATATTTTAACTTTGCTTTATTCTGATTATTGAGAAAATTCTGGTTGTGATTCACATAATTGATTTCAAAGCCTACTCCTGGACTACAGTAATTTAGAAATCACTAGGCTACTCTCACAAGACAGTGAATATGAGTGCTCTCCTCTTACTGCTAAAATCTTCAGTTTCCCTTTTGGGTTATTTCTTGGAAAGTCATTTGACTTCCTGGTAAAAAACATTTCTGATAGGCTACAGATCAGATGTAGAATGCACTCACACATGTGTTCTGTCAAGTTTCCCCAGTCTCTTTAGCTCAGGATACAAAGATTGTGCAAACCTAGGTGGTCGATAATGTTAGAGCAGGTGCAGAAAGCTCACTTGGAAGTCTGTCTTCCATTGCCAGTGGCACTGTGGAGGCTTGGCTTGAGCTGGCCATGGCCCTTTCATTCTGGGGCCTGCATACATTTTATTTTTTATTTTTATTTTTTCCAGAGGTATAATTAACATATAACATCATATTAGTTTCAGGTACATAATATCATGATTCAATTTTTGTATATATTATGAAACAATCACCACAAGTCTAGTGAACATCCATCATACATAGTTACAAAATTTTCTTTCTTGTGATGAGAACTTTTTAGAACTGCTGTCTTAGCAACTTCCAGATATGCAATACGGTATTATTAACTATAGTCACTGTGATGTAATTACATCCTCAGGACTTAAAATAACTGGAAGTTTGCACCTTTTGACCCCTTTATCCATAATGCCTATAGCCTACCACCCACCTCTGACAACCATCAATCTGTTCTCTTTATTTGAGTTTTTTTCATTCTACATATAAATATGGTCATAAAACAAGGATGTCCTTGTCTTATTCATGATCTCAGAGGAAACACTTTCAGTTTTTCACCATTCTGATGTCAGCTGTGAGTTTTATTATTTTGAGATACATTACTTCTATACTGACTTCATTGGGAGTTTTTACCATAAATAAATCTTGAATTTTGTCAAATGCTTTTTCTGCATCTATTGAAATAATCATCAGATTTTTATGCTTCATTTTGTTAACATGTTGTGTCACATTGATTGATTTTGTGGATGTTGAGCCATCCTTGCATCCTTGCAATAAAAGCTATTTGATCGTGGTGTATGATCCCTTTAATGTATTATTGAATTTGATTTGTTAATATATTTGTTAAGGATTTTTGCATTTATGTTCATCAAAGATACTGATCTGGGATTTTCTATTCTTGTGATACCCTTGAATAGTTTTTGTATCAGGGTAATGCTGGCCTTATAAATTCCCTCTTCTACTTTCTTTGGAAGAGTTTGAGAAGTATTAATATTAATTTTTCTTTGAGTATGTGGACTTTTGTTTGTAGGGAGATTTTTGATTATTGACTCAGTCTCCTTATTAATAATGAGTCCATTGAGTTTCTATTTCTTCATGATTCAGTCTTGGTAGGTTGTATATTTCTTTTTTTTTTTAATAATTTTATTTTTTATAAACATATATATATATATATTTTTCCCCCAGGGGTACAGGTCTGTGAATCTCCACGTTTACAAACTTCACAGCACTCACCATAGCACATACCCTACCCAATGTCCATAACCACCCCCCCAACCCCCTTCTGCCCAGCAACCCTCAGTTTGTTTTGTGAGATTAAGAGTCACTTATGGTTTGTCTCCCTCCCAATCCCAACTTGTTTCATTTACTCTTCTCCTACCACATTAACCCCCCATGTTGCATCTCCTCTCCCTCATATCAGGGAGATCATATGATAGTTGTCTTTCTCTGATTGACTTATTTCGCTAAGCATGATACCCTCTAGTTCCATCCACATTGTCGCAAATGGCAAGATTTCATTTCTTTTGATGGCTGCATAGTATTCCATTGTATATATATATACCACCTCTTCTTTATCCATTCGTCTGTTGATGGACATCTAGGTTCTTTCCATAGTTTGGCTATTGTAGACATTGCTGCTATAAACATTCGGGTGCACGTGCCCCTTCGGATCACTACGTTTGTATCTTTAGGGTAAATACCCAGCAGTGCAATTGCTGGGTCATAGGGTAGTTCTATTTTCAACATTTTGAGGAACCACCATGCTGTTTTCCAGAGTGGTTGCACCAGCTTGCATTCCCACCAACAGTGTAGGAGGGTTCCCCTCTCTCCGCATCCTCGCCAGCATCTGTCATTTCCGGACTTGTTAATTTTAGCCATTCTGACTGGTGTGAGGTGGTATCTCATTGTGGTTTTGATTTGTATTTCCCTGATGCCGAGTGATATGGAGCACTTTTTCATGTGTCTGTTGGCCATCTGGATGTCTTCTTTGCAGAAATGTCTGTTCATGTCTTCTGCCCATTTCTTGATTGGATTATTTGTTCTTTGGGTGTTGAGTTTGCTAAGTTCTTTATAGATTTTGGACACTAGCCCTTTATCTGATATGTCGTTTGCAAATATCTTCTCCCATTCTGTCAGTTGTCTTTTGGTTTTGTGAACTGTTTCCTTTGCTGTGCAAAAGCTTTTGATCTTGATAAAATCCCAATAGTTCATTTTTGCCCTTGCTTCCCTTGCCTTTGGCGATGTTCCTAGGAAGATGTTGCTGCGGCTGAGGTCAAAGAGGTTGCTGCCTGTGTTCTCCTCAAGGATGTTGATGGATTCCTTTCTCACATTGAGGTCCTTCATCCATTTTGAGTCTATTTTCGTGTGTGGTGTAAGGAAATGATCCAATTTCATTTTTCTGCATGTGGCTGTCCAATTTTCCCAACACCATATATTGAAGAGGCTGTCTTTATTCCTTGGACATTCTTTCCTGCTTTGTCGAAGATTAGTTGACCATAGAGTTGAGGGTCTATTTCTGGGCTCTCTATTCTGTTCCATTGATCTATGTGTCTGTTTTTGTGCCAGTACCATGCTGTCTTGATGATGACAGCTTTGTAATAGAGCTTGAAGTCCGGAATTGTGATGCCACCAACTCTGGCTTTCTTTTTCTATTTCTTTTCTATTTCTATTTCTATTCCTTTGGCTATTCGCGGTCCTTTCTGGTTCCATATAAATTTTAGGACTCTTTGTTCCATTTCTTTGAAAAAAATGGATGGTACTTTGACAGGAATTGAATTAAATGTGTAGATTGCTTTAGGTAGCATAGACATTTTCACAATATTTATTCTTCCAATCCAGGAGCATGGAACGTTTTTCCATTTCTTTGTGTCTTCCTCAATTTCTTTCATGAGTACTTTATAGTTTTCTGTGTACAGATTCTTAGTCTCTTTGGTTAGGTTTATTCCTAGGTATCTTATAGTTTTGGGTGCAATTGTAAATGGGATGGACTCCTTAATTTCTCTTTCTTCTGTCTTGTTGCTGGTGTAGAGAAATGCGACTGATTTCTGTGCATTGATTTTATATCCTGACACTTTACTGAATTCCTGTACAAGTTCTAGCAGTTTTGGAGTGGAGTCTTTTGGGTTTTCCACATATAGTATCATATCATCTGCGAAGAGTGATAGTTTGACTTCTTCTTTGCCAATTTGGATGCCTTTAATTTCTTTTTGTTGTCTAATTGCTGAGGCTAGGACTTCTAGTACTATGTTGAATAGCAGTGGTGATAACAGACATCCCTGCCGTGTTCCTGACCTTAGCGGAAAAGCTTTCAGTTTTTCTCCATTGAGAATGATATTTGCGATGGGTTTTTCATAGATGGCTTTGATAATATTGAGGTATGTGCCCTCTATCCCTACACTTTGAAGAGTTTTGATCAGGAAGGGATGCTGTACTTTGTCAAATGCTTTTTCAGCATCTATGGAGAGTATCATATGGTTCCTGTTTTTTCTTTTATTAATGTGTTGTATCACATTGATTGATTTGCGGATGTTGAACCAACCTTGCAGCCCTGGAATAAATCCCACTTGGTCGTGGTGAATAATCCTTTTAATGTACTGTTGAATCCTATTGGCTAGTATTTTGGTGAGAATTTTTGCATCTGTGTTCATCAAGGATATTGGTCTGTAGTTCTCTTTTTTGATGGGATCAGGTTGTATATTTCTAAGGATTTATCCACTTTTTCTAGATTGTCAAATTTGTTGGTGCATAAATATTCCTAATATTCTCTTATGATCCCTTGTAATTTTGTGGTATCAGTTGTAATATCTCTTATTTCTGACTTTTTTTTTTCTGGCAAGTCTAACTAGTTGATTTTGTTTATCTTTTCAAAGAACCAGCTCTTAGTTTAATTGCTCTTTTCTGTTGTCTTTTAAGTCTCTATTTCATTTATTTATGCTCTGATCTTTGTTATTTCCTTCCTTCTAACTTTGGGCTTCATTTGTTCTTTTCTAGTTCCTTGAGGTATAAAGTTTGTTTATTTGAGATTTTTAATCTTTTTTTTGTAAGATTTATTTATTTTAGAGAGAGAGAGAGAGCAGGAGCAACAGAGAGAGAGGGAGAGAGAATGTCAAGCAAACTCTGCACTGAGCATGGAACCTGATGTGGGGCTCAGTCTCACAACTCTGAGATCATGGCCTGAGCTGAAACCAAGAGTCATATGCTTAAGTGACTGTGCCACCTTGTTCTTTCTTGAAGTAGGCTTTTATGCTGTGAATTTCCCTCTTAGAACTGCTTTACTCCACTGTGTGAGTTTTGGTATGGCTGTATTTCCATTTTCTTTTTCTTTTCTCTTAATTCCATTATAATTGGCATACATTGTTATATTAGTTTCAGGTGTACAATATAGTGATTCAATAATTCTATATATTACTTAGTGCTCATGAAGATCAGTGTACTCTTAATCCCCACCACCATCTCCCTGAACCACCTCTCCTCTGGTAACTATCAGTTTGTTCTCTATAGTTAAGAGTCTCATTTTCTCCCTTTGTTTATTTGTTTTGTTTCTTAAATTTCATATATGAATGAAATCATATGGTATTTGTTTTTCTTTGACTGGCTTATTTCACTTAGTATTATACTCTCTAAATCCATTCATGTTGTTGCAAATGGCAAGATTTTATTATTCTTTATGGCTAAATAATATTCCATTGTATATATATATACCATCTCTTTTTTTTATCCATTCATGTACTGATGGATACTTGGGCTGCTTCCATAATTTGGCTATTGTAAATAATGCTGCTATAAATATAGGGGTGTGTATATCCTTTCAAATTAGCTTTTTTCATATTCTTTAGGTAAATACCCTGTAGTGGAATTACTGGATCATAGTTATATTTTTATTTTTTTTTAAGATTTTTATTTATTTATTTATTTGACAGAGAGAGATCACAAGTAGGCAGAGAGGCAGGTGGCGGGGAAGGGGGGAAACAGGCTCCCCACTGAGCAGAGAGCCCAATGCGGGGCTCAATCCCAGGACCCTGGGATCATGACCTGAGCCAAAGGCAGAGGCTTTAACCCACTGAGCCACCCAGGTGCCCCTATATTTTTAATTTTTTGAGGAACCTCCATATTGTCTTCCATAGTGACTACACCAGTTTGCATTCCCACCAAAAGTGTATGAAGGTTCCTTTTTCTCTGCATCCTTGCCAACACTTGTTGTTTCTTGTGTTTCTGATTCTAGCTATCATGACAAGTGAGAGGTGATATCTCATTGTGGCTTTGATTTGCTTTTCCCTGAAGATCACTATTGTTGAGCAACTTTTCATGTGTCTGTTGGTCATTCATATGCCTTCTTTGGAGAAATGTCTGTTCATGTGGTACCCATTTTTAATTAGATTATTTGGGGATTTCTTGGTGTTGAGCAGTATAAGTTCTTTATGTATTTTGGATACTAATCCTTTATCAAATATGTCATTTGCAAACATCTCCAATTCGGTAGATTTTCTTTTAGTTTTATTGGTTGTTTCCTTTGCTGTATAGAGACTTTTTATTTCAAGGTAGTCCCACTGCTTTATTTTTGCTTTTGTTCCCTTGTCTCAGGAAACAGATATAGAAAAATGTTGTTACAGTTAATGTCAGAGAAATTACTGCCTGTGTTTTCTTCTAGGATTTTTATGGTTTCAATGTCTCATGTTTAGGTCCTTAATCCATTATATTTCCATTTTCATTTGTCTGAAGGTATTGCTTTCTCTTTTGATTTATGTGCTGATCCATTGGTTGTTCAGTAGCATGTTCTTAAATCTCCACATGTTAATTTTCCTGCTTTTCTTCTTATAATTGATTTCTAGTTCTATATGATTTTGGTCAGAAAAGAAGCTTAAAATTATTTCAGTCTTCTTAAATTTATTAACACTTATTTTGTGGCTCCAAGAATATATAGGCTCCTTTTTGGGAGATACTGGTGAGCTATGATGAGGCAGAGAGAGCACAAAGATGGCATTCCACTGGCCTATATTCTTTGAGATTTCCTCTGTAGGCCTATAGATGTGTGCTGAACTTGAAGCCTTCCCCTCAGGCTGAAGCTCTAGGACAAGCAAAGAGGTCTCTTTGACTCAGAAAGTCTGAGTAAGTACCCTGGGGTGTTAGCCTGCCAAGAACTGTCTCTTCAATTGTTACAGTCCTGTGTGACTCATGAACACAGCCCCTTGGCCCCCAGAGCCAGGCAATCAGTGTGTTCCCTGGGTGGCAGCCACAGAAACTGGAAAAGCAGATGCACATAATCACTCCCTGCTGAGATATAGAGATGCTCTGGAGCATGGCAGGGAGAAAGCACATTGATGGTGCTCATCTTCCAAGGTCTCTGGAAATGATTGCAGTCCTTAGATGTGTTTAGTTAGAAGCATGCCACCACTGCTGCCACCACCACCACCACCACCACCACCTCCAGGCTGCATTTGTGATGATAAGCAAATAGATCTCTTTTACAGAAAGATAGAACTTCTCCTTGCCTCTTGCTGTGGCATGGGGTAGTAGATGTTTAAGGACTCTTACTGTGGTTACAGTCCTATGGTACCCATGAGCAAAAGACTTGCTGGCCACCAAAGTCTAATTGTACAGAGGTGTCCACTGGTGACAGCCACAAAAACTGTTAAGTTAGATGCCTGCTCTTCAGAGTGATGTTTTAAAATTAGCAAATGGACCTCTTTCACATAAAGTCAGTGCAACTGGCTGCTTCTATGCTTGGACTTAGGGTGAGGGAGTCTGACACGTGAACTCTTTAATGATGCTTGGTAGATCACTATAGCCACATGGGTCTCACAGATGTGTTCCCCATTGGTTTTTAAATCTAGATGTTTTAAGTGGTTCATTTCTCACCAGGATGGGGTTTATGGTAAGACTGTGTCTCAGCTGATCCTACCTGCTTCAATGTGACTTTTTTTTTTTTTTCTAATTTGTCCATTGTGTAGGAGTCCCTCTGCCAGTTTTTAGGTTTTTCTTAAAGGAAATTCTTCCATATGTTGTTATAGAATAAGTGTGTCTGGGGGAGTAAGTGAGTTTATGATTTTCCTATGTGACCTTCTGTGACCAGAACCAAAAACCCACCAATTTAAATTTTAATCTCATCCAAAAACACCCTCACAGAAACATCCAGAATAAAGTTTGACCAAATATCTGGGCACGAGGGCCCAGACAAGTAGACACATAAAATTAATCATCCCAAGTCCATCCCTTGTCAATTTGGCACATATACACATCTCCCAAAAGCATTCTTAATCTCTGAATAAAGACAATATTAAGGTTTTAGTTATATTTAACATGTTAGAATTATCCTGTGTACAACGAAAACATACTAAATCTTTCAGAAAAAGATGCAAAGTCCTTGGATGATATTTACTCTTCTCCTTGACATCATAACTTAAATACTATGATGTAAAGTTAATAATACTTGAATACTATGATATAAAGTCAGTACATCTTATGTCACATGGTAAGAGGATAAGAGAAAGAAGAAAACAGAGATATTGGCTTAATATTTACATAATTCATAACAAAATAAAGAAGAAATATGAAAATTACAGTTCTCATTTCTGTAATTGTTCATATGGTTGTAGCTGGTATTTACAACTATCTTCTTCTACTGTCCATTCCATATTCCTTTTGACCCCAACAAGCACCTTAGCTGGTCATGCTTCTGTACCTGGAATATAGGAGATCCTTAGGACATCTCTTAGTAGTCTATATTCCAGAAATACTCTTCATTACCTTCATTGTAGAGGACTAATCCAATTTCCTTATAGTAGTATAATCAATCACATTCATTAGCACAGTAACTCCCTTCTTGGTTGATTCAAAAGCTAGAGAAGCCCAAAGTGCCCAGGTGACAGTCTTTACTTCCAGTTCAGTGGAATCACTGTTGTATCTCCTAGTGAAAACATTCCTTCCTTTGGAACTAAGACCTGTAGGCCAGCAGAGCATAAGTTCATAGGAACAGGAAACAAATATTGTGCCACCAGGTCACTAAGGGTAATAGTAAGTGGTACCACTCCCATTTCAACTCCTTGATTCCTGGATTTCTCCTGGCATGAGAGAAACAACACTGTATATTGGATCCTGATTCAGTCTGGAGTCTCCTGAAGATCTTTGCCCTAGGCCTGAAAGACATTGCCACATAGCTGGTACTGTAACTGAGTCTTTTAAAGGACATTCCACTCTTCTATCAAACTAGCTGCTTTAGGATGATGGGGCACATGGTACGGCCAGTGAATTCCATGAGCATGGGTCATTGAGTTACTTCATTTGCTATGAAGTGAGTTTCTTTATCCAAAACAATGCTGTGTGGAATACTATGTGGTGGGTAAGGCATTTTGTAAGTCCATGGATAGTAGTTTGGGCAGAAGCACTGTATGCAAGGAAAGCAAATCCATATGCACATTAAGTGTCTTTTCCAGTAAGAACAAAATGCTACTCTTTCTGTGGTGGAAGCAGTCCAATGTAGTCAACCTGCCACCAGGTTGCTGGTTGATCACCCCAGGGAATGGTGCCATACCAGGGACTTGCAGATCTCTGCTGTTGGCAGATTAAGCACTCAGTAGTGGACAAAGCCAAGTTGACCTTGGTCAATCTATGTTATTGAGCCCAAGCATAACCTTCATCCCCTCCAGGATGGGCTCTTTTTCATTAGCCCACTGGGTGATGACAGGGGTGGCTGAGGGAAGATACTGAATGATATCTACAGAAAGGGTCATCTTATCTATATGATTATTGAAATCCTCCTCTTCTGAGCTCACCCTTTGTTGAGCATTTACATGGCACATAGATACCTACTTGTTTTTGCCCATTCAGAGAGATCTATCCACATACTGTTTCCCCAGACTGCTTTGGCACCAATTTTCCAGTCATGTATCTTCCAAGTCCCTGACCATCCAGTCCAACCACTGGTGACAGTATATAATTACACATCAGGCCATTGCTTCTTTCAAGCAAGGTGAACAACCAGGTGCACTGCTTGATGTTAATAATGGGAATCTTAATACATTGGAGATTCACATTACTGAAGCATCTACTACAGGATCAAATTATGCATCAGTCTATCCTATAACATGAAGCTGGGCTGAGGTCTTTGATATTTTAATATTTAGTAAGTGGTTATCAATATCTATTACATTGTAGACCTAGGATACTGAATTCCTCCCCAGAAGAAATAGTATTACTGTTGTATATCAATAGAATAGTCATCAGTCATATCTAAAGATATGTATAAAGAAAAGTGAGAAAATCCAAATAGTTTGTTGGCCAGACATCATGAACATGGTAAACACACTAGGGAAAAAAATACACATAAAGAAGAAATTTTACTGAATCTTGTTAGAATTGAAAAGTTCCAGAATGGAAATATGGGAAGAGCTGGAAAACAAAGGTATTCATTGCACAATGTTGCTTGCATTTGCTTTTTATTTAACTATTTTTTTGCATTTGCTTTTTTAAAAATCATGTTTGTCTGATAACCTATTATGCATAAGCTAGATGGAGGGGAATTTAAACTTCTACAAGTGAAAAAGCAATATAACCGGAAGTCCTCAGAAGCTTCTTCCATTCATATTTAGGAATGAAGGCCTAAAAAACCACCAGAATCAAGAAACAGATATCTTACTTATAATTTATATTGCATCTATTTGTAAAAAGCATTTGGTGTAACTTAAAACATTAAAAAGGATACATAAAAATAGTTAACAGTTATAAAAGGAAGATAATCAGTCAAGGTTAAAGAAACATCATTGTTCCAGGGAACTTGAGTCTGTAGGGATTTTTACTTTTTTTCTAATCTGATGATGGAGTTAATAAATACTTTTCCAGACCCCTAAAAAAATTGCCCACTTTCCTTCTTAAGCTCCTCTTTAACAGCTCTCCTTCCCTTCACCATTTTACATGTTTCTCTTGAAACCTGTCATCTACATCTATGAAATCAACAACTGGCTGTGTAATGTTATCTCTCAAGCCTATTTCCTACATATATTAGGTACCTCAAACTCAGTACTGCCAAGACCAAACTCATCATCCCTCTTCTTCATCCCTGAAATGTCCCCATCACCCACCCATTTGTCCAAGACAACCTGAATCATACTTCCATTATTTCCATATCTCATCAGTCACTAGGTTTTGTTCTAATAACACCCAAATAAATACACATCTTTCTCCACATTCTCATGCCACTCTTTTGGTTCAAACGCACATCTTCTGTCTTGGGACATTTCAAAAGCCTCCTAATTGGTCTCCGTAGCTCTAGGCTTCATCGACCTTTGTCCATGGTGAGCACTAGTCCACAGAGATTTCCTGAAAATACAGATCTGATCATATCATTCCCAGGCTCAGGATTCTTCAACAACAGGATAACATAAGTTCTATAACATGGCATATGATATCCTTGTGCTGTGGCCCTATCTCAATATCTGGCCTCATTAAAGAATGAACTGTTCCACTTAAGCAAATTTTCGAGAGAATTCAAGTTTGTCTCTAAGTGCAATGATAATAATTGTATTCACATTGTTAAAAATATTTTTTAACATATTTCACATGAATCATGTCTTTCAAACAGAGAGCTCTGGATATAATTCCACTTCTGGTAGCACAGAGTTACCATTATGGATTTCAATTCCTGGGCTGTGTTGTAATAGACTGAGGTCCCTGGGAGTTCCTAAGCCATCCCAGGCTATTTAGGTCTTCACTCACATCCCAGAACTATATTTGGCAAATCTTTTGTTTTCACCATTTCTCTTTTCATAGCTGAACTGTTAAAGTCTACAAATACCTCCTTCACTTTTAATCTTCAGACTTTTGTACTCTATAGATATAAGCAATTATGTTAAATCAGTAATTCCATTTTTGCATGTAATTCTAAATCCATGGACTCCAATCTGAGCACTTTTCCTCTAAGTAGAAGTATAAGAACTTTCTAAGAGCCTGTTCCTCTCTATTTGCTCTTCCACTTACTACTGTGTATATAATGGTTTTCTTGGGGATTTAAGTTTGACTGTATTAGCTTGGGTGGTGGTGGTTTATCATATTTAGAAGCTTAGTGAGCTGGCTTGGGAATTTATCCGTGCATTCATAAAAGAACAAGGGATAAACTCGGAAACCCCAATCCACGGCCCTGCTGCTTCCCTTTAGTCATATACTCATTCTGAAGAAGTTCTCCTCAAACAAACTTGAAGGCCATCCTTCCAGTGCACTCAAGGGCTCTTCTCCCAGGCATTGAGTGATCACCACCACTGATGCACTGCTTGATTGCCAGCACCAATATGGACAAGTTGTTTTAGTTCTAATTGCATGACGGATTACCCCGATCCTAAAAGATAAAGGATGGGTCAGATTTAGGGATTGTATAAAGAAATCAAAACACTGCTCAAAAAATTTTATGCAATTATGGAGAAAACTAGCTCACTGTTGGCAGAAATATCTGAAGAGATAATACCTAGCATTTAGTTCACAGGTGTGTCACTATGGATATTGATTTTTTTTTCTCAAGGAGAATGAATAAGGAGGATCTTCTTGACAACATTGTAACTATAATAAGAAGCCACAGAACCACTCTGAGAGCATTTTGTCACATAGCCCATGTGGTCTGATATATATATATGTATCATATATCACATTTATATATATGTATGTATGTATGTATGTATCTTCCACCCCCTAAGCTAAACCCTTTAAAGGTGTTTCTTAGCTTATAGTTCTTAATGTTATGTTTTAAATGTAAGACACGAACTCAATTTTTAAAAAGTTTTCTTTATTTACTTGAGAGAGAAAGAGAGCATAAGTGGGAGGACAGAGGAAGAGGGAGAAAGAATCTGAAGCAGGCTCTGTGCTGAGAGCAGAGTCTAATGCAGGGCTTGATCTCATGACCCTGAGATCATGACCTAAGCCAAAACCAAGAATTGAACACTTAATTGACTGTGCTACCCAGGCACTGCTAACTTAATTTTTATTAACCATTTCCCAAAATATCTCAGTGATTTAAGTTATAGCCAGTAAAATAAACCATTTGATTTGAAACATCCTCTTGCTGGTTTTATGTATAAAGTTAGAAGCACATGGTATTTGTCTAGGAAAGAAAGTATTTATCAGGACTGCTGGAAAAGGCTGAAATCCTTCAACAAGCCATGTAGTTTTGCATGTCACATAAATTCTGGGTTCAGAATTAACTCAGAAGTCATCCACCCCACCTACTGAGTCACACACACCTCCTGCAATAGCTGTGTTTTCTCAATCCTAGTCTTCCCAAACCAGGTCCTCCCATGAGCATTTACAGCCAGCAGTGAAGAAATTTTTTAAATGGGGAACCAGGAGGTAGAAAGTTTAAATACCAACACTGATGACAGAAGATAGGCACATAAACACGGCCAAAGCTTGTCATGAGAGAGGGGGTAGTGGTTGATATAGAAGGTTACCATTAGTTCTCTAGAGAGGAGTGGTTCAGAGTCTGAGAGCTCCAACTCTATTTGAGTGACCAGGCAGGGAAAGAAGTTCATGCATGCAAAGAGGGTCAGTAAGTGGTGACTCAGCCCAAAGCAGAAGAAGGCATAAAGAACAAGGAGGCCAGCATTCCCCTGATCACATGATCCATGTGAGAGGCAAATGTGACTACGGCCACTGACTCAAGGAGGGGTGTATCATCCTCTGTGCTCAGGTCTTCTGGATTCATCTGCATAAGAGCAGACAAGTGTGGGGAGACAGGAGAGGAAAGGCTTCCAAGTGATTATTACTAAGAGACAGGAAGTTTCACATTTTTTCCCCAACTCTTTTTATTTTGTCCCTTAAATTGCTACTCTTTTCCATCTGTGCTCTATCCTTATAGTTTCATCTTAATTCTGCTGGTTCCTAAAACTATATTTCCAGCATAGCTCCCATCCTGGATTTCTTAATGTCTTCCAGACATTTCTATTTATACATATTGGTGTTGTATCAAACAGTAAATATATATAACAGAACTCATTGTTCTTTTCCCCTTATTTTCCCCACAAAAATAGTTCCTTCCCATATTTCCGTTTCCTAATCTCAGCCAACAGAACCATGATTCCTCCACTCCTTCAAGAAGAACGCTTGGGGAGGCGTGTGAGTGGCTCAGTGGGTTAAAGCCTCTGCCTTCAGCTCAGGTCATGGTCTCAGGGTCCTGGTTTCAAGCCCCGCATCAGGCTCTCTGCTCAACAGGGAGCCTGCTTCCCCCCTCTCCCTCTGCCTGCCTCTCTGCCTACTTGTGATCTCTGTCAAATAAATAAATAAAATCTTAAAAAAAAAAAAAGACAGAATGCTTGGAAACAGTTGCAACTCATGTGTCCTTTTAATCCTGCACCTAGATTCCTGTATCTTTCATCCCATGCAGGCACAAATCCTGTTGGTTCTTCCTCTAAAATCTCTCTCCCTTTTCTTCATTCCATCAAACTTAATTAAGCATCTTTTATCCCCTTGGGACCAAATCACTCAATCAGCCTTCTAGCTAACTTCACTGATACCCATCTCTCTCTGCTTTATTCTATCTTATATCCTACTTTCTAGCTATCCTTCCTAAAGTACTACTTTTCTAGAACTTCTTCCTTGTCAAGAACCCCAAGTGGTTTCATATACAAGTCCAATTTTGACACCAGACTGTGTCCTCTCAGTCTGGCTCACATTCTTATTCTTATTCCCCAACAAGTATCCTCTGGCCCTCCAATTTGGCTCTTCTCTGTCCTTTGCAGACATGTGCTCGTAAATGACTTCCATGCTTTGGTCAAATTCTGCCATGGCCACAAATGTCCTACCCTCTAATCTCTCCCTGTCTTTCTTTCAATGCTCAGTCTAAGTCTTGCTCCTTACCTAAAGCCTACTGTATTCATCTGTCCTCTCAATAGATACCAAAATGGGTTTGCACATAAAAGGATTTTATTAGGGGAAATTTCTAATGAGAGAAAATAAGGAAGGATACTGGGGAGGCTGAGAGAACCTACAAATCTTACCCCAAGTGAAAGAGGGAAGGAAGTTTGGGTGGAAATGTACTAGATTGCTGCTCACACAGTCACTGGCTCAGATCAGCCCATGGGCAGATTGGCCTTAGTGTGAACTTCTCTACATTTCAGAGCACAGTAGCTTGGGCCCTTGGTCAATGACACGCTTGTAGTTGAAGATCTGCAAGACACATAATCAAGGTCACCACCCCTGGTTTAATGCTTTGGGTCCACATGGATCTCTTCATTCTGTGAATTCACACTGCATGTAGAATTAATACCACCTCTCTTGTTATGTCTCTCTGTGTCAACTAAATAAATAAAATCTTTAAAAAAATCATCACTAGCCATCAGGGAGATTCAAATTAAAACCACATTGAGATATCACCTTACACCAGTTAGAATGGCCAAAATTAGCAAGACAGGAAACAACATGTGCTGGAGGGGATGTGGAGAAAGGGGAACCCTCTTACACTGTTGGTGGGAATGCAAGTTGGTGTAGCCACTTTGGAGAACAGTGTGGAGATTCCTCAAGAAATTAAAAATAGAGCTTCCCTATGACCCTGCCATTGCACTACTGGGTATTTACCCCAAAGATACAGATGTAGTGAAAAGAAGGGTCATCTGTACCCCAGTGTTTATAGCAGCAATGGCCACGGTCGCCAAACTGTGGAAAGAACCAAGATGCCCTTCAACGGACGAATGGATAAGGAAGATGTGGTCCATATATACACTATGGAGTATTATGCCTCCATCAGAAAGGATGAATACCCAACTTTTGTAGCAACATGGA